>NC_134524.1:24347535-24652535 GCF_027942865.1 Odontesthes bonariensis
CAAAAAACGTAATGCATTCTATGCCCCCCACGGACCACCCACCATCCAGCACATTAAAGGGACACTCCACCCATTTGCATTAGGCTTTGCATTGTTAGAAACCCAGTCATACTTTTGAATGGTCATGCAACACTCTCTCACATCCCCCTGAGACGGGAGAAATCCGTATTCACCTCTTTCCACTTCCTCCTACAATGACGCAAAAATCGTCATTTTGCGTCATTGTAGGAGGAAGTGTAAGACGGGTGGATTTCTGTAGAAACTACAAGCGCTAGTTGCCACCCTTCAACACCGCCCATAGGGGTTGGACCTAATGCGCTAACAGACCTATCACAGATCAGTGCCAGTGCTTTTGAGAGCTGCAGCTATGGTCGAAGGTACCGAATACTCAGACAGATGCAATACGGAGGACTGGGATTTAGAAGAAGATATGGCTCGAGCTGGGGCGAATTGGTGGTGCCTGTGCTCTAACTGTGCACCAATGGACACAGAACAAGAGTCTGTCTGCTGCCAAGAATTCCAGCGGTGCCAATTTCTTCTGGACGAAATCGCAGGATGACACGGACGTGTGTGTTGTTGATCACCCGAGTTTCGCACCCCATATGGATAGTGGCGTCCTGGAGACTTACTTTAGAATACCTAAAGTCATCTGGAAACGACAGCCAAAGCCTACAGGGCCAAATGGACGTCTTTCTGTAAAGTAAGTTTGTTTTCTTTGTTACTATGTCAAGGAGTACTCTTGCTAACACACTAACGTGGCATGTTCATTGCACAAATAGCTTGCAGTTATGCAAGCTACTGTGGCACGCTAGGCTCAAATGCCATCACTCACTTTGTGATCAATGTTTTGTCTAACAGCCTACCGGCACTTTCTTGAGTGGGTCCTGCAAGGAGCAGAGGGCGTCGTGTCGTGTTACCTGCTTGTGTCGTGCAGGCTATCCGCCAGAACTACCCAGCTCCAGCTGGCCAGTACTGCGGGCACCAAGAAGTGGAGGACGCTCAGGAGATAGTTTCCTTGTTTTATATTCATTCAACAGTTGTATTGTTTGTATAGTTATTTAATTAAATGGTTAAAATGTACGTTGTTGTGGTTCTTAGTAGCCTAATGTTGCTCCAAATGTATTCGAGTTATTGAACGACCAACATTTCAGAACGGGAACTACCTAGCTACTGTTACCTCAGATGACAAAACGACAGAATTGTGATCATAGCCTACCTATAATTACTATAAATTATGAAGCATTACAAGTTTGTTGCAAATCAGTTACCTCCTTCCAAGTTTGATGCTATTCTAAACTTTGTTGAAGGCAGACAGGAGAGAAGGAGTGACATTTTGTTTTTTAATTCACAAAATAAGAATTGTCATGAACATAAAGACACACAAACAACATTATCCACACGATTAAAAAAAAAGAGGTATTGACCCTGTGATTGAGTATACAGTAAGGTGCTCGATGGAAGTGCAAACAGGTAAGGCAGTGCAAGGATAAGGTAAAGACCATATAAGACAAAGACATTTAGGACATATAAGACATGGTAATATTACAAAATGTATCACGAGGAATGGGTTAAGGTACAGCTGACGTCTGGCGCTGTCTGGGATTCAATGTTTTCTGATGATGAGGACAACTGCAGCAGACGTCGACGTCGTTTTAGTATTTTCCTTGTGCTGGCTGAACATCCCAGTACCATGCAAGTGCACACCATTTCGATACACAAACGAGGAGTAATTCACTAATGATTTCGCAAACTCTTCACTAGAAATTGTGTGACATGATTTCCAGGTAGCGTAGTCGGTGCTACTCTAGGGGGAGTGGCCTGAGGATCTCGAGCATTGCAATGCACTATGGGGATTGTTGTCTTTAATCCAAAAGCACAAAAAAGTCATTTTCTGCCTTTTCTCGATCAAGAAGGCACCAAATTAGAAATTTATGCTACTATTCTACTACATATATGGCCCACTTTCAATACATATTCATGTCTCCACTGGTGGAATGTTCCTTTAAAAAGTAACGCATTCTAGATCGATTCCAGCGTCATGTTTAATAAGCGGCCCTTTTTTTGATGAACGCATACAGAGTTTATAAAATATATCCTTTAATTTCATGTTTCCATATCATTATGATATGATTCGAAAGTATGTATTTATTCATGAATTAATTACTGTTAATTAATTACGCTACTGTACTGTTTGTAAGAAAGGGGAAAAGTGCAACTGCAACTGCAGTTGTTAGTCCGGACAGACTATCAAAACAAACACAGACTTCGGCCAACGGGCCCTATAACTAAGCAGAAACCTGTAGTCTGTGGGGCTCCTCATTCCTCCTCATCGAGCCTCTCACTACCACCTTTCCATCAACTACATTTGACACTGAGCATATACAGAATGTTATTTTCAGGAGTTGCTAAAAAAAAAACAAGCAAATAACTAGCTTAACGTTTCCTTGGCTAACCTAATACTAAAATGCTAACGCTGCACACGGAGACTTCATAGCCACCATGGCAAATTATATTCATAATATTATAGTCTACACATGACAAATATTTAACACACATTTCACACACAGACAATATTTCAGATGATTTCTATGGATCGTATATGGTTTGCTTATCATTACAAAACATGAATGTGCAAGGCTATTGAGTAGCCTACTGATAAAAATAAAACGTTAGACAATTTACCTTGATAACTGTGTATATACTCCACAAATAACTTGTACCCTTTCCTCAGCCTGGACTGTGGTGTTGGTGAGTGTGACTCCACGATCCTGTGTATATCCTCTAAAGTTATCCTTGGAAGAACCACCAGCGAAGTTGCGAAGAAACGCTGCATTTTTGTTTGTGTAGAAGTAGCTCTAAATGAGTTTCGCCGGGAAAGCGGTTTACCCGGGGTCCGTTTCACAAAGCAGGTTCCACCAACTCTGAGTCTATTCCTGATCTCTGAGTTGCTCTACTCTGAGATAGAAAACTCTGAGTTTTCGGTTCCAGAAACGCTGATTTCAGTGAGTTTAATCAACTCTGAGTAGGACCTTGAGTTTAGCATGTGCGCCACAACTTTAAAAAGCCAGCATCAATGGAGCCCCGATTCGACGAGTCACCATGGCAACGGGGAAGAGGAGGGGCTACGTTTTTCACCAACCTCGAATTGGAAATCTTAATGCGCTCATACGGCGAGTTTCAATACGTTTTTAGAAATAAGTGCAGTGGCTGAGGGAATCCCCGGAGGGAATCCACCCCCAAGACACGAGTGTCTTTATAAAATATAATAGGCCTATATAATTTTTTTTAAGCCTATTCATAAAAATATTTATTTGTATTTTATGTCTTTTTTTTCTTTTGTCCCAACAAAATTCCGATGGTGCCGCTCAAAAAGATAATTGTCTGGAAATGCAAAAATCTATGCGCGGTCTGATAACCATCTCCTGAGGAATATTTATTTCTCTGCGCAGTAATGCTGCACCTTCATCCACGGGATCGTTGTCAAAAGGACATGTTGGTGGAAACAGTCGCCTCCTGCTGTGCCTAATGAACTTATAGAAGCAGAAGAACTCGCTCTGCTGACTGAATGAATGAGGAAATCAAATGGCTGAAAGAGGGCGGAGACAGAGAGAAACTCAAGGTTTATTGAGTAAAAGTTTCTCTCATTTCAGGGTTAATCAACTCAGAGTTTTCACCGCTCCTCACCGCGCCGCCCCAGCGCGCCTCATCGCGCCGCCGGCTCAATCCGCGTCTAATCGCGTCTTTGCATTGACTTTGTATGTAATCGCGTCGCCCGACCGCGTCTGGTGTGAACGCACCGTTAGGCACGCTAATGGTTATGAAAGTTATTTTATTATTTTTTTCGTGCGCCCCCACCACATAAAAACCAGATGCTGCCTAATTTTATTTTGGGGGAGGAGGGTGGACATCTAAGATGTTTGGAGCAACTGCTCCTGACAGATTGCAGATAATGTAACAGTAACTTGCATTTTGGTGAGAGTCCTCTAAAGTTTGTGGAGCAGCTGCTCTTGGTTGATTACAGATAACTTGGATTTAAGTGAGAATTCACTCGGGTTTCGAAGGGGCGATTTTAAGAGGTGAAACATGGCCGCAGGCCTTAAGCCAAGGGATAGCCTACCAAGCGCCTTATGCTTTTTGCAGCAATGTGTTTGAAGTCAAAACAAACGGTACAACATTGTCAAACTGAATTACTTGAGAGGAGTGTGTGGTAAACGTTGACTCAAACAAGATTCGAACCGGCAATTAAAAGGCCATTGTCATTGCTGACCGTACACTTTACCACTAGACCACCAGAGGCTGATAGTGGGCTAAGTGTTTTTAGAAACTCAACTCAAGTTTAAGGCTACGGCTACACAAAAACGAAACAAGGTTTTTTTTTAAAACGGGTACGAAAATTCTTGCGACCACACGGCAACGCGCTGCTGTAAAGACTCAGGTCCAGACGAAAACGGATGAAAACGATGAAACGATGCAGTACACACGCCACTGTGTCACGCCACGCTGTGAGACAATAGAGAAGTGTTAAAATTGGCTCACAGCGTCAACGTTTGACTGACGTAAAAACGTTTTAGCTGTAACAATGGAAACGAAACGAGGCCGTTTTCAAATCTTCCCACTCTGGAACCTGTTCTCAAAAACTATCGTTTTGGGGTAGTGGGAACGCCGGCTCCGTGTGGCCGCGACAGCGAAACGATAAGAAAAAGTATTGTTTACAGTGAAAAACGTTTTCGTGTAGCCGCAGCCTAAAGCTTGTCTGGGCAGGCTTTCAAGGTTAACGGGGTAAATGTTTAATTTCGTTTCATTTTCTTTTTTTAAGAAAACACTAAACAAACATCCAGTGAAAAAAGGCTGTGAATTCTTGCTTAAGCTGACAGAAAAAAAGACTGCAAACCTGCAGTCCTACGGTTCACTGCCCTTAGCTTGCAAAGAGGAAGAACGGTGCTAGGCGGTCAGGGAGATAGGCGATAGACTGGTCAGGACTCTTGTTGTATGCTAATGATTATTTAAATTCGTTCTAGAGGACGCGTGGTGTATTTCGGCACGCGTGCTCAAGCATTATACAGCGCGTCCCGTAAGGGGCGCTTTTTACGGGTGTCCTTATACCACGCGTGATATAAGAAAACAGAACGCGATCGTTAAGATAAATAGCGCGTGCTCTCGACGTGTGGATATGGCAGCTTAGGTATGGCGTGATCTTTGTGCCACCAGGTTGAGCACGCAGTGAGACTGATTTGAGGGCACAGATCTATCTGAAGGAACAATAATTTTAGGCGTGTGCGTATGAATCTCACACACACTCGCTCATAGGTGCTCGGACACGCGCTCAACTCTGACAAACTGCTCGCTCGAACGGCACTCTGCTCGCGCTCGGCTCTATCTCTCTGCTCGCTCGCGGCTCTGTCTCTGCGCTCGCAACTCTGTTAGTTGTATGTAAATGAGCCACGCCACCAGCCAATCACAGACTGGTATTTGTGTGATAAATAATAAAAAAATAAAGAGGAAGAATTGTAGTAATCATGTTAAAACTGGTGTAGTTGGGTGCTAGCTAGTTAGCCTACTGATTACTGTTGTAGGGTGTCACAAATATTTTAGAGAAAGAAACCTAACATCAACTTTTTTTATTTGTTTCTCTTTATATTCTTTTATGTATTTTTAATGTTTCTTCCACTCCCTGCTGCAATGCTTTTATTTTATGTAAAGAATTGTTTTGTACATGAAATGTGCTACAAATAAATTTGATCAAAATCTAAAACGGTAGAAAAATAAAATTACACCAGCTTAGGAAATTAAATGTTTGAAGTATTGAAGTGGTTGTTTTTACCTAGTAAGTTCTGAACTATAGCAGCTGACCCACAGTGGGTTTTTTAAAATTTTAAACTTTAAACTGATCAATTGTGTTATTGGTTTAATCTGTAATGGTTACTGGTTTGACAAAAAAATATAACAGCTAGTTTAATTCCTTTAGAAGTTCAATTGAGTCTGCACTGCAGACTCTGCAGTGATTGGCTGGTGGCGTGGCTCCTTTACATACGACTAAAGGCTCTAGCATGGTTGCCGCGTCCGCTCGAGCGAGCGGTGTTGATGACGTCACGAATTCGTGCCCGCCATAGGACCCTATATAGTGGCGCAAGTCGTTGCGCGCCAGTAGTTGCAATTTTCTCCGTCACAGAGGTGGCGCTGCTACGTGAAGGTTACCTCTACAACCACGAAAGTGGAGAAGAAAACGATGCCGCTGTCAAGAGCAGGAATACTGTAATTAATGATACTGCTGCAGTTTTCGGATCATTTTAATTTTTTAATTCAGTTAAAAGAGGTGAAGGTTTGAAGCCCCCGGCATCAACAGAGTCTCAGCCCTCTTCTTTGCCTTCACGTATCTGTCCCGTAGCTTCTTCCACACATTCTTACAGAACTCTCCCTCTTTCCCCAAAGTTCTGCCCATCTCTGTGAACCAGTTTTGGGAGTTTACGTGCTCCCTGTGCTGTTTCACTGCAGTTTCGTACAGCTGTCTGTACAAACGCACCTGTTGTGAGCCTGGTCTCACAACAGTCCATCCGGTTCGTTGTGCTCGGCGCCGCCAAGTTACAAAAATCGACTGGTGCACGACAACGCGCTGCGCCGCCCTTTCAAGGGAAGCGCCAGGCCTGAAACGTCATTTTGACGTCACGGTGTGACACCGCCGTGACAGACGCGGCAACCATGCTACCGCCTTGAGCCGTTCGAGCGTAGCCTGATTAACATAGACTTTCAAATCTCTTCGAGATTCTGGTCTGACCAAGACCATAACGAATACGATTCGAAATGGCCTGGTCAACCCGCCTCCCTCGGGTTGCTACTGGTTGTGGCCAGAAAAGGCTGTGACTAAGCTTAAGCCAATCACACCACTCTTTCCTCTGACGTATGATTTAGCTACCAGCGGGGCTAACTGGTAGATTAAACTCTTACCAAAGCCAGTAGGGAGCAAGGCGAAAACGTCTTTCCTGTCAAGAAATGATTCAAGGGCTGTTCTTTGCTCGATTTTTAACGAGAATCTCCCGTCGAACACTTTCATTACAGCATCTACAGCAGTGTCAAAAGCTTGACGCTGCTCCATGTTGATATTGAATGAAGCGCTTCCGTGTACAATCCATGGGTTGAGTGGCAGTTCAACCACGTCACTACCTTGAACACGCCTCTACCCTGGGCCGTTGGCGCTGCTCAAAGTTGATTGCTTCCCGACAAAGTGGGTGGAGTTCCCATTTTTTCGGGAACTCGAATCCACCTGAATGAGCAGTTTGCCTGAGTAAGTTTTTTTTTTTTTAAAGAACTTTATTTAAACAATATTAGTATTTGCCTGAGTAAGTGTAGCAGAGCCGGGGGTCCCAAGATGGCGCCGTGAGCACACTCTCCGATTCGAGTTCTGCTACCAAAAAGTAATTTAACAGTGAACAACTTTTTACAGAGAGCCTGCCTCTAACTGTGACCTGTTAATGAACATTTCTGTAAACAACAATCGTGGAAACATGCCAAACCTGAGTTTGGAGAAGAGAAAAGTAAGCGATATTAGGGCAGAAGACGTTAGCAACCAAGAAAAAGCTAGCATCAACCGTAATATACTAATTGACAACTACCACGATTACGCGGCCAAAGAAGGAGTGAAAATCAGCATGATGGATGAAGATGACTTTCACGAACTGCCAAATACCCCTTCTAAACCACCACCCAGCAAGAAAGGCAAACAAAACATTGCTGCCGACAACGCCATGGAAATCAACCTAGTTGGTGCGCCTGAATTCGTCTCCTCACTTGCCCAGCTAATTAACGCTCGGTCCGACAAGCTGGAATCACTGATACAAGAAAATAAAACGGTCATTACGGACCTGAAGAAGCAAGTCCACCACATTTGTGAGGATATGAATGCAATGAAAGGTAAAGTGGCTCAAGTTGAACAACTTTACCATGAAGAAAAAAGCGTGCAGGCGCATTGGAAAATCGGATTAAAGACCTGGAACGGTATTCTCGTCGCTGGAACCTGCGGCTCAATGGCATTCCGGAGACAGTAGAAAACCAGCATGTACGGATGGAGGTAATTAAAATCTGTCAAGTCATCCTGCCAGAAGATAAAAAGCGACTGCCAGAAGTGATTGACACTGTCCATCGCCTTGGTACAAAAAATCCGAAGGGGCCCAGAAGCGTCATCATTCAGTTTTCGTCCCGGGTTCACAGGGGTGCTATCTGGGCCGCCGCCAAGAACAACTGGTATCTGCGTGATCATGGGCTGCGATTTGCTGAAGACCTCTGCCAGATCGACAGAGAAAATAGGAAGATGCTGTGGCCAGCAGTGGAAGCTGCCCGTAAGGAAGGAAAAACGGCTTTCTTCGTTGGAGGACGCTGCTTTATTGAAAACAAAGAAATCTTCCCTCCAGCTTGATAAATGAATCTGATAAAACTGATGTGAAGGTACTCAACACGATAACAGAAAGGTAGTCCCTCGTTTTAGCGAAAACCAAGGCATTTAAAAAAAAAAAAAAAAAAAACATTTTTCTTTGCGTGTTAACTTGTGTCATATTATCAAACTATGCATTTGGCCTTTTGAATTAATGTAAGAAATGACTACGTTCCACAGATGAACACAGAAAACCCACAGTGCTGCATTGTTTTGATTTTATTTTTTATTGTTTTGGACTTGGTGTTTTGTTTTAGAAGAAAACGGAGCCTTTAAATTCTGCTCTACTCAGAATGCACATCAGCCAAACCCTAAATGTGTTCTTAGTCCAGTGCATCTAAGAAGTATATGAGAAGTAATTACTTACTATCCAGCTCAACATACAAGCTCAGGAATTAAACTGCTTTTTCCCCCTGTTTTTTGTTTGGGTATATGCCAAATACTTGCAGCTATGGGCCTCTTTATTTTGGTTTTGACCACAAGTGCCTTAAAAAAAATAAATAAATAAAATAAACGTTCTGGACATTTTATGGACACTACATTCCTTCTTAGTTGAGATAATGGTTAATTTTCATAAGCTTGTTCATTTATATGTTCGCGTAAGAGGTCAAAGGCAACTTTGCCTGTGCTAAATTTCACTCAGTTGTGTTTGTTTATGGTACAGTTCTCGATGGTACTATAAGAGTTTGTGGTAAGTTACTTGCGACTTAACTGTCTACTACTTACCTATTTCTTGTTGTTTTGTTTATTTTATATTTCTCAAACTGTCTTTATCTTTTCTTTCATTAAATGCCAGGGGTTTAAGGGATAGTGGGAAACGCAAGGCGTTATTTCTATATGCTAAAAAATGTAAAACAGATTTTGTCTTTCTCCAAGAAACTCACTCCACAGCTAATGAGGTTAAGTTCTGGAGGTCACATTTGGGAAACGATATCTGGCTGTCACACTGTTCAGAATGTTCAGCAGGTGTGGGCACTCTAAGATACAACTTCACAGGTAACATTTTGCACACAGTTACTGATAGTAATGGTAATTTTGTATTACAAGTAATTGACTTTAATAAGGTTATTTTGATTGTCACTAATGTTTACGGTTATAGCACTAAAGCAGAAAATGAGAAACTTTTTGATATCATAGAACAAAAAATATTAATATGGTTAAACAAGTTCCCAAATGCCTTCCTTTTAATAGGTGGGGATTTTAACGTTGCTCTTGATAATATTTTAGATAGATGGCCATCAAGACAAAACAACAATGAAAGCTGCTATTTAAAGCTTTTCATGCAAAGATTTGATCTGATAGATATTTGGAGAGAAAAATTTCCGACTAACAAAGTATACACATGGTCTAATAAAGCGGGATCCTCCCAATCTAGAATTGACTACTGGCTGATGTCCAGGGGTCTAAAAGAAAACGCAACAGCACAAATTATAGCCACACCATTAACAGATCACAAAGCTATAGACATCATTATTCCTCTATTCCCTGCTTCTCATAACCGTTCTTCTTATTGGAAGCTGAATAGCTCAATTTTAAATTATGAAGATGTAAAGACTGAAGTTAGTAGACTTATTCAAAAATATTGGAATGAAGCTCAAATTGATGATAAATATTGTAACAAATGGGAACTTATGAAATTCGAAATTGCCAAATACTGTAGAAATTAAAGCTCTAATCTAGCCAAACAAAGGAATGCAGAAGAAGACAAGATCATATCCACCATAACCTCCCTCTCTCAAAAGCTCCCGGTTTGTCTTTCTACAAATGAAAAAGAAACACTCATTGAATATCAGAATAAACTTGACAACCTATATAGACTCAAAGCAAAGGGTGCCTTTATTAGATCGAGACAAAAATGGATGGAGGAAGGGGAGCGAAATTCTGCCTACTTCTTCAGGTTGGAAAAATCTCATTCCAAAACTAATTCTATCCAACAACTTAAGATTGATAATACTTTATGTGATGACCCCAAGCTAATTGCTACGTATTGCTCAAAATTCTATAGTAAATTATATACTTCTCAATATTGTGATACAAGTGCTTCGGCCTTTTTGGACTCTGTTGTTGTGAATAACATTAATGATGTAGACAGAGATTTGTGTGATGCTCCTCTGACGTTACGAGAAATAACTGATTCTATAAATAGCCTCAAACATAATAAGTCTCCAGGTGTGGATGGATTCACCTCTGAATTTTACAGAGCATTTGTGGAACAATTAGCCCCATTCTTACAGAAGGTTTTCACAGAAAGCATAGCTAATGAATCACTGCCCCCAACATTAACTCAAGGATTAATCACACTTATTCCAAAGCCTAAAAAGGATGTATTGCTTATCGACAATTGGCGGCCTATTTGCCTTTTAAATAATGATTACAAGGTGCTAGCAATTGCATTTGCCAAAAGGCTCAAACTAATTTTGGATTCTGTTATAGATGAATCACAGTCTGGATTCATGAACAACAGACACATTTCTAATAATATACGATTGGTTTTAGATATGTTAGATTATTCTGATTTAATATCTGAAGACAGTTATATCCTATTTTTAGATTTCTATAAAGCCTTTGATTCTGTAGAACACCAATTTATTTTTAGTGCTTTAGAAAAGTTTGGTTTTGGGCAGTTTTTTAAACAAGCTATTCGAACACTATATGCAAATAGTAACTGTTCTATTAAATTGAGTTCTGGCACAACCCTACGCTTTGATGTCGAACGTGGAATTCGGCAGGGTTGTCCGATCTCCCCTTACCTCTTCCTCCTTGTCACCCAAATCTTGGCCATCCATATTAATTCAAGTACTCTGAAAGGCATTGCAGTGGCAGAAAGGGAAATCGTTATTAGTCAGCTAGCAGACGATACAACCTTGTTCTTAAAAGACTCCTCTCAAGTATCTCATGCTCTTAATATAATTAATGTGTTCTCTAAAGCCTCTGGTCTATACCTAAATGTGAATAAATGTGAATTATTGGCAGTGAAAGACTCAGCTACTCGCTCAATAGCGAACATTCCTGTCAAAGATAAGGTAACATATTTAGGAATTTCCATCACTAAAGATCAGAAAGTCAGAAATGACTTGAATTTCATCCCAATCATAGAAAAGGCTAAAAAAAGATTTAATCTATGGCTATTAAGAGATCTATCTTTAAAGCTGCAGTCTGCAGGATTTGTTGTTGTCATACGTAAAGTCCTAATTTTTGGCATTTTAAGAGTTTACATGATCTATCAGAACGCTTGAAGTTGAAAACGGTGACCTCCGTAGTCGCAAAATGCAAGAAATGCTTATTTTTTAACCGAAAAAAAAAAGTTATTCAACTTCCTGTCCCGCCCCATCAAAACACATGAGAACTCGTGCACGTAGACGTGCACGCCAGATGCGCCTACACGACTCCTCATTCATCAACTCACCTGTCATTTGCGATCATGGAAGACACAGTAAGTAGACTAGCCCGTAATGAAGTTCAATAGTCCAGATAAATAAGCATGGGGATGAGCCTATCTTGTATCGCGCGTGCACAATCGGTGATTGACAGGCAGCAGAGCCCAGCTCGTAACCTGATTGGTTACCTTTTACCGGTCCGGTCTGCAATTTTGTAAACAAACCTGCTGGCTTTGGAGGGACCTAGCGGGACATATAGGGGACCTAGAGAACTCTTTTTTTTTTGTATTGGGGTATTTAATGTACTACTTTCAGAATCCCCGGACAGTTCCAGGCATTATGCTTGAAAAAGAGTTGCAGACTGCAGCTTTAAGAGGCAGAACTCTAATAACAAAAGCAGAAGGAATATCTAGACTTACTTATGCGGCCCTCTCATTACATATTGAAAATAAAACCATTAAAGGGATAGATCAGTTGTTGTTCAACTTTTTATGGAAGAACAAAATGCATTGCATAAAAAAATCTGTTGTCATAAACACATATGAGAATGGGGGACTTAATTTTTTGGACTTTGCTTCTTTGAACAACACCTTTAAAATCAATTGGATCAATCAATTTCTAAAAAACCCAAATTCAATGTGGAACTGTATCTCCAATCATATTTTTTCTAAAATTGGCGGCCTAAAATTCCTCTTAGCATGTAACTATAACATAGGGAAAATTCCTATTTGTCTTTCCAACTTTCATAAACAAGCACTACTTGCATGGTCAATGATATACAAACACAATTTTTCACCACACCGTTACTCCATATGGAATAACAAAGATATACTTTATAAGAACAAATCAATATTCTTAAGGGAGTGGTTCAACAATGATATAATTTGGGTCAAACAACTATTCAATAGCAATGGTAGCTTATTTTCTTATAAGGAGTTCCTTCAATTTTATGGAATACCCGTAACTCCAAAACAATTATTTAAAAGCAACACATCTGCCTCTATACTTGATGCTCCCTTCACTGAGATAACCAACTCACCAGTTGGGAAAATATGTTTTGTCCCTTCTTCTAGCAAAAAGAAAAATTGTAAAATTCGTGCTCTTTTCCAAAGTAATATCAGATCTGTTTCTCCTGTAATTTTTCACTGGAATAGTTGTGTAAATGATTTATGCTGGGATAAAATTTGGTGTCTTCCTCAAAAATTCTTTGTGCTTAATAAGGTTAAAGAAGTTAAGCTGAAATTATCCATAGATGTTACCCGGTTAAATCATTCTTTATCAAATTCAAATTTGTTGATCTTGATCTGAAGTGTGCCTTTTGTGACACTCACACTGAGACCATTATTCATCTATTTTGGAAATGTGAATATACCCGTAAGCTGTGGCAAGATATTTGTAGATTTATTTTAGATCATATATACTGTGATTTTAAGCTCCTTCTGCAAAATATAATATTTGGTTTTATAAAGAGTGATGCCCCTGCTGAAAAAGAATATTTTTTAATTAATCTCATTTTAATTCTTGCTAAATATTACATCCACAAATGTAAATTTGCCAAAGTGAAACCCAATTTTTTTGCTTTCATGATAGAACTCCAGATATACTTTAAGTCAATTTCCTCTTCTAATAATAAGAAAGCAATCAAAACTATAAATCTTGTCTCCCAAATTGAAATTTTTAACTCAGTGTAATTCTCATTGTTCATGTCCCCTGGTATATTCTCTTTATATTTCTCTTTCTCTCTCTCTCTTCATTTATTATTTAAACTACTTGTGTATGTATTTATTTCGGTATGCTTATTTGTTCTTCATTTATTATTAATGATACTTGTCTTGTTTTTGCACTATTTTTGTATCTTGTAAAGCAAAATAAAGTTATATTTAAAAAAAAACAAAAAAAACAAAACAAACAAAAAAAAAACAATGTACTCCCATTCAAGCCGACAGCCATGCAGTGTGACGTAATCAGCAAGCGACGGAACCCGAGCCGATTCGACCAAACAATGCGTTCTGCGCTTTGGACGTCATCAATCACGTGATCAGCGCCATTTGCTGCACGTCCCGGAACATTGTCCCGACTCTGAACACGTGATAACATTGCAACAGAAAGCTGCATTCAGGTGAGTCCAGAAAATAATGAATTTAACGGTGAGACGGTAGCAGAAATGTCTTCAAAGTGCTCTGTGTCATTGGTTTGATTCCTGCTGCTGGACACGGACAGTCAGAACATGCAGCAGAGAGTAAAAAGTTCAAATAACCTGGCTGCTATTCACAGTTAGCCCGGCATGCTAATGCTAACGCTAACGCTTGATAGAAGTGTGCAGCCAAAACATGTGATTTGATGTGTTTAACGTTCACAATATGCCATATTTCATGATTAGATCTTAAAATGGGACTTAATTATGCTCAATATAAATACTTTAATGACATGAAGAGTTCAAGTTGTGTGAAGAGGAGTCATAGCATTATTATAAAGACTTGTGGGTGATCCAGGAAAGTATCACAGGAGCAGTAGAAATCCAGTTCTCCTCAGTATCAGTGTGTGATTTCTCAGATTTACACTCAGAAGCCCATTAAAAGACAGTCTGACTGTCCTCTTCAGAAGTGTCTCATGAAAGCTTCATTATTCACTTTCCTTTACATATCCAATATTTTCTGTTATCCACGAATCAACAAGGACTGAGCACATGATAAAAAGGTTCTGGAAATGAGAACAGGTTTAGAAACGGAGAGAATCTGAAGTAATGAGTTTAATTGAATGTGACTGGATGGTTAAAAACTGTGCAGACCAGAATGGAGCAGCTGAACCTGGAGCTGAAGCAGGAGCAGAACCAGGAGCAGAACCAGGAGCAGAACCAGGAGCAGAACCAGGAGCTGAACCAGGAGCTGAACCCCTCCACCAGTAACAGAGCCGGCTCATCCTCTGGGTCCACCGGGCCACAGGTCAGTGTGGAGGAGGTTTTTATTTTATTTCTTATTTATTTGGTTAGGACTCTGCACATTAATCAACATATCAACAAAGCATCCATGTAAATATGCCGGAGTTAGCACAGCTGCTAAATTTCATCCGTTGTCCTCAGGCAGGTATCATAAAAACATACAGACAATACACCATGACAAAAAACTAAAGAACAAACAAACAGAAAATATTTAGAAAGATTCACATCAAAGTTAAGAGTCCGTACCCAAAAGGGAAAAGACGGAGAGGTGACCCATGAGAGCAGCTCTGTTTTCAACCACTGTTTAAGGCTCTTTTTAAAGGTGGTGGAATTGTCCCAGTTTTTCTAACACGAGTTGGTAGTGTGTTCCAGCACTGTTCCTCTGATGGACTCCACCATTTGGCCAAACTTACTCCTGCATCATTGCACATCAGTCTCCTCTAGTGCTCTGGGGTTTACTCTAGAGGATTCTGTCTTTATGAAATCCTGTAATAGTGGAGGGGCTAATCCTTTGGAAACCTTAAAGATGAGACAGACGTCCAAAAACAGCTGATAGCTATCAAAGTAGCTTTAGTCCAAGTTCCTCAACTGAGCCAATGAAAAATCTGTTGATAACTCACAGTAATCTCCAGATTGTCAGTTAGCTCATCATTTACCTGGGGCTGTAGATCACTAAGCTGGGGAGATAACTCATTTAGATTGTTCCATATTAGCTTTTAATTACCATTTGCCCCATTTATGGCCTCAATATAGAATCTGCTTTCACCTTACGGGTCATCCTTAAGACTTTATCTCTATTTTTCATTTATTTTATAATTTCATTGTTCAATCAGGGCAGATTATTTCTATGTTGCTTGGATTTACCTTTTTTTTTTGTGATTCGTTATAATATCATTGACTTTTTTAATAAAGTTATCTGAGCTAGCCTCAATGTTGTTATTTTCCAGAATATTAGACCTTCTAGATTTTGGATTTCCTCATTCAGGAATAGTTGCTGGCTTTTGGGTATGAAGTAGAACTGGTGACCTCTGGTGGATGCCATTAAATGCTTCCTCTTAATTTTCCATGAGCACAAGATAAAATTGTGATCTGACAGGCCTGATAATAGATTAAAAGTCTTAGAGATTCTTTCAGGATTATTAGTAAATATTAGATCAATTGTTGTATTTGACGTATTAGTTATTCTTGTTGCTCCTTTTATAATTTGTCTCAAACTGTACTCATCCATCAGCTGTTTAATTTTTTTCCTGACTTGATGTCCCAGTTAATATTAAAATCAGCGAGTGAGATGATTTCCTTTTTCGAGTTGCAGTGATTTAAGATTGTCTGAAGATGATCATAAAACACATCCTTTGCTGAGGTGGATCCACACAAATCACAGTAAAAGACATTGCAGAGCAGAGTGATGCATTTAGACCAATACACTCAGCGTTAACGTCTTTAGGCCACCTTATTACCGTATTTTCTGCACTATAGAGCGCACTGGATTATAAAGCGCACTGTCAATGAATGGTCTATTTTCGATCTTTTTTCATATATAAAGCGCACCGGGCTATAAGGCGCATAAAGCGAAACAAAACATTGTCGTTGCTGTTACCTGGCAGTTCAGTGATGATTCGAAAACGAAACTTAGAAAATCGGCTCGGCGCATGCGCAAAACCACAAAGTAGCAATTCTCGACAAGTAGCACAAATCGACTGAACACCGGCCTTCGTGAAAGCTCGGACCACAGTTGAGACTGATACCTTAGCCCAGGCATCCACGATCCATTGGCAGATATAGCGAAAGTCGCCCGGCGCTGTCTCCCTCCCTTGGTGAATGTGTGTTCGCCTTCTGTCATCCTCTGCTCCCACGCAGCTCGCAGTTTAACTTTGAACGCCCTGTTTACACTTATATTCATGTCCCTTGCTAACGCTGTTGCCTTCAGTTGAATAGAGACTGTAGAGACGCTTCTACCCGCTGCTCTCTGTTCAATAACCCACTGTTCAATTTTGTTATTATTATGGTGAATCACAATATATTTTACTCCGCTACGCTCATGACTACTGTAGCCGTAATGCTGCAGTGCGGCTTTGTAGTTTACCAAAGTCTTACTAAAACATTTTGACAGAGCGCCGTGTACCACACAAAATCGCTTCGGGGTCCGTAAGCTAACAAGAATAAATCCATATATAAAGCGCTCCGGGTTATAAGGCGCACTTTTGTTTTTTGAGAAAATTATAGGCTTTTAAGTGCGCCTTATGGTGCAGAAAATACGGTAGTTCATGTTGAAACTTCTCTCTGACATAGATTAATACTCCCCCGGCTCGCCCTGCTTCTCTAGCCTTTTTAAATACATTATATCCTGGAATGCTGGTAGCTGCTGTAGATGATGATGAATATGTCAACCAACTTTCACATACTCCGTATATCAATATTAGAGTCACTTAACCCCTTAACAGGTGGGCAATTTTTGCCTGCAACTCCTAAAAAATGCATACCCAAAGTAAATTGAAAGCTGTACATGAACCACTTGGAGTAGAGGGCTGGTTGAGGTCTCTTTTGAAAGAAAACACTCTGAAGTTTCACCTACAACAGTCAGAAGTGCTATTGTCACAGAGTTTTATGAGCTTGAATACAGTGAAAGAGATGGATTTTTATGCCTTCCAAATTTTTCTTCCCAAATATGTGTCTTAAAAGTGACTTTAGCATAGGGCTGCGGACTGAAAAACACAACGGGACTACAGCCTGAAGTCTTACCCATTCCCACTTCAAATGTGACTGTAATACAACAAAAAATTAGTATTTTGTACAGTTTTTTCCAAGGATAGGACCAGGTGTGCCAAAGCTGTTCTATTTGGAGAGCCTTGTGAAAAAAGGCTGCCATTCCTGAACCCTTCAATCATGATCTTGGGCTCTTTTTGGATGTTTGCTTTACTGATGAGAATGCTTCTGAGTGATAACACTGAGTCACAATTTCCTTCGGTAACAATTAAGTATCTAACTGTCTATCTATGAGTACAATAATATTAAATAAAATAACAATAAAATGTAAATAATACTTACTTGTCAAGTGTAACGTTTCCGTCGTCAGAAAATGCTTCTTCTTCTTCAGAGTCAATGAACGACACATCACTGTCTTCCTCTGACACACACTCGTCAGAAGCATCACTGTCCCGCCGTAGACAAACCTCCAAGGCTTCCTCCATAGTGTATTTAGTTTTCCAAGTCTGTTTAGCCATTTTGTAGACACAAGAAGACGAATAACAACTCCTGAAATCAGCGACGACTTGCACAGGAAATGTTTGCGCACACCTGTGGCTGTTTATTGGAGAAATCCCACCCATTGCGCGTCATGCCGTTTTTTTCAGAATGTCATTTCTTTTTCAATGCGCTACTCCAAAGTAAACTGGTTCGAGCCGCACACGAAACAATAGGTGCAGATACTTTTGATGCATCAGTGAGTAATTGACTATTGTGCCCCAGCAGACAGGGTAAACAGTCATCTATTGGAACAAGTAAGATGTCATTCAAAAGCTAAAAGACCAGAGCTGTTTCGGTATGACGTTGGGGCTAATACATGCATGCTAACTCAAGTTATGATAAAAAATGTGCGGAAAAATATGCTTCTGACAGAAATTCTGAAAGTTAGCCGCCGCAGACTTTGTGTATGAAATACTTGTGGGTGAAATACTTGTTGTAGACTAACTATTTTACTGGAGTACATTAATTGGACCCTTGCCAACGTGACAGGGCTGTTTTTATTGGAATAATATTGTATCTTTTCTTAGAATACTGTGAGGCTTTATAGGTGACTTTGATACTTGTATGTTTTTGCGACTGGTTTTACATAAGTGTTTACTGTGTCCACACTTCTGATTGTATCCTGGATACATCATTAGAATCACAAGACCCTTAGCTTTCCAACGGTATATAACATATGTAGGTACATATAAAGGCAGGAGGAAAACTTCGGATTTGCGCTGAAGTGTGCAACGTCCCGCCGGCGGGACATAAAAACGTTAAGGGGTTAATAAATGTTACATTTGCTCAGTTTGTTGTTTTTAACCAGGAAAAACACAAAGTGCTTCCTGGTTTCATCTCCTCTCTCGGAGCTGCAGATCCAGATGTGCTTAGACTCAACATGTGCTGCAGGCTGAATGATCTGCTGGAAGAAAATCAGTGGGCAGATTGTTGTGGTGGGACGTTTTCTGGCTCTCAGTCTGCAGATTTGAGAGGTTCAGGAGCTAATCTTCATTATTTGTGTTTAAAGTCTCTGGGTTACATGAATTGAACCTGGTGGTGGTAATATTCTGGGTCTTTAATGGTTAGATGACAGGTTTGTGAGTTGTTTTAACAAAGAGAAACAAAGGTTGAGTTAAAACGGACTGTGTTTCCCTGATGGCTGAATGGCTGCAGACCTCTGAGTTGTAAGCTGGAACAGAGGGTTAGTGTAAAGAATGTCATGTATTACCACCACTGTTACTTTTATTCCTTTAAACCAGCAGTCATCAACCTTTTTCAGCCCAACCTCTACATGGTGTTTAAGTGAACAACTTGGACAAGACTCTGGTTCCTTCCATCATTTAGAAATATTGTAGCTCAAGTTCCTTTTCAGAGTTTCATCATGACAAAAAGAATTAGTAAAAGAGCTAAAAGCAAGAGTTTACTGCTTAAAAAGCTGAACGTGTGCAGAACACATCAGAGCACAGTGCTGATAGCTGAGGGCACTTATAAACACACCCTGAGCGTTCACGTTTGAGCTGAGAAATTGAGACCTGTGTGGCTCGGTCTATCCAGGTTCAGTTAGAATATGTTGGTTAGCGTAGGTTAGCTTAAAGAAATCTTTTGTGTGAATTTCAAAAGGATCTAAGTCTTCTTCCTCTCTGTCATTGCAGAAACATAGAGCCCAAGAGGGATCCAGATGGCACTGCTGTAAGGACTGTGGGAAAGTTATCAAACGATCAAATCTGGGGTATCATCAGAGGCTTCATACTGGAGAGAAGCCATACAGCTGTGACCAGTGTGGGGCAGCTTTCACTGCATTAGCTAGTCTAAAGACGCACCAACGTATTCACACAGGAGAGAAGCCATACAGCTGTGACCAGTGTGGGGCAGCTTTCACTGCATTAGCTAGTCTAAAGACGCACCAACGTATTCACACAGGAGAGAAGCCATACAGCTGTGACCAGTGTGGGGCAGCTTTCACTCAATTATCTAATCTACAGAAACACCAACGTAGTCACACAGGAGAGAAACCTTTCATCTGTGGTCAGTGTGGGGCAGCTTTCACTCAATTATCTAGTCTTAAGAGACACCAACGTATTCACTCAGGAGAGAAGCCTTATATCTGTTGTCAGTGTGGGGCAGATTTCACTGAATTAGGTAGTCTAAAGAGACACCAACGTATTCACTCAGGAGAGAAGCCATACAGCTGTGAACAGTGTGGGGCAGCTTTCACTGCATTATCTAGTCTAAAGACACACCAACGTATTCACACAGGAGAGAAACCTTTCATCTGTGGTCAGTGTGGGGCAGCTTTCACTCAATTATGTCATCTAAAGACACACCAACGTATTCACACAGGAGAGAAGCCTTTCAGCTGTGGTCAGTGTGGGGCAGCTTTCACTCATTTATCTCATCTAAAGACACACCAACGTATTCACACAGGAGAGAAGCCTTTCAGCTGTGGTCAGTGTGGGGCAGCTTTCACTCAATCATCTAATCTAAAGACACACCAACGTATTCACACAGGAGAGAAACCTTTCATCTGTGGTCAGTGTGGGGCAGCTTTCACTCATTTATCTCATCTAAAGACACACCAACTTATTCACTCAGGAGAGAAGCCTTATATCTGTGGTCAGTGTAAGGCAGCTTTCACTGAATTATCTAGTCTAAAGAGACACCAACGTATTCACTCAGGAGAGAAGCCATACAGCTGTGAACAGTGTGGGGCAGCTTTCACTCAGCTATCTGATCTAAAGAAACACCAACGTATTCACACTGGAGAGAAACCTTTCATCTGTGGTCAGTGTGGGGCAGCTTTCACTCATTTATCTAATCTAAAGACACACCAACGTAGTCACTCAGGAGAGAAGCCATACAGCTGTGGTCAGTGTGGGGCAGCTTTCACTCGATTAGATAGTCTAAAGAGACACCAACGTAGTCACACTGCAGAGAAATGATTGGCATAAATCAACAACAATTTTTACGGCAGATAAGCAAACATTCACCTGGGAGCAGCAGCAGGAACTACCAATCAGAAACCTTGCCTTTGTTCAGATTAAAAATCTTCTTTGTGGATTACCACCTTCTCTTGTCAGGACTTTAGTTCTGAATGTTCTGTGGGGAGCACGTGTTTGAAGAACCATTGAAAGTGCTTTATAATTTGTTGGGATTGCTTTAACTGGGGACGGATCTCCTGATGTTCAAGACAAACATGGCATCAATTGTGAATTGATGGACAGAACAAAATGCAGTCTGTTTGAAAGTAGAAACATGTTTATTCTGTTATACTGAACATTTGTTTTGTTTAAAGTTAAGATCAACAAAGTAGCTTTGCACCAGCTGTGGGTACCGTATTTTCTGCACTATAAGGCGCACTTAAAAGCCTATAATTTTCTCAAAAAACAAAAGTGCGCCTTATAACCCGGAGCGCTTTATATATGGATTTATTCTTGTTAGCTTACGGACCCCGAAGCGATTTTGTGTGGTACACGGCGCTCTGTCAAAATGTTTTAGTAAGACTTTGGTAAACTACAAAGCCGCACTGCAGCATTACGGCTACAGTAGTCATGAGCGTAGCGGAGTAATATATATTGTGATTCACCATAATAATAACAAAATTGAACAGTGGGTTATTAAACAGAGAGCAGCGGGTAGAAGCGTCTCTACAGTCTCTATTCAACTGAAGGCAACAGCGTTAGCACGGGACATGAATATCAGTGTCAACAGGGCGTTCAAAGTTAAACTGCGAGCTGCATGGAAGCAGTGGATGACAGAAGGCGAACACACATTCACCAAGGGAGGGAGACAGCGCCGGGCGACTTTCGCTACTATCTGCCAATGGATCGTGGATGCCTGGGCTAAGGTATCAGTCTCAACTGTGGTCCGAGCTTTCACGAAGGCCGGTGTTCAGTCGATTTGTGCTACTTGTCGAGAATTGCTACTTCGTGGTTTTGCGCATGCGCCGATTTTCTAAGTTTCGTTTTCGAATCATCACTGAACTGCCAGGTTACAGCAACGACACTGTTTTGTTTCGCTTAATGCGCCTTATAGCCCGGTGCACTTTATATATGAAAAAAGATCGAAAATAGACCATTCATTGACAGTGCGCTTTAAAATCCAGTGCGCTCTATAGTGCGGAAAATACGGTATTTATGTAAACATCTGAAGAAGCTATATCATTTCAGTTTGATGTGAAGTCGAGCTTTACACTCGTCTGTATTCATTGTTCTGCATTTCATTAAAGGTCAGATGTTAACTTTTCTCATGCTTTTCATGTTCTTGCTACACAGATATTTTTGAAGAAAATGTGTGTTTGGTTACGAGGAAAAGTTAACCCATATCATCTTCCCCAAAGACCCAGAAATGTTTAACGCAGTCTGAAAAGGTTTGGAGTTGTTCCCTGTACTTCCCAGACAGCTGTATGATGCTCATGACTGAAGCTGAAAGTTAAGGCTGTTCCAACACTAAATGGGCATGAGGCTCAACTTCAAGCTGTGAAACTCTTTCAAATGTCTCTTGTGTTTGAATCAGATGTGTGAACGGATTTTAGTCCAAACGTCATGGCTGCACTGAAGGAAAAGGCAGCTTAGCAGGCTAAAGGTACTTTGAATTGAACCGTTTAACCCTCTAGACCCCATAGCGGCCGTTGCCGGCTGTTCTTTATTCTCCCATAGCGGCCGGCATGAAAATACACGTCTCACTACGGGAAAATGATGTTGCTGAACTGTAACTACACAC
This sequence comes from Odontesthes bonariensis, assembly GCF_027942865.1. Lineage (NCBI taxonomy): Eukaryota > Metazoa > Chordata > Actinopteri > Atheriniformes > Atherinopsidae > Odontesthes > Odontesthes bonariensis. Next base: position 24,370,217 of record NC_134524.1, read on the forward strand.
TTCACTAGTTCACAACAGCTTAATGAACAGATTGTTGTATTAAAATATATATGTTTGTATTCATTTATTTCTAGATATTGTCATGTTTTTGAGGGATTTCTCTTGGCCGCAGTTGAGACTGATATGAGAGCGGAGGTTCTGCGTTTGGGCACAGCTTCACTAGCCGGCTAATTGTGCTATCTACTGTAGTTATGTTTGATATTGGTTCGCAGTGTGCCAAGTATTACTTTGTAGCTACCAGCTTCGTTCATTATCACTCGATTACCTCAGCCACTCAATTCAAGAAAATCAAGATCAAGAAAATGACAGCTCCGAAAAGACCGCGGATGTTTACCTGGCAATTTGCACCGGTTCGCAATTGTCCGACTCGGATTTCAGTGACACTAACGTAAGTTGTAAATGTGATTTAGATAGATATACAACCTAAATTTGAGACGTAGTGGCCAACCTTGTCACCTACAGCCGTTTTGATTAGCCATGCTAACTCCAGATTATTTATCGTTAGTTATTTGCGAGCTTGCCGCTCAGTGTCCTTCAACAGAGCATACTACAGACTACACCTACACCAGACTACACCTAAACTAAGAGATAATAAAGTAAAGATGATGATGATGATCATTACTTTATCTGTTGGTTACCATTGAAGATCCCAAAATAGTAGTAGTAATTTCCAAATCCAACTCCTTCCTTATTGTAGCGATGTAATCCAGTGACAGTGCTAGCAAGAGCAAATCGAAACGCTGAACTCCGGAGAGGAAATGTCAAACGAAACTGTAGATTTTTTTTTTAAAAGTCTAACTCCTTGTTTGCTACTGGTAATCTAACTACCTGCCTGGTATAAGTAGCCTACACATATTTTCGGGTTTATGTAAGGCGCCTATCAACAAACATTTCAAGTGATGTCGTGCCTGATTATAATGCGAGAATTTCAAACCGGACCTGTCACCATCATTCGTCCACCAAGTGATAGCCCCAGGATTTAGGTTGCCAGAGTTAGACTATGATCAACTCGATCTTATAAATGTAATTGTGCAAACGTATTTGAAATACTTAAAGTTCCCATGGCATGGTATAGTAGCGGCACTTTAAATGGGCTTTCGGAGGCTTCAGGATGTTATACCCCCAGGCGTTCTCAAAATTCACCCGGAAAACGCAGATTTGGCCTCTTAGAAGAAAGCCGCATTTCAGCGCTTTCTCCAGTGCCCTGTTTTCCTAATGAGAAGCAAGGAGGAGCGCGAGGGGTGTGTCATGGCTGAATGGGGGCGTGTCCGCGCATGTTAGCTGCCTGCTAGTAGGAAGAAAAAAAATAGAAATGGCAGGTGAGCAAACCATCGTACCGTTCGCCTTCGACCCGGAATCGGACCCTGAAGCCGAGGCGCAGGCAGTTCAGCAACAAACTGCAGATCAGCAGCACCTTCAGCAAAACGTCTCAGAATGGTGAGTTTGAAATGTTATGTCTGGAAACGTTTATAGTTGGGTCGGTCCGAACCACTGAGGTGAACAGATACTAGCAGTCGCTTAGCCTACGGTAGCCTAATTAGAGCAGAAATTGTAGTCACTACATCAGGACTACCTAAAATATTATTTTTGCTTACAAAACGTATAAGTTCCCAACTTATTTTGCAATGTGGGCACGTATTTGCAGTCCTAACATTAGTGAGTATGGCTGCTGGCATCTCCAGTCTCTACACCAAGTAACTTTCTCAATGTCGCCTTGCATTGTGCAACAGTAACACTGCCAAAGTATTTCCCATAGTACACATTGCCAACATGTTATGAAAAACAACTGTAATAAACGCCGGTGGGTAATTTCATGAAAATTGCAATTGCAATTACCCCCACAAACACTGTCCTGTTTGGCAAATGATTCTCCACCCAGTATTGACATAAGGGGAGCGATTTATAACCAAGTTTTCTAGACAAAAAGGTTTACATGCTATAATATATGAAAAAAACATACCTCATCATATCCTGACCATGTGCTGGATCCAAAGTGTAACTACACGAAGTGAAACTTATGCTACAGATTTTTGTGTACACCTTTTTAGTAGCCCGTCTTCACTGGGAACAGCCAGCTGTTCGTTGCCTATTTAGTTATACAGTAGCCTATGGCATGCAAAAAACATGATAGTATTCTGACCAGCATGTAATTATTCTCCTTGCTCACCTGTTAACTCATTTACTTGCCACTAAAGATGTTTCATTGTTATATTTGCCGGCATTACCTGAAAACAGAATATCATTACACTGCCTTTTTTTTAAAATAATACGTGTCAATGTGGAATTTGCGAGATAATGCCCACAGAAAGGGAGAATAGATGCTGCATGGAGATCCCTCAGGTAACACTGTAAATCTTGAGACTCGGAACCTTACAATCACTGATCAGGTTCGTAACCTCGGAGTGTTGATAGACTCAGATCTGACTTTCAGCAGCCACATCAAAGCTGTCACCAAGGCAGCTTTTTACCACCTCAGAAACATCAACAGAATGAAAGGTTTCCTCTCCCAAACAGACCAGGAGAAACTCATCCATGCATTCATCTCCAGTAGACTCGATTACTGTAATGCTCTTTTAACTGGACTTCCCAAAAAGAGCATTAAACATCTGCAGCTCATCCAGAACGCTGCTGCTAGAGTTTTAACCCGGACTAAGAGATCTGAACACATCACAGCAGCTTTAAAATCTTTGCACTGGCTTCCAGTCAGTCACAGAATAGATTTCAAAAGCCTGCTGATGGTTTACAAATCCCAGAACGGTTTAGGCCCAAAATACATCTGTGATATGTTCAGAGAATATAAACCCAGCAGAGCTCTTAGATCCAAGGACTCAGGTCAGCTGGTCCAGTCCAGAGTCCAGACTAAACATGGAGAAGCAGCATTTAGCTGTTATGCTGCAAATAAGTGGAACAAACTGCCAGTGGAGATTAAACTTTCACCAAATGTAGACATTTTAAAATCCAGGTTAAAAACATTTCTTTTCTCATGTGTCTATGCATGAAATATCTTTTAACTTATCTAGACTGTTGCCTGTTTTTAAATTCATTTAAATGATTTTATTTGTTTCTTTTTATATTCTTTTATGCATTTTTAATGCTTCTTGCACTCCCTGCTGCAATGCTTTTATTTTATGTAAGGCACTTTGAACTGTTTGTACATGAAATGTGCTATATAAATAAATTTGATTTGATTTGATTTGATTTAAACATTTGGATCTACCTGTTCCTGAAATGACACTTACCATGTCTAGTTCTAATCTTTATTAGGTCACAGCACTACTTGGAGAAGTGGCGGCAGAGCCAGCATGTATGCTGGATCATCCAGGGTTTGAGCCGGTCTGTCTCAATGTATATTCGCTACAAACCGCTGGGCGAGTCTACAGGCACCATTTTGGCAGTTTACGCCTGAGAAAAAGCATCGGTAAGCGTTGTAAAATGATTACTCATAGCCACATACATAGAGTTTACAGTATACCCACCCAATAGAGCCTGATAATTCAACTATGCAGACAGTATGAAGAGTCTTTGTATATTTATTTACAAGACATTATTAAAACACAATCAAGAATAATCCATAGGAATATGTAAATATGTACAACATAGCAATAACAGAAGAACAACAACATGCAAGTGTCATTTTTTCTATCTGTTCTTCCAGGCGCTTCAGGTATTTGGCCTACAGGCAGCTCGTGGCGTGGTGCTGGGGCTTTTTGGGTCGCCGGATCAGAGTGGTCATTCCTGCCTGTGTGGTCCTGCGTATCCGTGCCGAGTACCCCGATGATGAAGGACACTGCACCGGGTTTAGACTGCCTCGCGTGTGAAAAATTAGGTCCATCAGGACATCCACATACCCTTTTCACACAGAACATTCATACACACTGTACACGCACAACATTTGTATATTTCAGTTAGTCATTTGTACATTTCAATGTTTATTTTTATATATGTTCTATATATTTATGTTTGTTTAGATTTATATTTCTCACATTTTTTGTATTCCTATTTGTTGGAATTAACCTCAGTAAATTTGATACTGGCAAAAGTAGTTGGACTTGAATTCTTGAACTTTTAAGGTATTACCAAAGGTTGGCTTAGTCTTTTGACGTTTGACTGCAATCTCCCTTCTTGGATTTGGGAAAGGAGATTTTGAAGAGAGGTACACCGTCTGCTGTCCGGGCCTGTGGTCGGTTCGCATTTTCATTAAAGTGGATCGCCGCCAAGTACAGTCTGAAAGAACAAGAAACAATGTGTAAACGGTGTTTCTCACAGAATTTTCATTTGTCATGGTGGTGGGGGTTAGCTGGTAGAGACACATGCATCATCATGGGAGAGCATATGAAAAGCTCTTTTCCAAAATGCTATAGAAGCTGTTCTCATTACTTTTTTTAAATCTGATTTCAAGCATCAGGAAAAGTGATATTAGCTGAGATTTACATAACATGTTGAAACATTTAAATGCTGCTTTTAATGGTAGTAACAAATAAAACAATATTTTTGAAAGTAGGTATAAAGCATTTTGGAAAAAGCTTTTCATATATTGTGAAGTTTCATAGGAACTATGATCTGAAAACCCCCTAAAAGTATAAATATTTTGGTAAATCAAATATAAATTACATTCTCAAGACAATCTTTTCAGGGGACCTGGTCTAGGTGTTTCGTGCCTTATAGTGCTGGAGAAACCCGGCTCAATAATGACATTTCAGACAACAAAAACTTTCAACAACTACAAGGTAAAACATCTCACCTGCAAAGCATTCCACTATAGCAGGGGTAGGCAACCCAAAATGTTCAAAGAGCCATATTAGCCCAAAAAAACAAAAACCATACCTGTCTGGAGCCGCAAAAATCTAAAAGCCTTATAAGGTAACATAGACTGTCAATACATAAGCTGTATGCCTACTATTAAAATGACTAAATAGGCTACAAAAACAAAATGAACTTTCATGATTAAATGTTTATTTTCCTTGCAGCGCATCATGGAGAGAATTACGCACCACATGACTACTGATGTACTATAGGCCTATTTCTGCTTCAAGTTTAGCCTAGCTTCCATTACAATATTAATGTGTTATGTTTTGTTGATTAAATTATAGTGTAGCAACTGTAGAGGTTCAGATAGTAAAAGTCTCAGTCCAGATTTTATTGTGCAACCAGCACTTTTATTTTGACAGGCAATTCGCAGGAAACAACAGTGAATTACGTTCACATCTCACGTACTCAAACAAGTGGGTCTAACCCTCCGTCTCACCACTTATAGTCATGGTGCAAATTTAGTCAAAATGGAACACAAACAAAAACCATGTACCACACCGTCACTGCGTACAGAACACAACATAAACACACACAAACTCCACCACAGCCCCAAACACAGCACACAAACGGGGAACAGAGAGCACCCACAATGCAATGCGGCAACACCCCCGCAGCAATAGATATACAAGAAGAAATACATATTTTTGGTGCCATCTTTTTTTATTTTGAGGTCTCCAGAACAAACAAGTACATAGCCTCAGGCTATTTTCGGACCTTGTGGAAATTAAATGTTCTCTTCAAACGTCAATAACAATAGAACTCACTGTTCAATAACAATCAACAGAGCGCAAAAAACACGCAGCCTGTCGTTAAAACGCAGTTTGCAATTATAAAAATAAAACGGCAGCCTTTTGAAAAGGTAAGTGCCAAGTTAAGTAGCCTAAGTCAGTGCAAATGAGTAAAATAAATAAAACAATCTTTTAATTCTCCCCCTTACTCAGCGTCATACATTAAATAAATTGGTTACAATCGCAAAGGAGTAGCGCAGCCTGCAATTAAAAGGCAGCTTGCTTAAAAATTCAACAGTCAGTCGAAATTAACAAAATTAAAATGAGACGGATAAACTTTGATTTCTGTGCATTATCCTCTTTTCTTTAGTTCGCAAATGCCACGCAGTCAGTGCAACTGTCAAACAGCATCCTTCTCTTCCCCCCTCAGCACATAGGCTACGTCATCGGACCTGAGTGACAAAACACAATAATTGTGTCATTCCAAATATATATAGGCCTACTGACAAAATCAGAAACCCATTCATAAAAACAGCCCCTTTGTTAAGCCTAAATATGCGCCCTGACGGGATTGTGTTCTCACCTGTTCAATGCGACTTCTGTTTTCGGACATCACTGGACAGCTTCTCAACATCGGGCATGTAAGATGTAACTTTAATCTTGACGCAGGACTGCAAGCTGTCATCTGTGAGGCGGGTGCGGTATTTGGATTTGATATAGTTCATGTTTGAGAAGATCTGCTCGCACATATATGTTGATCCAAACATGGATAATACTGCAAATGCGTATTTCTTCATGTTACTATAAGTGTCGGGAAGAGCCTTCCATGTTTCAAACACAAGTTTCTCTGGTGTTGGGAGGCTTTCAATTTCGCTCCATTTGTGGCTTTGGGCAGCATGGGCTTTCTGGCGGCTGACGTCTTCAAGCTCTGCTGTCAGACTTTTGAATTTGGCAACCCACAAATCTTTGTCAGCTATATCGGCCATTTCCATTTCGAGGTCAGCTTGATTTACTCCTGGGAATGTTTTCAGCAAGGAAGGGTCAATTTCCAGGGGTGTGACAGGGAAAGACAGGGTCACTTTTTCCTTTCGGAACTCACTAAATCTTCTCCCAAATGCAGCTTGCATGTCAACGATTGCACCTTGCAAATAATCACTGTTGAGTGTGTGATCGTGATGGGCGTCTTTGAACTCTCTCAGGGATGAGAAGTGGGAGAGCGTGCCTCGCTCTACATCCCTGGCGAATACTGTCAGCTTGCGCTCGAATGACAAAACGGCTTCCAGCATTTGAAGCGCAGTGTTTCCCCGCTCCTGGAGACTTTTATTGAGCGTGTTTAGGTGACGTGTCATGTCAACCATGTAGTGCAGTTTTTCAAGCCACTTGGTGTCTTCCAGTTGTGGGTAGTTCATGTCTTTGCTTTTCAGGAATGTTTTCACGTGTTCTAAACACGCAACAAAGCGACGCAAAACTTCGCCCCTGGATAGCCAGCGGACTTTGTTGTGCAGCAGGAGATCCGCATATTCGCTGTCAACTTCATCTAGCAATTCGCGGAACTGGCGGTGGTTTAATGCTTTTGCGATTATTTTGTTCACAATCTGGATGACAAGGTTCATCACCTCCATACACTCCGGTGGGAATGTTTGCGCGCACAGCGCCTCTTGGTGCAATATGCAATGGAATGCAAGCAGATTCCGATCCAATGCTTTCTGTAGTAAAGTCACAAACCCCTTTTGCGACCCTCTCATACTCGGTGCACCGTCTGTAGCGACTGAAATCAGGTGGCCAGTGTGTATTCCTTTGTCATTTAAACACTGCAGCACAGCCTCACAGATGTCCTCCCCCCGTGTTTGGCCTTTTAGTGGTATCAATTCGATCATTTCTTCTTACGGCCCATCAGAGTTCACGTACCTGCATAGCAGAGCTGTCTGTTCGATATCGGTCACGTCACACGACTCATCACAGGCAATTGAGAAAGCTGGAGCTGAATTGATGTCCTTGATTTGCTGATCGGTGATATTGTTTGCCATTTTAATTACCCTTTCCTTCACTGTTTTTGCGGAGAGAGGCATGTCTTTAATTTTCTGAATGATCTCGGTTTTGTTTTTGAAGTCCGAAAATAGGCACTCTGATATTTTAATGAATGAGTCCTTCATGTACTCGCCATCGGTGAATGGTTTTCCTCGTTTTATTATCTCCCGGGCTGCAACAAAACTTGCAGCAGTAGTAGAGTTTGGAGATGCAATCCACTTCTTCAAACTGTTTTTTCGGCCCTCAAATTTCTCCACCAGTACTGCAATTGCACCTTTCCTCTCAGTTCCAACTGGGTGATCGGCAGCAAATTTAGCATGCTTTAGCTGGAAATGTCGCTCCAAGTTGCTCTTCTTATTTGACAACTTCTCATTGCAAATCAAACATGCAGGCAATCCTTCAGCATTGGCAATGAAAGCAAATAGTTCAGTCCATTCTTCCTTAAACCCTCTGTTCTCATCAGCAATCTTTCTCTTTTTGCCTTTTGAATCCATGGCTCACTCACACACCCCTTTACAACTCGCCAGTGCTGTTTCGCCGGCTGACGCAATTTTGCGCCATTCTGAAATTCGTTTTTTTAAATATATTTAAAGTTACATACATTTTTACAGCATAAGAATGTTTGTGTCATGTTTACCCCCTAAGAAACCATATTAAAAAAAAAATATATATATATATATATATATATATATCTTTTTCCATTTTTTTCACATTTTTGCAAAAGCTCCAGGGAGCCACTAGGGCGGTGCTAAAGAGCCGCATGCGGCTCTGGAGCCGCGGGTTGCCGACCCCTGCACTATAGAGAAAGACAACATTCTTCGGTGTGGCTGCAGTCCTATTGACAATGGGGTCAGTCTGGCATGCAGCCTCCCTGGTCCTGGTCTCTGGACGTGAGCACTTGATGTGCTGGCCAGTGAAGAGTGAAGCTGATGCAGACAGAGAGCACACATCTCATGGTTTGAAAGCCAAGCATTACACTCGTGATAAACTGACGAGTCACGACAGATTTGAAGTCAAAACTGTGTTCGAATTGACAGAAACATAATGGTGTATGTTCGACGGTAGTCAGCAAACGTTTGCTAAACACCCTTCACCTAGCCACAACACCCGATCGGGGATCCCACACGAAAGACGCAGAAACGACTCGACGTAAAAAAATAAATAAATAAAATGTCACCAAAACGTAACAAATGCTTACAAAATATAAAGTCACCAATGGAAAGAAAGGCTTACAAAATATGAATTGTTTTTGTCGGGCGTCGTTTTCCGTGTAACAGACGTATCTAGCCGCAGAACATAACTAGACTTGCTTACCTAAGTATTCATGCTGTATGTAGTCCCCTACACGTAAGATACTTGGTCAAAAGACAAATGTCTTGTTTTACAACCAATTTTCCAAATCTAACCAGTTTAACAGAGTATTGGTTTTGTAGCGCAGTGTAGGTTTCATGGATAAATACCTCCACAGCTAATGTTGGCTAGTTAGCTGGCACCCATAAAGTAGCTAGCGGCTAGCAAATAATTATGACTTACTTGATCGGTGTGGGTAGCTGATGGACCGGCAAGGCTTGGCACTGATCCAGGCTTCAACTTCAGGTGTAGGGCAAAACCTGCCCTGTACTGTCCCAAGTTGTGAAAGCATTCCTCTGAAATGTGTCGCGCAAACAGTGACGCTCTTTGGAACATGCATGGGCACCCGTCCCTCGTAAATGAAATTAAGCCATTCCGTTTTCAAAGGGACAGAGGATGGAAGCGGAAACATATTCTTCTCTTCATCTTCACATCCTGGCACAGTACATTTCGCATGGTAATGTCGTTTGGAAGCCATTGCTGTATCTTCTGTGACTGTCTTCAGTCGTGGCGAGTCTTCTTCTTTGGTGAGTCTCGGTCTACTCCACATGAGTTGGGCGGGTAAGATACAGGTAGTTTACCAGCAGTGGGTGGAGACAGAGGGCGTGGCGGAGAGAGGGGGTGGGAAATTTTGATGAGCTCTATCCTGGCATGACATCATGCCAGGAGCCTTGAGTCAACAAGACACTTGGAGGCGCTCTATTCAAAACATGGAGGAAATGCTGTACTGCTCAGTGAATACATTTTGCAATTTCTACTCACTGGGGTGACTTAAGGAGGCTAGAGGAACTCATTTTAAGGCTAAAAAACCTCTGAGAGTCAAATTTTCATGCCATTGGAACTTTAATACATTTTGTGGAAAATTGTTTGTGGTAGTCTTGTCATGGTACTGTAGTGAAGTTCTGAAGTGGGCCCAAACTTTTTTTCTCCGAGGAAGGTTACCAAATAGCTGCCCCTATTTATCTGCATTATAGATTTACCAAACAGACATTTTGCTGTAATCTCAGATGCTCTCAGTCGCGCTGCTCACGTTGTTTTAGTCCACAACTCCTCTTCTTCTTCTTCTTCTTCTGCTGGTGAGAGGAGTGTGAGTGGAAGAGCTGAGAGAAAGGCTAAGTGTGAAAGTGGTTTTTCTACCCTTTATTCGCTATCCTTGTTTTCTCTGGTAAGTGTTTCAATAGTTGTGTTTGTTCTGCGTACTTTGTGTAGTGTTGTGTAGTGATGGCAAAATGAGGCTTTGTGAACCAATGAGGCTTTCCAGCCCAAAGGTTCGCCAAAAGGTTCATTACCCGAAGCCTCATTGAAACGGTCTCTCTAGTGACACCTGCTGTGCAAAAGGAATATATGACAGACTAAATTAACCCTGAGTTAGAGCATCCTGCAATATAAAATAAACAATTGTTGTCACTGTGTCTCAATGAAAATAAATGTGTGAAAACTGCATATATGGAAGTATTATTGAGTGCTATGGTGTTGATCACTCAAATGAAATATATCAATGATGTACACTGACTACAGTGCTTATGGAACTGGGAGTATGAAAGTGCTTATGGGACCGGGAGTCAGGAATAAACTGTAACAGAGCAGTATGGGCAACAAGACAAATATAAGTTATTGGTTTTTATTTTAAAAAATGTGTGTCAATAACGTTGCGGTTTAATATGCCCAGAAGAAAAAAGAGCGACAGCAACTACCGATAACTGTTCTTCTCTCGAAAAAACACACACTGCACCGCGGGCTTTAGAAGAAAAAAAACGCTGAGTCAGGATGCAGCGGCTCAGTCAGAAGAGCAGTGAAATACACGCGAGTCACTATTTGTCCTACTGTAGCCTACTTTGTATTTTTTTTCATAATCATTTTTCATTTTCTCCCGTTCTAATCCAATGACTCGGGTCGCGGTGCTGATCTCCGCAATTTGAAGCCTTCAGTTCGTATTGATTCAAATTATTATTTTACAGTAGGCCTACAGTAGTTATTTGTAAAAAAAAATAAAGGTTACTACTTCACGGATTTCGCCTATCACGGGTTCTTTTTGGAACGTAACCCCCGCGAAAAACGAGGGTTCATATCCTATATAACTATTCTAACCTAATTACGATATATTCTAATGCAGTACAATAATAATAATAGATGATATGACTGATATAATAACTGAACTTAACCACTAACTCTGATACAACCAACGCACACTCTACCTCTCACCAATACCAAACGCCAACTCAAAACCCTCGAAGTGCCGCAAGGTTCAAACCCTTTTTATGCGATAGTGAAGCTCAAAATGAATCAGTGACGTGTACACTGAATCCGAGGCCTCGTTTGTCATCAGTCACGTGATTTTTATGGAAACGATACAAGCCTCGAACCAACGCTTCATCTGGCTCGCCCCTTTTTGCTCGACACATGCTCCGAGGCCTCGCTTCAAACGCCACATCACTAGTGTTGTGAGGTTATTTTCGTTTTTTTTTTCGTAATTGTTTGGTGCGCTTCCCGGCCGCAATTGCATCTGGCGGCTTCTCCATGCTGTCCTGGAAACATGGCATCGGAGTTGGTGCCGGCACTCCGTACAGCATGGAGGAAGTGGCGCTGGCCGTGGGGCAGGTTATCGGGCACGGTTCGGTAAAGTCCGCTGCACGCACATTGAGAGTGTGCTGAAGATTAACGGTGGCCTGTGTGCTCCCTTTAGGGTGCATAGAGGCGTCCGGCAGGGCTGTGCCCTGTCTGGGATGCTCTATGCGCTCTCCCTGGAACCCCTCTTACACATGATATGTTCGTCTGTCCGAGGCCTGGTTTTAACAGCAGTGTGGTTTTATCGGCTTACGCCGACGATGTCGTTGTTTTTATTAAGGACCAACAGGACGTGTGTATTTTGGACTCCTTCATTAATAAGTTCTCTGTTCTGTCTTCTGCGAGGGTGAACTGGAGGAAGAGCGAGGCCCTGGCTGTTGGCTAGTGGCGCGGAAGCCTCCCTGTTCTCCCCCAAAGCCTGACCTGGAAAAGGGACGGCTTCAAATATCTGGGCGTTTACTTGGGGAACAACAACATCGAGAAAAAGATGATGGGAAGATGGGATGATGTTTTAGAACGGGTAGAAACCAAGCTAGCTAAGTGGCGGTGGCTCCGCTCCCAGATGTCCTTCAGGGGGAGGGTCCTGGTTTTGAATAACCTGGTGGCCTCCTTATTGTGGCACCGGTTGGCCTGTCTGGACCCTCCGCCTGGACTGCTAGCCCAGATTCAGGCCAAGATGGTCACCTTTTTCTGGGATAAGTTTCATTGGGTGCCTCAGTCTGTTTTGTTTTTATCCAGAGACGAGGGGGGCCAGGGCCTGGTCCACCTGGCCAGTAAAACAGCCACCTTCAGACTCCGGTTCTTTCAGAGGTATCTGACTGGACCGGAGGATCTGGTGTGGCGGGACGTGGCCAGCTGCGTACTCAGGCGTGTTAACAACCTGGGGCTGGATGCTGCTCTGTTTTTTACTGATTTTAATTCTCTAAAGTTAAGTGGGTTGCATCCTTTTTATCGTGGTGCTTTTAAGTCCTGGGCGCTGTTCCACACTCAAAGAAGTGATAAGTGTAACTCTCTGCACTGGCTGTTACAGAAGCCTTTGCTCTGTGGTGCCAGGCTGGACGTCTGCTGCAGTGCTGTGCCCGGTCTGCAGGGGGCGCTCTGCAGGTCAGACGTCGTCCGCCTGCATCAGCTGGTGGGTGTTGCAGGTCCAGCACTCACAGCCAGCCGAGCTCTGGGCTCCGTTTTGGGGGTGCGCTCCCTCCGCCTGGTGGAGAGGTGCCTGGAGCTGTGGAGGGACAGGCTGACGGAGAAGGAGAGGGGCCTTCTCCTCGCATACGGCAGGGGAGAGGCGGTACCTGACCCCAGAGACCCGTACCCCAACATCCACCTGAGGCCTGGGTTGGCGGAGCTGAGCGGGCCTCTACTGACGTCCTGCAGCGAGGTGAAGCTGAGCCTGCACACGGCCGATAAGAAAGCTCTGTACACACACTGCGTTAAAGCCATCCACCAGAAGAGCCTGTGCAACAGGCCGGAGTGTGTGTGGACCGGGAGGCTGGGTGGGCTGAGCCCACAATGGAGGGTCCTGTATAAACCACCTCTGAAGAAGAGAACAGGGGATCTCCAATGGCGTATTCTACATGGCGCCATCGCCACAAACGCCTTTTTGTCTAAGTTTAGTCCCAGTGTTGTCAATGTCTGTCCTTTCTGTACCCTGCCCGAAACCCTCTTCCACGTCTTTACTGGTCTCACTCATGTTTTTGGTTTGTTTGATGTTCTTTTTACTGCACCCATCTTTATTTGTGGAGTTAAATATTGTAAGACACAGAAAGAAAAGTGTACACTCCCTAATTTTTTAGTTGGGGAAGCTAAGTTGTCCATTTATTTAACTCGCATAGACAAGCTGAAGGGTGAGCCGACCCTTGCCCCAGAAAGGCTGTGGAAGTTCCATGTGAAGGCCAGGTTAAACCTGGAGTTTTATTTCCACAGGCTCACCGGGAACCTGGACGTTTTTGTACGGCAGTGGGCCTATAAAGACCTTTTGTGCCACATAACTAATGGCAAATTATTATTTGCACCCTTTTTGACCTGATTTATTTACTGAGCTGTTGTTAATTAAGTAATAAAATGTAAATAAAGTTGTGTTTAAAAGTCAAAATCTTCTTCTTCTTCTGCCCCGACGGCTACACAACTTACCCAGAACACCCGATGGCAGAGTGTGCACACGACACCCTTATACTTTATTGGATTGTATCTACAAACTCAAACGCTGATCATTTAAACCTGCTTCAGGCTGTTTTTGTTCCCTTTAGTTTTAAGCTGACTGTGTTTGGCGTACCCTGAGCATTTCAGTGGAAAATGTTCAGCACAGACTTGGAGTTGTATTGTGTTCTTGTGGTAACTACGTCCCCACAGCTATTATGTCCTTAAGAGTTTCTTAGGCCCAATCCCAATTCACCCCTTGGCCCTACCCCTTACCCCTTCCCCTCCGTTTTGCGCGTTCACGTGAAGGGGTAGTGTTGTCCCAATACTCTTCCAAAGCCCTTCCCCTTAACCCTACCCCTTCGTTGTAGCCCTTGAAACGGAGGGCTTCGGCCAGGCAGACTCCGTTTGAAGGGGTATGATATATTTCCCAGAGTACAACGCGACTACCGGGAGATCGCGAGTCTTTTTAAAAATGATTCTTCTATCTTTTTGCCATAATTTAACTGTTTTAATCGTTTTAGGTTGTGATAACTGGTGTATTGTGTGAGTTTAACATGGTGGCAATGTGTAGTTGTTTTCTGCTATAAACGCACATGGGAAAAGTCGCTATTTTACATGGAGTAATCGGTCAATGCATGTGAAGGTGCTGCGAAAGAGTTGTTTTTTTAAATTGTAACACGAGTATTTACAAGCAATGTAGTTGGTTAACCATAGAGAATTTCCTTTTGAGTGACATGAGCGTCATTTCGCTACCTATTATCACAAGTATTCATATACGTGACTGATTCACAGGGACTCAAGCACAAAGAGCCTGATCAGGTTTAGCGCCGAAAACGAAGATCTGTTTCTAAAGTCATCCCAATCCCCAAAAAGAAGTAGGAAGTCCAATCCCATAATGGATTACCTGATACAGGAGAGCCTGAAGGAGCAGAAGCGCCACGAGCAGAAAACGGAGCACTTTTTAGCTCTGTTTGAGCGCATGATAGACAAACTTTACGGTGAGTTGATGCGCCATGCACCTATTGTACACACAGCCACCACTACCGCATTCTGAAACACCTTTTTTAAATTTTTTACAATGGATGAAAGTGCATGCTATAATGTCATGTCGTGTCTTGTTCCACCAGAACATCACTGAGCCCATGCAGCACCTCCGATGCACCATGCACCTTCGCTGTTCCTGCTCCAGTCATCTCGCTCTTGATGATTGCACTGTTGCCCGTTTATATTCATATTGTTTATAGTCATACTGTTTATTGTCCATATTTGCAGCAGACACTTTACAGCAGACACTTTAAGCTGTTATTTCTGAAAACAAGCTGCCTTACCAGTCTGTAATTTGAGCCTAATAAAAGAAATTAAGGACAATAGGTTTGTGAGCATGATTATCACATCAACATCATATTAACGACTGGAACGGATATTGGTATGAAGAGATTTATTATACAAGGGATAACAAAAAAATTGGGGTACATGTTGTGGTCCAATGGGCAATAATTTGTAGGACGACCCGTCTGCTGGAAAGAAAAACATGGAAAGATCAGGCTTTCATCCTCCCAAACCAACACATTGATAGCACACACAATGCAGTGCATTTATTTAAGTCATCAAATCTGAACCTGGTACAAAGAAAACCGCTTCAACAACGCATGAGCTGCATGTTTATTCCAAACGGAACGAGGCGAGTAACAAAGGCTAAACGTTAGCTTATGCTTTCAGCTAGGTTAGCCAGGTTAGGATACTACTCCAATCAATAAATCAGCAAATCCAACGAGACAAGCAAATTGTTTCTATATTACACGATATCACAAATGTACAGTTAGAAGCACTTTCAAACACACACACACACACACACACACACACACACACACACACACACACACACATTATCATATTCACACGCCGGCTCTGGAAGCTACCAGCTGTTCACTCACACACGTTATTTAAATTAATTTCTCATTGTACATACCGTAACAAGATCCAGCAATGCTCCCACATGTCGAAGACGCCTTCGCCTGATGGCACTCCGTCGATTCGACGCAGATATTTCTAAAAATATCCGAATAGCCCAGGACAGCGCGAACACCACAGCACCGGTCATGTTTGTTTACTTCTGGCTAAAGCTGTCGCTTTTGGTTACGTAACAACTGACGGCGCGGACTTATTACGTTCGTGAGTGTGAAGTGCGGTCACAATTCGAAGGGGTGAAATTCTTAGCCCTTCGCCTACCCCTCCGTTTGAAGGGGCGAGGGATAGGGGCGAGGGGTAGGCGAAGGGGTAGAAAATAGAATTGGGATTGGGCCTTAGAAAGCGCTTTCTGCCGCTCACAGTGGGAGAATCTCACTGACATATCCCACTTTGGCCTAAAGATGTGATCAGCGGTGACTTTTGTGTGTTAGCGCCTGGCGCTACGGTCCTGGCTGAACAGGAAGTAGCCACCAGAAATGCAAGACAGTCGCTGTAGCGACTGAATGTTACGCAGGACTGTCAGACAGAGACTGCAGACAGAGCGTTAACAGGAAAGGAGGACGATCACAGAGCTGGTTAACAATAGATGCTGTAATCCTGGACAGGTCACTGAGAAGGAGCGTCTCTGCACCCCAGATGTTAAACTGCTGGCTCGGAGTTTCTTTCCATGTTGTCTGCTGACAGAGTTCACCTGAGTTACCTGCTGACGCTGTGTGTGACATCATCAGCTGAGCTGTTGCTAACCTACAGAAACAACAGCCCAGCCCACTGATGGAGACCTCTGAAGGTTTCTACCACACCTTCCTCTCTGTTACACTTCAGCTGATTACATTTGATTTAGTTCTCTGTAACAGCAGCTGATCTTTAATAATAACTAATCCTGCAGGGATATAATTTCCCTTCAGGGATTAATGAGTATTGTTGAGTTGAATTCAACTGAGCTCATTTACAAAACTGATTTTGTTTGATTCATTGAAACGTTGATAAAACTTTAGCATAAATTAACACGAGCCCAGAGAACCGAGGTGGTTCAGGACCAGGGGAATTTTTTGTGTCTCAGTCTTTTTACAATTTAACTGGAGGCAGTTTTCAGTGAGCCAGTTCTGTATGCTTGAGGGACAGTCCAATAGCTCAGATAGTTTGTGCAACTCTGACTCCTGAAAAGAAAAATACAATTGAATGTCATCTGCATTAAAATGATAGGAGACCTTTTTAAAATGACTAATGACTTTGCCAAGAGGGCTGATGTACAGCAAAAACAAAATGGGACCAAGAATTGATCCTTGAGGAACTCCATACTTTAAAGTAGAAACATCAGACATAATATTGTTTACACAAACAGAAAAAGTCTTATTTGACAAATATGAGGACAACCACTTCAGGACTGTCCCAGTAATTCCAAAGTCACAGTTCATTCTCTGTAGCAACAGTTCATGATCTACAGTATCAAATGCTGATGATAAGTCAAGAAGAATTAAAACTGAGTACTGCCCACGGTCAGCTGCCATCCTTATATCACTAGAGACTTTAAGAAGGGCAGCAAAACACTGTTTTCATCAGTGTTAAAGATAGAAATGTCACAAAGCTTTGTCGTTTTAATACAAAACCTTTTTCAAGGGATTATAATACGTAAAGTTAGTGGAATAGGAGCTGGCTGGATGAAAATTATTGAGGGAAATGTTCCACTTTGACCTGATGGTGGTAGCATTGGCTCAATGTCAGGGCTATTTGCTACGTTAATGACTTTTCCCTCAGCTTTAAGTTACTCATGTTACATAAATGTGATATTTGTGAATTCCCATGCAAGTCAGCAGCCCCTTTCAGGGTTAGAGTTATTTATTTTCCATTAATCTGACTTCATAAAGCAGGTATATCATGCCTGAGTGAGCACAACACAAAAACCATGCAGTAATAATCTTACACAGTAAGACTGTAATATTTGTGCTTTCCAGCTATTACCTGGAAATAGATCTACTTTTCACACATTATCTGTTATTGGGGAAAATCAGACTTCTCTGGTAAAGTTTAAGGCTGAAGAGGGGGCTCTGATTGGTTACTGAACCTTTCAGGAGGAGAAATGTGTTCAGGTCATGGACTTACTGTAGGGATCATGGGAGTTTAACCATCCAGGGTTAGGGTTGTGTTACACGTGTTTTCTGGACTCTGGACCCCCAGGGAGTCTGTGGGGGGTGCCGCAGAAGTCACTTTTACAGGATATCCGGTCACTGAATAACGCAGTCAGAGCTGTGTCTGCATTCTGGTTGGGAAGTGGTTCTGGTTTACGGGGACTCCACCAGTTCTGCCCCTCGTCTCCGACCCTGTTTGTGGTTTACATGGACAGGATCTGGATGTGTAGTCGGGGGAAGGAGGCATCTGCTTTGGGAACCTCAGGGTTCCATCTGGTTCTGTTGACCTTCAGCTGCTCTGGAGAGGAGAGACGATCCGGCTCGAGGCTTCAAAAACATCTTCCATTTAAAGGGAACTGCGGTATTTTCAACATTAAGCCTCTTTTCTGAGTCGTCTGCAATGTTTTAGAACCCCCCTCACCGCTTTTTTTATGTTTACTATTGTCTCCGGTATTTGCCTAATTTTGATTCATCTCAACCTGCTTCAGAATGGCAAGTATGGTGCATGTCCTAAAAGGTCTGTAAAAGCACCATAAACGTCTGTTTTCAAAATTATCAACTCACCGGAGTGGTTACTGGTGTGCACTGGTAATCCATATCAAATTTCGTTGCGAAAAGTTGCTTCTGAATTATCCAAAGCCTCTGACTCACTTTTTATGGAGTATCTTTAAAACATCTGTCGAGTCAGAGCTGCAGAGCCACATCACAGCTGTATTATAAATGAATTTCATCTTTCTTTAACCCCGCAGCGTTTATCAATGAGGTCAAGTGTGGAGGAACAGACAAAAGGTTATTTTTATGACTGTTTAACCTGCGTTTAAAATGATTAAAGGATGTCCACCTCTAAAGGGACACCTTCATAAGCCTTCAAAGTGTTCAGAAGTCCATTAACACTCATTTCATTTAGTCATTTATAACGACTCTGAGAGCCCACGAGCTCTTTGCATGTTGCTGTTTACAAAAGTTTGTAAAAGGATGAAAGCACACAGATGGAAACATGTTATTATCATAAAACCTGCATGTAAAGCATAAATAAATCAGCATAGAACTGAAATACATCTGCTTTTCTCAGACGGGATCTTCTGTAGCTGTCAGCTGTTTGTGTTGGAGTTCAGCTGAATCATTTCTGATAATCTGCTGTAATCTAGATTTAACTAAAGTCTCTCTCAACATCCTGAGATCAAACATATTCACAGTGTTACATGTTGAGTAAAATGTAAATAAATACACAATACAGTGAATTTTTAATCCAATTATTTATTTGCAATTGAACAAACAAATGAGGCTGTGGATAAAAAGGGTTGGACTGTCTACATGATGGAGCTGAGACGGAGGAAAAGGACTTTAAATTAAAGTGGAATCTGCCCGAGCCGAAATCAGCCGGCCTGAAGCTGATTTCCCTTAAGCTCTAAACTCTGTAAACTTTAGCAACATTTGAAACGTTTTCAGGCGAGAAGTAGTTGTTTAGATCCCCAACGTGTTGAAAATCTGACAAAATACCGGCTATTTACAATTTTGTTCCCACGAATTCGGCGCTACTAAAGCTAACCGCAGTGAGCTAACGCACTTCCGGTAATTTTCACAAAATAAAATACCCGTTGCCTTTTATCATAGGGAAAGCCATTACGATACAATTGGTGCTTTTGTTTTGAAAACAGGAAGTGAACCTACCCTCGTTGTAGCCAGCTTGAAACTGCCGTTTTGACAGGAAATGATGATCGGCGACGTCACGTTACGTTGCATCTTGGGTAGTTTGAGTATGAGTAGTAACCTCATGTTGCATACCCAACATTTCACAGAATCTAGTATGCATCCGGGAACTTCTGCTTACTCAAACTCGCATACTAACTCAGAAAGTTAGTATGAGTAGTAGGAGAAGTGTGCGGTTTCTAACACAGCCAGTATCAGACACTCTGAGTCAGAGCAGCTGTTGGACAGCTGCTTCATCAGGAGGAGAGTCTGATTTCTTCTTCTTGTGTCTCTGAGAGATCCAGAGAGCAGCAGCAGCTGTAAAAATGATCCCAGCTGACAGACCTGCAGCCAGTCCATGATGTCCCCGACTGTTCCCTGCAGGTCAGAAACAGGTGTGGTTACCAGCTGTCAGGTGGGTGATGACTGAAGAACATTTCCTCTTCAAACTGCTGTCCCACATCATCTCCTGCACTCAGACCAGCTGCTTTTTACAGAGTCTCATCAACAACATCTTTAGGAAACCCCTGAAACATCTGATCTGAGATGTTTCACTCTCACATCAACAACCAGGAAGCTGCTTCAGCTCTGATCCAGAGACAAACTCACACTCACCTGGTTCAACAACTTCCAGGAGGATGATGCTGATGGGATCAGATATATTTCCATCATTTATTCCTTCCTGGACGACTCGACACTCATATGTTCCTCTGTCCTCAGTTGTCACATCCTTCAGAATCAGAGACACGTCTCCATCCTTCATCTGTCTGTCCTGCAGATCCACCCGCTTCTTAAAAGATGGATGCTGGCCTCCTGATAACGGCTGACCATCCCTGTAGACAAGAACATATTCTTTACCCCAATCAGTTCTGCTCCAGTCTACAGCTAATTTCAGGATCAGCTTTTATCAGAGGATTAAAGGGACATTACAAAGCTGAACCAGGTGCAAACAGTTGTCTGCTTATAGAGTGAGAACAATGATCCGAGTTCTACAGTGAACGCTGAGCTCTGAAGCCTGCGTGCACCCAGAGGAACCAACGCGGTTCAGGAGAAGAAAGCAAAGCTTTGATAAAAGGGGCCATCCTGGCTGTCTGAGGAAAAGAACCATCAGAACCCACATCTGTCCCGACTCATGGACACCTGTCAGCGTGTGTCACCTCATTTAGGAGCCACAAAATCAAGAATCTAAAATGCAAAAGACGCCACAGCTCTGCACGCCGCCCGTCGTGCCGCTGAGTCGGGCTCAGTAGGCGTGTTGCTTTAAGAAAAAAGTCACGTGACCGACAGCTGAAAAGGACAGTTTTTATTCTGAAGAGGGACCTGTCCAGTTTCCTGTTCGTCTCTCGGACATACAGGTGTCAGAAAGCGAAGACATAACTGCTGATGATTCTTCAAAGCGCGCTTCGAGTCGCGTGTTGATGACGTTTTCAGGCACACGTGAGCCCCAGCGAACCAGCAGCGTTCAATATAAAAGCCGGCGACACGCCAAAGATCTCCTGGAGAAACATCTTGTGGATTTAGAGCCTGATGGAGCGAGCGGATTGTTCATGGAGCCAGAGAGAGGAGATTTTCTCCGGTCTGGGAGCTTTTGGAGCTGAACTCTATAATAAAAACAACAATAATAATTGTGTGAAACAGAAAATAAGTACTTTATTAATCCCATAGGGAAGAACACAGAATGAATAACATATATATTAAATATTATAAATAAAATTATTTTAATTGTTATTATAATGGTGCTTCATGAGGCTTCATCTGGTCTTCACTGCTGCTGACCACCACACCACCGAGGCCATGTTGTCTGGTGAAAAGCTGAGTGCGTCGTCTTCAGCGTCCAACGGGAAGTGAACGGAAGCACAGCAAAATGTTTCCATCTTTAAATCCACAGCATTCCGCTTTTTCTGTATTTTCTGACATTTTCTCAGATTTTTGTTGCTAAGACAGAAAATTCTCCTTCTGCTGTTAAAAGTTGTCTTTAGTGACACTAAACTGCTGCTAACACCAGTATTTTCATCACTGCAGCATCTGCATCCAAACTGAATTTCAGCAGATAACCAGCAGATAACCTGCAGATAACCATTTTGTTACGGACTGATTGACATGCTTGGGTGGTGACGTGGGTAGATTGGGTCACGTGGTGATAATTTTGTATTTCACCTGGGCGCTGGGGAGATGGAGGGTTTTGGCAATCACTAGTATGAGAGTGGGTGACTGGGGAGGCCTACTTTTGCTGACCGCTTGCTTGGGCTACGCTACATCTTAAGCTATAGTTTGCACAGCACTTTGGCACTTTATGCACGTTTTGCACACCTGGCTTCAATTGCTATATATGGATTTTAACGATTTTATTGATGGAATACTGTAACGTTTAACCTTTGAAGCAAGACAAGTGAATAAACAAGTAAACAAAAAAGTTGATCTTCTGGAAGCTTATTTGCACAACCAGCGCGTCGGGCACTACTTCCCCAGTTCAGCTGCTCGGCGACTAAGGCATTTGTTTGCTTAGCCGCCACATCATTGTCAGCCAAAAACGGCATTTGCTTGCTTAGCCGCCAAATCATTGTCAGCAAAAAACGCCATTTGCGCCCGCAAATCAGAGCACAGCTTGAAACGCCAAATTGAGCCTCACAACAGAACGCAACAACGTGAAGAAAGCGGTTTACCTGAAGGAACAGAGAAGACAACGGTGGTAATGTACCCATGTTTACTGTGTTTATCGCTGGGCTATCGTTTAACGCAGTTGGTTACTTCCACGAGAAGTTGACGTTGTTGTTCTCAAGTTTCATTCATTGTTGGACTGTGGCTACCGCTAACGCTAGGCCTGTGGAATTCATTGGGAATTGGCTTAGTGTGTGTTTTCGTGGCTCTGGCGTCCGTAAACTGGACAATTGCTGTTGCTCTGATATTGTGTTTGATGCGGTGATTTGCGTGCCTTGTTTGAAAAACTGCAAAAATGAGTGACAAAGAAGCTCCTGGTGTGGAAAATGCAGAAATGAGTGACAAGGAAACCCCTGTTGTGGAAAATGCACAAGATAAAAGAAAAGGTGTTGATTGAAAATTGAAAACATTTAAGCAGAACGGAAAAATCATGTAAACAAAATGAAAAGAGTGATTACTTCCCTTAAAGGGCTCATAAATGCTGATGAAAACGAATCTCAGGTCAGGTCTTTGCTTAAAGAATTATCACACCTGTTTAAAACTGCCAGTGAACTGCATAACTCCCTGTTACCACTAATGCCTACTGAGGAGCAAGATAAGCAAAATTAATGGTTTTCAAGCATAACAGAATACAATGTACGGTTTATTGAGGATGTACAAGTATGGCTCGCAGGCATTGTTAAACTTACAGGTAGACCACCTGAAGTATCATCTCAAAATGCCCCACTGGAGGGAGATGTTCAAGCAAATGAGCAAACAGAACTGCCTTTTCATTCTCATGATGTTCAAGATGATGTGTCTCCAATGGACAGTGTGTCAAACCATGGCAGTAGGGCAAATACAAAGGTCTCGTCAACTGCATCTGACTTTTGCAGGGCCAAAGCTGAAATGGCTGCCTTGCTCACTCGGCAACAAGCGCTTAAAGAGAAGCACAGCATTGAAGAACAGAAGGGGGAAATTAAGGAGAAGGAAAGAGGAGCTTCAAATGGAGGCAGATATCGCAGCAGTTGCTGCAAAAGCAAATGTACTGGAAGCAGGATCAACTGTGCGGAGCAAGGCATCAAGGAAATCGAATGGAATGGAGTCATATTTTGAAGCGAATGAAAAGGCCTTTAAAAATCTTAATGTGGATGCAGAAATGTTTGTCCCACACACCCTTGGTTTAAAATCAAAAGGAAATCCAGCTGCTTTCAACACAAAGCCTACAGTGAAATCTATGCAGCAACAAATGGAAAAGTATAAATCAGCCCCTCCTCTCACTGGACCTCCTGCGCATGTGAAACAGCACAATACGAACTTGCCATCACAACAAAGTGCACACTTGTCTTCACAACAAAATGCTGGCTCAGTAACCAATGCCAATCTGGTGTCAATCATGCACACACAAAAAAAGTTGACTCAGATGTTGGTCCATTAACAAAGTTTGTCATCATTGCCTAAGAGAGAAATATCAGTCTTTGATGGTAACCCTCTTCACTTCCATGCCTTCATGCGATCGTTTGAACAAGTAATCGAGTCAAAAACTAATAACCTTGATGATTGCCTACACTACCTTGCACAGTACACTAGGGGGCAACCTCATGAGCTTGTAAAGAGCTGTCAGTATATGGCAAATGGTGCTGGATATCCAAAGGCAAAACCTCTTCTGTACGAACACTTTGGAAATGAGCATGTGATCACTGCTTCCTATCTGAACAAAATTCCCTCATGGCCATTCATTAGATCTGAAGATGCAGAGGCCCTTCGAGCTTACAGTCTTTTCTTGCGTGGCTGTTGCAATGCAATGGAGGAGGTTGACGGCCTCTCAGAGTTGAACACACCCAGCAATATGGTTTCTGTGATTAACAAATTGCCTTACAAGCTGAAGGACAGATGGCGATCAGCAGCATGTGGTATATCGGAGAAGCAACATCGTAGAGCTACATTCATGGACATTGTCTCTTACCTGGAACGCCAAGTCAAAATGGCCACCGACCCTGTGTTTGGGAACTTGTCTGACCACTTGTCCAACCAGCCAGCAGCCAAGGCCAGCGATGGAGGGAAGCGCACAGCGCGATCAATGATGAAAGGGAGTAGCTTTGGCACAACTGTCACAGGTGTTGAAACAGATCAAGCAGCAGTGCAAGAACGTCACAATCACAAGGAAAACTATCTTTTTTATAAAGGCTCACATTCATTGGAGTTATGTTCTCATCTCAATAAGAAGCCTCACAATGAGAAGATTTCCTTTCTTAAAGGGAAGGGCATCTGTTTTGGCTGTTTGTGTACTGGGCACATTAGTAAGGATTGTAAGCGCCGGCTTTCTTGTGAAACCTGCAACTTCAAACATCTAAGTCTGCTCCACATCCATAAAGGAAATAATGAAGTCAGGTCTGACACCACAGCATCTGAAAATCCTGTTACAGTTCAGTCTGGTGGTCTTACTGGGGCCGGTGAGCAAGATTGCAAGCTGGCCATTATACCAATCAAAGTAAAGTCAAAGAAAGGCCACAGAACAGTTGAAACGTATGCCTTCTTGTGGGTCTACTGGACAAGCTGAATCTGACGGGGATGAAGACAAAGATTCTCTTGCACACAATGGGGCAGGAGAAAGTGGTTAACAGTGGGATTGTGCCAGATCTAGAGTTTGCTGGACTGCAGAGTGATGTCTTCTGTGAAATGCCTGATCTTTTTACTCACCAGAGCATGCCTGTCAATTCGTGCAACATCCCGAGGCAACAGGACCTGGGAAACTGGCCGCACTTAAGCCATGTTCGTCTGCCAGAAATACAGGCACGAGTGGAACTTTTGATTGGCATGAACATGCCGAAGGCACTGGAACCTCTAGAGGTGGTTCAGAGCGTGGACAATGGGCCCTTCGCCATTAAGACTGCCCTTGGCTGGACAGTAAACGGACCACTTGGCAAAGAAGGCTGTGGAAGTCAAAGATCCATGTCCACAGTCAATGTCAACAGAATCTCTGCTGTGACTTTGGATGAGTTGTGGAAACAGCAGTTTCCACAACTGCTTGTTGTGATGCCAAGTTCCTTGAGTTGGCCAGTAAATCAGTGACACTGAAAGATGGGCATTACAGCATTGCCCTGCCTTTAAGAGATCGAGATATGAGCATGCCTAACAGCCGTGCAGTTGCAGAGCAACGTGACGTAAGCTTGAAGAGAAAATTTGTCCGAGACAAAGACTTTTACAAAGATTATACCACTTTCATGACAGACCTCCTTGTCAAAGGCTATGCACAGAGTGTGCCTACTGCAGACCTTAAACGCAAAGGCCGTAAGATCTGGTATCTCCCCCACCATGGTGTTTACCACCCCACCAAAGGGAAAACCAGAGTTGTGTTCGATTGTGCAGCATCATTCAGGGGTGTTTCCCTAAACGCACAGCTGTTGAGTGGTCCTGACCTCGCAAACACATTGGTTGGCGTGCTTACTAGGTTCAGAAAAGAGCCTGTTGTCCTAATGTCTGACATTGAAGACATGTTTCATCAAGTGCAAGTGCCGGAGGAAGATGCAGACCTGTTGAGGTTTCTATGGTGGCCTGGTGGTGACCTCAGTCAGAACATGCGAGAGTACAGAATGGCAGTTCATTTGTTTGGGGCAACATCCTCCCCGAGCTGCGCTAACTATGCTCTACGGAAATGTGCAGAAGACAACAAGGCACGCTTCAGTCAGCTGGCGATTGACACCATCTTGTACAGTTTTTATGTCGACGACTGCCTTGCCTCAGTAGCCTCAGAGGAGGAAGCTATCTCTCTCTACACAGACCTCAGAGCCGTCTGCGCAAAGGGCGGCTTCTACCTGACAAAGTGGTTAAGCAACAGCCACAGTGTCCTGGCTGGAATACCCGAGGAAGAGAGAGCAAAGGAAATTAAGGATTTGGATTTGGACTCTGATGTCCTACCTGTTGAGCGAGCATTGTGAGTACGATGGTGCATGCAGTCGGATGCATTGGAGTTCTGCATATCCATCCCAGACAAACCGCTGACCCGAAGAGGTATCCTCTCCACGGTAAGCTCCTTCTATGACCCCCTAGGGTTCCTCGCTCCAGTCATCTTCACTGCTCAAAGGATCCTTCAGGACCTCTGCCAGAGGGGGATGGGATGGGATGACCCTGCACCGTCAGCAACTGCCCAGCAGTGGAAAGACTGGGTCACAGAATTGCATCAGTTGGACAACATTGGCATCAGACGATGTCTAAAGCCTCCTGAGTTTGGAGAGCTGGCCACTGCGCAGTTGCACCATTTTGCAGATGCAAGTAAGAAGGGGTATGGCGCTGTCACCTACCTGCTGCTGTGCAACAGTCGCTCACAAGTGCACAGTTCCTTCATAATGGGAAAGTCCAGGGTGGCGCCATTGAAACCAGTCACCATTCCCTGAATGGAGTTGACCGCCGCTGTGCTAGCAGCTTGTATGGACGGACTGTGGAGGAAGGAGCTAAGGCTATCTCTCCTAGACTCTGTGTTTTGGACAGACAGCACCTCAGTGCTGAAATATATCAACAATGAGACAACCAGATTCCGAGTATTTGTGGCAAACAGAGTCTCAGAGATTCTGGAAGCTTCAAAGGCCTCCCAGTGGAGGTATGTGAACACAGCAGACAACCCCGCAGATTTTGCTTCCAGGGGCATGAGGGCAGAGCCCTTTTTGAAGAATGCGGTATGGCTAGCTGGCCCCACATTTCTCAAGCAGCCAGAGAATGAGTAGCCTGTGAACCCAGACAATTTGCAAGAATTCTCTCCTGAAGTCCCTGAAGTCAAGGTCTCTGCTGCAATTAACGTTTCACAAACTGCTGCAGACAGCGATACTGATGGTGGTGAGGACGGCCATCCTTTTACCCACCTAATCAGTAAAACCTCATCCTGGACTCGCCTTGTAAGGGTGGTGGGTTGGATCCTGAGGTTCAAGACGGCACTCCTGTGTCACAGCAAAGCCAATGCTCCTCAGTCCAGTACTGATGCAGCTCATCGTCAAAAGGATGGCTCCCGCAAAGGCTTCTTCTCATTGGGAGAGATCAAGGATGCTGAAATGCAGGTAGTCAGGTTCTGTCAATCAAAGAGGTATGCAGAAGATCTCCTGCCAGTAAGGAGGAGGGAATGTGAAACGAAGCAGCCATCTATAGAAGTTGAACCCTGTCCTGGAAGAAGGTATGCTGCGAGTAGGTGGACGTCTTAGTAGAGCTGCCTTGTCTGAAGATTCCAAACACCAGCCATAGTCCCTAAAGACCACCACATTGCTAACCTCATTCTGCAGCACATTCATAAGGAAGTGGGCCATGGTGGTAGGAACCATATTCTGGCTAGGCTGCATCAGAAATACTGGATTCCTCGTGCTGGAACTCTGATCAGAAGCATCATGTCAAGGTGTGTGGTATGCAGGTGGCATCATGGAGCAGTTGGCTAGCAGCAAATGGCTGACTTACCTGGAAGCAGGGTGAGCCCTGAGAAAACTCCTTTTACCTGTACCGGAGTAGACTACTTTGGCCCGTTCGAAGTGAAGCGTGGTAGAAGTCTGGTGAAGTGCTACGGAGTCATCTTTACGTGCTTGCCGATTAGAGCTGTGCATATTGAGGTCGCCACATCTCTTGACACTGACTCCTTCATCAATGCTCTACGTCGCTTCGTTGCAAGACGAGGCCAGGTACAAGAACTACGCTCTGACAATGGCACCAACTTTGTGGGAGCAGAGCGTGAGCTGAGAAGAGCTATGGAAGAGTGGAATCAGGAAAAGATCTGACACATTGTCGCTGAAAGGAGTGCAATGGATCTTCAATCCTCCAACTGGATCCCACCACGGCGGTGTATGGGAGCGCTTGATTCGTTCCATCCGGAAGGTCCTCAACTCCACCCTACGGACACAGCACTTGGATGAGGATGGACTGTAAACTGTGCTATGCGAAGTGGAGTCAATTCTCAATAGCAGACCCATTACACAGCAGTCCACTGATCCAAATGATTTGGAAGCACTAACACCAAACCACCTCCTTCTGTTCAAATCAAATCCATACTTACCTCCCGGTCTGTTCCAGAACAATGACATTTATGCACGGAAAAGATGGAGACAGGTCCAATACATCTCCTACCTGTTCTGGAAAAGATGGATTAAAGAATATCTACCACAGCTTCAACGACGTGACAAATGGACCAGAGTCAAGCCCAACTTCACTGCTGGAGACGTGGTCCTCATCGTGGACAACTCTGCACCTTGTGGTTCCTGGATCATCGGCAGAGTCACAGCAACGGTGCCAGACCAGAAAGGGCTGGTGCGTCAGGTTTGGGTCAAGACCCCAACCAGCCTTGTATGCCGGCCTGTCACCAAGCTATGCCTCCTTACGGAGGCTTCTGACCCCTGACCGACTTGAAATCTAGGCTAAGTGCTGGTAACCTCTGGCCTATGACTGACCTTTTGACCTGTGTTGACAAGAAAAAGAAAGAGAAGAAAAGGAGAAAAAAAAAATGTTGTTACGGACTGATTTGAGTTTGGGATTGATTGACATGCTTGGGTGGTGACGTGGGTAGATTGGGTCACGTGGTGATAATTTTGTATTTCACCTGGGCGCTGGAGAGATGGAGGGTTTTGGCAATCACTAGTATGAGAGTGGGTGACTGGGGAGGCCTACTTTTGCTGACCGCTTGCTTGGGCTACGCTACATCTTAAGCTATAGTTTGCACAGCACTTTGGCACTTTATGCACGTTTTGCACACCTGGCTTCAATTGCTATATATTGATTTTAACGATTTTATTGATGGAATACTGCAACGTTTAACCTTTGAAGCAAGACAAGTGAATAAACAAGTAAACGAAAAAGTTGATCTTCTGGAAGC
The DNA here is from genome assembly GCF_027942865.1 of Odontesthes bonariensis. NCBI lineage: Eukaryota > Metazoa > Chordata > Actinopteri > Atheriniformes > Atherinopsidae > Odontesthes > Odontesthes bonariensis. The sequence goes on from NC_134524.1 coordinate 24,399,097, forward strand.
TTATTTGCACAACCAGCGCGTCGGGCACTACTTCCCCAGTTCAGCTGCTCGGCGACTAAGGCATTTGTTTGCTTAGCCGCCACATCATAGTAGATAACCAGCAGATAACCAGCAGATAACCAGCATGTAGGCGCCAGATGCCTATTTTATACCTAGTTTTGAATTTGCCCCATATTATGTGTATTTGAAAACAATATTTCTTATTATAATTTCATATTGATAAGATATTTGATGTTTATTTGATTTCATGATTGATACAATTAATAATTTAGGTTAAAAACATACGTACAAGGTTAAAATGTGGATTTAGAATAATTACAGGAAGTTACAGACCTTTAATCACTTTAGAACTCAGTGCGAGGTGCCTGGGACGGTAGGCATTATTAGATTGACACGGCAGGTGGAAGGTTGGTGCCTCAGTTTTCTGACCGTGCCGTTACCGTGCGTGGTCTGTGGAGCCTTAGATTTAGATTTGTAAAAGTTTAGGAGGCATATTTTCGTTTGTATTCATTTATGTTGTTTTATTTGTTTTAAAATAAAAAATACAAAACGTGACTTCGGTGGAAGATAAGTTATCTTTTTTCTTTGGATCCTGGAACCCGCGTCAGCCACAAAGCTCCAACCTATTAAGAATTTGGTTTAGTTTTTCGAAAATACCCTACATTTAGTCAGAAAACCTTCTGCTTCGTGTGGAAAAGGAATTGGAAGGACTCGTGGAACCGTGGACAACGTTTATCAAGGTCAGAAGATTATCTGTGAACACTGGATGGAAGGTAACTAGCCACGAGACGAGTGGATGATCATTCTGGTAAGCTGCAACTTGTTTTGCTCTTTCGGAAGTTTGCCATTATGGATGAAGTTACTGAACAATTAACTAGTGGAAAAAGAGAATCGAAAATGACCGAGAAAGCTGTGATATATATCAATATTTTGTTCCCCGATAAAGTATAGATTTTTCAGCCACGAGTATCGATTTTTTTTTTTTATATATATTTTTTTAAAATTTATTTTAAAGCAAATTTTATTGAAAAGTCAGACGTTCCAATTAGTGAAAACACAGAACATTAATAGAATACAATGCCAGGGGGTCACATTCTACAAAACAGTGATAAATTAGTTCATAGAAATGTTATATAAAGTGCATAGCTCTCACGTTTGTTTCTGTTTGTCTGGCGGTGTCGTCCTTCTGTTTTAAAGGACGGACCACCTGTCCAATCAGCGACGATTCATGTCAAATCACACTGTCCCTTTTTTTCAGAAAATGATGTAAGTGTATCGAATCGTATCGTGAGATTTGTGTATCGCTACAGCCCTGGCTTCACCTAAGCAGTGCTTTCTTCTTATATCTTGCTTCTTTACCTTTTTTCTTAATCAGGTTAAGTGAACAAGAGAAAAGCTGATTTCAGTTCTTATTGTATATTCAGGGAGCATGAATCACAAAGTAATTGTCAACATAAAATGATAAGCGCATTAAGCAAGGGGACATTCTAGCACCTGCTTTGTGAAATGTCAGAAACCAGCAGAACTGACCTGAAGACCAGACAAACGTCGGTTCACTATAATCTGTGAAATACACTGGGTCTCCTCTTCCAGCTCTGCACACATATCCTGCTGTGTGCGTCCCCCCAGGAATGACGTGGCTGCCCTGTGCAGTGGCGCTGGAGATATGTGGTAATGGCTTGACGTTGTAAGGCCGTTGGGTGTGTGATATCAGATCAGGGACTGCTCTGTACCAGTAGAAGCTCCAACCTGCAGACAGATGTTTAACCTGACAGCTCAGAGTTACTGAGGCGCCAGGACTCACCCATGATGGAGACACAGCGAGGACAGGCAGGGGTGCCTCTTCTGTATTAGATATAAAACAGAACAAAAAAAAAAAAAAGGCTTTCTACATATTTCAAAACATAAAATCTGAAAAAATACTAACATGATATTTCTATTAGTTTATCTGAGTTTGATTCGACTTACTGCCAGAAACTGTCAGTGTGACCTGAGCACTCCACTCTGTTGTATTAAGCGTTGCGCTTTTCATTCTGCCCTTACATCTGTAGTTTCCACTGTGATACAAGTGAGCAGAATGGATCCTGTACTCATTTTGTTTTGGGGGTTTATATGAGCTGGTTGTTGTCCATTCGTACTCCCACTCGACATCTCCATGGATCTCACATCTGATGGTGACCGACTCCCCTTTGTACATCTCAGGCCAGCTGGGATGCAGACTCACAACAGGCCTGTTTGAAACTACTCATGTTCAAGAATTTTCAATAAAAAACAAAAAAAAATGCCAAAAGGGTTAAATGAAGTTCATCTTATCCCGAACTATGAGTTCTTGGGAAGAGGTATAACAGAAAACAATTGTACTTAATATCTGAGCATTCTAGCTTTTTAAAACATACGAAAAAATGCCATAGAATTGTTTTAATGTTTCTTCTTTAAGTTTTCTTCAGATTAAATATAAGAAAAAATGTTGTGGCATGAATCAGACGAAAAAGAAAGAAGTATGGAATCACTGTAATTTGCATTTTTAAAACGAATGCCTGCACAAGTCTAAATATGGAAATTAGTCTGCAGTTGAAAGAGTTATTGCAGGAGCTGCTGCACCTGGCTGATTTGCAGGTCACATGGCCCAACAAGAGAGGTGTCAATGGAAATAATGGAGAAAAATAAAAAAAAACTCCTTCAAAAAGAAAATTCTACATGGAGTGTGGCAAACGATGTGGGATTTTACCAGTCAGCAGGGTCTAAAATTTGGCGTACAAACAAAATAGGACGGTAGCAAAAGGGAAACACTAAAGAGAAGCAGTCATGGACTGTGGAGGTGAAAAGTGATATTCAGTGATGAATCACAGATCTACATTGGACAAGGAGATGATGCTGAAACTTTAGTGTGACGCAGGTCCAATGAAACACATAAAGATGACTGCTGTCATGTCTGTGGGTTCATGCCATGGTTTTTAGTTTTGCCATGTTTTAGTTTTTTCTCATGCCTTAGTTTTCTAGTCCAGATCCAGTATTTAGTTTTGACATGTTTTCCCCATAGTTTCTGTTGCTCTGCCATCACCTTCATGCACGCCACCTGTGTTTGTCCCCTCAGCTGCACTCACTCGCCTATCTCTCCGTAAGTATTTAGTTTCCAGGTTTCCTCACTCTCTTTGCCAGATCCTACCCGTCACTGTCACAGTAAGTTAAGCCAAGTCAAGTAAAGTTTAAGTCTAGTCTAGTCTTTTGTTTGCCATAGTCATGTTTTGTTTTGCCACAGTTTAGTTTTGTTATCCGCTTTATGTTGACCTTCTCCTTTAAAATAAATCAAGTTTTCTTTTGAAGTATGTGCATCCGTATCCTTCCACGCCTCGCACCACCCACCCAACCTGACAACTGCTTAAAGAAAACCGGCATATTTCCACAGTCACTGATGTATAGTTGATGTCAGGTAAAGGACAAAAGAAGATAGCAGGCATGACTCAACTATAGATCTACATTTGGACATTTTTTCCTCATTCCATCAATCAAAAGGAGGATTGGTGATGTTGTGGTTATTTTTCAAGGTGATGGTACATCTTGCTCCAGAGCAAAGAGTGTTCAAACTTCTCTTCAATAAAGACATAGCAACTCAATGACATTACCAGCAAACTAATTGACTAATAACCAGAGGAAATTGAAAATCAATGCCTACGTCGAGATGTTATCCTGTAAACCTGACCCATCAACTGTTATACAAGAGAGTTGGAACCTGATTGATAAAGAATATTGTGTTACATAATTGAATTTCTTAAAGAATTCCAGCAAGAGAAGGTTTAACAAAGTATTAATGGTTTTGTGTGTGTGTGTGTGATTCCATCATTTCGTACATAGAAGTCAAACTGCTATAATAGGAAATAAATATGAAAACAATGGATGGTGGGAGGAAGCCGGAGTACCCCGAGAGAACCTACGCATACACGGGGAGAACATGCAAACCTTCTTGCTGTGAGGCAACGGTGCTAACCACCACACCACTGTGCAGCCCTATATGAAAAAATATATAGTTAAAAAAACAAGTCTATGATGACAAATGCTACTAAATGTAAATAAAAAATAAATGTATGCAAAGATAAATGAATAGAATGTGAAATAAACAACTTTTTCTGCTTTAATTCTAAATCTAATTTCATTTATGCTGGTGTTATGGCTACTAATTGTTTATTTTGACCGTCAATTTTCAATTTTTTTTCAATTTGGAATATATTTAATTTCTTTCTTTGTTAATTTGGTGTTCCTGTATTTTTTTCAGTATTAATTCTTTATTTCATTTTGATTTCACCATTTACTTTTAAAATGAATTCTGATTAGTTTTATGTACAAATGTATTTACTTCTGTCATTTTCTTTAGCATTTTCTCCCCCTCTTGAGTTCCCCAGCCAATCTATTTCCCTATGTCTGTTTTACATTTCGATATGCATTTCTGCCTCGTGATGCAAATGAGGGAGCGCTTTTTCTGATTGGGCTCAGCTCTTCAGCTATTGAAGGATTGTCGGATGGCGCCTGAAACAGAGAGTGGAAAAACATGGTACTTCCGGTACAAAAGCGGGTGCTCTCTTACGTTCTGAGTGGTTTGCTTAAAAATATCAGTTAACACTAAGACAACTAAGAGGCTAACACTGAGCCTCCTCAGGCATTTTGGATTATATTTCAATCCTCCATATTTTCTCCCTATTCAAATCCAAATACATGATTCTAGCTGCTCAACAGTTCTAGGTCTTCTTTGTCATATTTTGTAAAAGGTCTGGACTGCAGTCCCATAGGCAGCAATGCATCCCCATACCGTCAGAGATGCAGGCTTTTGAACTGAGTGCTGATAATGAGCTGGATGCTCCCTGTTCTCTTTAGTCTAGAGGACATGGCGTCCATGACTTTGAAAAAGATGTTCAAATTCCAATTCATCATCATTTTTCTGAACACGGCAGAGCTTTCACATGCATTTGTGGACAGCACAGGGAATTGTATTCACAGGCAATCATTTCTTGAAGTGTTCCTGAGCCCATGCAGGGATTTCCATGACAGAATTCTGCCTGTTTTTGATGCAGTGCTGCCTGGGGATCCAAAGATGGTGGCCATCCAATATTGATTTTTAGCTGTGTTCCCTGCACACAGAGATGTTCCTAGATTCACTAAATCTTTTGACTTGATAACATTACTGTAGATGATGGGATTTCACAATTTTAGAATGTGTCTTTCGAATTGCTGAACCTCTGCTCTCTGCTTTACTTCTGAGAGACTCTGCCTCTCTAAAGAGTTCTTTTATAACCAGCTCCACGACTCACATATTGTTAATCATCCTGCGTTGCAAAAATGTTCCTCCCACTGTTTCTTGTTACAACTATTCACTTTTACAGCCTTTAGTTGGCTCTTGCCCCGTACTTTAAAAAATAAATTGTAAATAAAATATTGATTTGAGATTTACAAATGGTCCGTGTAACGCTTTGCAGTGCTTTGATCCATTTTTAGAATTCACATGAAAAAGATGAAAATTGGGTTCAATACTTCAATTTTCAATTTTGAAACTAGTCCGTAAATAGATAAATAGCGTTATTTTTATTCAGTCGGTGATCAAACACGATGAAAAAACAAAACAAAATATCAACTGAAACTAATGTAAAATTTGTTGATGTATTCTTTGTAATTTTTGTTTCGATTTTAGTTGGGCTGAACCACAAGGGGGGAGGGCGTTGACTAATATAAGGGGAGCACAGCTCAATTACCTTTCTCTTAGCCTACAGCAGTCAAGATGTTTTTTTTTTGTTTTTTTTTTACATGTAAGACGCATGTGTTGGCGCTAGCGCATCTGCGTGTGGCTCGGGTTTGATTCCTGCTCAATGCACATTACGTATTTATTATTTATATTTTTCTCAGAAAATGGCACGTTATGATAACGTTGCGGGAACGGGAGCCTGACTTCAGGTGAATTCTAAAAATGGAGCAGATCAATGCAAAACACGGACCCCCGGGGGCAGTTGCGCTGTAACCCATGCAACGTTTCGGTTCAGCTGATGTCTGCTTTGCAGAGGTCATTCACGAACGTATTCCTGTCACATTCTTAATGTAGCCTACATCTGCGTCTTTGTAGGCAATCATCTTCGTGCAGTGAATGTACTAAAATAAAAATTAGGATATTGTCCTAGGCCAGTGTGTTTACGCAGAGGGCGGGGTTTACACACTTAGTATTAACCTAATTAAATAGGCTACTCATACTGACTGTTTAACAAAATGTAGGCTATTCGAGCCCAAATATAGCCTAAGTGGCATAGGCAACACTCAGCATCACCGTTTCTTTACTGATAGTGCAGTATTGATAGTGCGAAGGGCGTAAAACACATGACAATATTAAATCATGCCACAACTTAATAGGGTACTGTAGCCTATTGGAAAGTTTGCAGGTTGGCCCACAGCTGAGCCAGTCGTTCTGTCAGATCTGTACGTCTCAAGCTGACTTGCCATCCATTTCATTTGTAGGCCTATCTCTACAAAACACATCTGGCGCTACTCGAGCCAGGACATCCCCCCGGCCCCCGCGTGCATGGTTCAGTCCAACCACGACGCAGAAATTCAAAATTGGAATATTAAAGGGGAACTCCGGGGCATTTGAAGCGTGTTTCCATTGCTAGAGGTTGTCAAATACTGATAGTAGGACACAGAGAGGTGCGTATCTGCGCTCCCTGTGTGAAGATCGCTCTGTCCGCACAGCATGTCATGCGAGGCTAATACGTGGTGGCTAAGGGGCAAGCGCTAACCCTTCCATGTAAAACAACAACTTGCACACAGCAGAAACGTCACACCACTTTATAAACCATCCGACAATAAAGTCACAAGCCTTACCATCAAAACCATATGCATGGTTCTCACATTACTGGCATGGGGACGTTACAAAACAACTTTATAAACAGCATGTAACTCACCGGCTGGTTGTAGGCTCGCGCATGTGAAAGCCCAAAAGAGTCGATGGAGAATAATCCCATATACAAAACAATTATCTTCTCTAGAAAAACTGCGTTCAAGTATTTAAAACATTACAACAATACATGCCCAGTAATATTGTTTTAATGTTTTAAATACTTAAACGCAGTTTTCCTAGAGAAGATAATTGTTTTGTATATGGGATTATTCTCCATCGACTCTTTTGGGCTTTCACATGCGCGAGCCTACAACCAGCCGGTGAGTTACATGCTGTTTATAAAGTTGTTTTGTAACGTCCCCATGCCAGTAATGTGAGAACCATGCATATGGTTTTGATAGTAAGGCTTGTGACTTTATTGTCGGATGGTTTATAAAGTGGTGTGACATTTCTGCTGTGTGCAAGTTGTTGTTTTACGTGGAAGGGTTAGCGCTTGCCCCTTAGCCACCACGTATTAGCCTCGCATGACAGGGTGTGCGAACAGAGCGATCTCCACACAGGGAGCGCAGATACGCACCTCTCTGTGTCCTACTATCAGTACTTGACAACCTCTAGCAATAGAAACACGCTTCAAATGCCCCGGAGTTCCCCTTTAACTCATTTTACTTTCCACCGACAAATTACAATGAAATGAACAAACAACATCAATTATCTGTTTTCTGAGTTGTCTGGAAAATTGAAAATTGAAGTTTTGAACCCAATTTTCATCTTTTTCATGTGAATTCTAAAAATGGATCAAAGCACTGTAAAGCGTTACACGGACCACAAATCACTGCATTCTGATTTATTTATTTTTACAACTTGTTTTTTGACAAAATATACAAAGTAAAGTGTCATTCGAAAGCTTTATCAGGTTTTTGATCATCATCACTATTAACTACATCCTCAAAATATGCTTAATCTCTTTTAAGACAAATTTTCCCAGTCCTACCAGAATAACCTGGTAAGTCCTAATATCCACATTAGAATCCCATAAAGCGGTCAATAAAGTGGAAACATATCAAAAGGTATTGGGGCACAGGCCCCTTGTAAGTTTGGCTCCTCCACTTTTCTCTCAAAAGTAGGCCTGGGCTACGATTACAATTTTTTATCTAATTAATCACATGATTTCCCTGATTAATCACGATTAATCGCATTCGTACGCAAAATCCAAAAATTTATTCAAAAGTAGTGTGTAGCCTTTAGCATTTAGTTTTATTTTAAATGTGCTGCCATATGAATGAAAGTGCCATAACATTTGTTGTGCAAACACACTTTTAACATCAGCATCTTTCTGTAGTTTTTATGTAGAAGCCTCGCTCCACTGTCTGTTTCGTTGAATGACTTGCTGCTATCAGTTGTGTGTTTTGCCTTTAAGTGATATTTTAGACTGGAACTACTACGGTAAGAAGACAATTCAACTTGGCTGTAAATGCAGGAGTTTTTTTTTTTTAATTTTATTTTGAAATAAGTGCTTTTATGTTGAAACAAGTAAAACAGGAAGTAGCGCCGGTTAGCTCCGTGAGCTTCACACAGAGACCGAGGAGCACCTGTAATGGTGATGTTACCTGCTAGTTTGTTATTTTATTACTCCATGCTTCGTGGTGTTTGCTGTAACTGTGTGAATGTGATGCTAAAATATTTATCGGCGTTAAATAATTAATAAGTTAACACGATAATAACGAGTTAACGCGCCCAGCCCTACTCAAAAGTGAACCATTGCTTCACATATCCAATGCCAGGCATGCAAACTGGTCAGGGGTGAAAAAGGTGACAAGGGTACACGGACACACGGCACGTGCGGAAAAGCGGAAACATGAGACGCATTAAGTTGTAAATTATACAAAATATATATTATAAAATATACAATATGTCCCATTTGCATTAAGTAGAGAACAGCTGTGCAGCATAAAAGATGAATTTATAGGTACAGTAGGCATATCAATTGCATTTACTGTACTATTATGTGTTTGATATATAACATCACAGGTCTTCAAAAACATTTAACTGTAGTATCATACATTTAATTACATTAAATTTAACGAAAAAGTTAGTCCCATGGTCCTTAAAGGGATACTACAAGTATGTAGGATTAAAAGTTTAATTAATTACTGCCCCAAGACAGCCTATGCTTAGTAATAGCCTACCGGTATGTCATTAGTAAGTGAACGATGACTCTCCCGACCACTTTCGCAGTCCGCTGTCATTAAACCACGAAAGTGACCGTTTGGCATGACGAGCCAAACGAGCTCCACGGGAAAAACTTATATCAGCAATTCACTTGACGTACCGCCAGAGACAAATTTGTATCGACAGCTGGCACTCTAACATGAAAAACATTCTCGCGGCAAGCTTAGTTAAACGACATTTTTTCATGACAGTGTAAGTTTTGAGACATGCATGCCACGAGCACTACGTAATCCTACATTGTGCCCCTTTTAACTTCGATTGATGGTGCATCATACTGGATGAACACGAGTGCACCTGTAGGCTGTCATCATCAACTGGGGTGTGGGCGAACAGCGAGGGGATGGGGGTCGCACTCTCAAATACGACCTGTGGCAGAGCTCTCCGGACTCTGCATTGATAAACTCACGACGAATGAAACGACCTCCTCAAATGGGCAAAATGTTCCCTTTCCGTGATTATCGGAGGGTATTATGAAGGGGCATACCTCGTTAAAAAGCCAAGTCCGGCGACAATTAAGGTCTCCATTGACGTTGGCTAAAAGTATTAGCAAAGCCCTGAACTTGTGTGGAAGGCGCTAGTTAGCCACTCTACAGTTACCTCGAGTAGCACTAACACAAACGGAGTTCTGTGAGGCGGTGAAATATCGAGGAATTGTAGACTATTTCAAGTCTGTTATCAAGACATTTAGCCGACACTTGTATTAAAGACACTATTAAAAGCACATTAATTGATCTAACGACACAATTCGTTATGAAGACTATTTCAGGACATCAGTCAAATTGTAGCATTTTAGCTTCAGAAGTTAACAACTGTAAACATTAATCCCTACCTGTCCTTGTCGCAATTTCCACCGTGTGGGGTCGGGGTGGGGGTGGGGACGGGGGGTGGGGGGGGGGAATAGGGGTTCGCCCTCCTCACTTCTGATTGGTGATAGTGCTTCTCTCACACGCCACTCTTGTCAGTCATTTGTTGTCACGAGAAGAGAGCGGCGGTGATAGGTCTAGTGTTGTTTTGAAGTTCACAGTTCCACTCGCTAGTTGACATGCTCACCCCCCCCCCCCCCCATTTTTTTTTCTCCTCGGATCTACGCAATTCAGAAGAATGACCCATTTTGATTTCAAAACGGCGAATTTCGCCAAAAGGTGGCAAGTTTGCATGCCTGCAATGCAATTTCATTGTTCTCAGCCTATAATAGCCAAAGCCTCAAGCCTCAAAGTCTCAACCCTGTCCACCTGACAACACTGAGTTTTTATTTCTCTTCAGCCAAATGGAGTTTTTGAAAATATCTATTTCAGGGCCAAAAACTGTGTCAGTGTTGTGGACAACCACAGGAACACCTGCACTTACAAAAATACCCGTGTGTGTGTGAGAGGATGAGGCCTGAGGATGGGGGCATGGTTGCATCATGCAAAGTCAGATCTGTGCAGACTGAAAGGAGTAAAGGAGGAGGTCCAACTAAACTATTCTTAGGAATTAATCCGTTAATTCCGTGTAAAAATCGTATACATGTGTCATTTTAGTAAGTGCGTATGATGTCAAATCAGGGGAATTGATCATTTTACTCCAAATCACATTTTACTCCACGTTTAACTCATGGAGACATTGAGTTACTTATCGACTATAGGCCATGCGTTTGTCTCCAGCAGGTTAGACTACTGTAACGGCCTGCTCACTGGCCTCTCTAAACAGGCTGTAATGCTGCGTGTACACCAAGTCGCTTGAGAAGCTTCGCTTGAGAATTTGCTTTGGTAGCTTTGGTAGCTCGTGACGTCACATTTAGAATGATCAATTCTTAAAGGCCCCGCAGCTGTGCAGCACCCCCGCGAAAAAAAACATGAGAAAAGTGAGGGCAGGGACACGAATAAACGTGTTGTTATTTACAATTTGTTATACAAGATATACATCACGTTACAAATTATGTAAAACTACATTAGGTACACCTGAGAAGAGCAGGAATAGAGGCAGCTGTGAAAATAAACTAAATTCGAAATAAAATCCAAAATAAATCCTATTATTTATTTTCTGGATAGGAACTAGAGTATGGCAACCCGACCGAAGCCCGACGGGCCCGGTCGGAACCCGACGGGCCGGGCCGGACTCGGACAAAAAATTAGAATGTCTTGTCGGACTCGGGTCGGGCTCGAAAGCAAGCAGACATCGTGAAAATTATAAACAGCCAGAGGACAGGTTTCAGTTCATTGCAAACATCAGTTTTTGTGATAAACATAAATAATTGAATATGCATAAATGAAAATGTTGGTAGGCTATTCGTGCCTCATGCCGTGCAGCATGCATCTGTGTGCATCTGTGGTGTGTGCATGCTCGGTGCGCACGCACGCATATCGAACATTCAAACAACTTTACATTAAACACGTGCGATCAGTGCAGCCGAGCTCAGTTGGCTGGAAGTGCTATGGAGGACATTAAAAGAAAAATAGCTTCTGGAGAACTGAAAGTCGTGGAAAATGAGAGGGGGAAATCCACTGTGTAGAAACGCTTTAAGCTATAATGGATTATGGAGGATAAGGGTGCGCTGTCACCAATGTGATTAGGGTGCGCCGTTTTGCGTTGGTAACTGGTCTCGGGCTTCCGGCGGGCTCGGACACAAATATTTTAATTAATCTCGGGCTCGGGTCGGATTTGAGAACTTTTCTGTCGGGCTCGGAATGAAAAATCCGGCCCGAGCCAGGCTCTAATAGGAACTAAAGTTTAAACGTCTGTTTCCGCGAACCCCGCGGATTGTCGGACCCCTACAATCTGTGGATTGTCATTGGTTTTCGCCGAAACGCGTCATAGCTCATTACCATAAAGTTAGCTTGAGTTTAATCGCTGGAATCCGCTCTGGTAGCCCAGGTAGCTCACCCTCCATAGAGAAATAATGATTTCCGGCGCTCAGGTAGCGTAGGTCGCTCTTGGTGTCCACGCAGCATATGACAGCTGCAGTACATCCAGAACGCTGCTGCTCGAGTCCTGACTAGAACCAGGAAATACGACCATATTAGTCCAGTGCTCAGGTCTCTGCACTGGCTTCCTGTCGCTCAGAGAATAGACTTTAAAACAGCTCTGCTTGTGTACAAGTCTCTTCATGGTCAAGCGCCAAAGTACATCTCTGACATGTTAGAGCCATATGAACCAACTCGGGCTCTGAGAACCTCAGGGAGGGGTCTCCTGCTGGTGCCCAGAGTCAGGACTAAACAAGGTGAGGCTGCGTTTCAGTTTTATGCTCCTAAAATCTGGAACAGCCTTCCAGAAGATGTGAGACAGGCCTCAACTCTGACAATGTTTAAATCCAGGCTGAAAACAGTTCTATTTAGCTGTGCATATGACACCTGGAAGTATTTTATCAGCACTCTTCACTTTTTAATTAATTAATGATTATTTTAATGGGTTTTTAATATATATATATATATATATATATATTTTATTTTGTATTTCTTTTTAATGATTTTATTGCCTTCTTGTGATTTTATGTAGCTGTGAAGCACTTTGAATTGCCCTGTGTATGAATTGTGCTCTATAAATAAAATTGCCTTGCCTTGCCTTGCCTTGCCTTGCCTAGATATATGTTGCGTCAGGGAGGGCATCCGGCGTAAAACATGTGCCAAATTGATGATGTGAGATCGACTCGCTGTGGCGACCCCTGATAAAAGGGAGAGGCCAAAAGAAGAAAAAGATAGACTATAAATATATCCGATGTAATTATGTCTCAATATTGCAATAATCATGATATATTTAAAACGTAGTTTCTGATAGGTAATAGATAACAGAAAGGAATGAAAGTTGTTCAGTCACCTTCAGCACATCCACAGCAATGGAGCCTATTCAGCACTACAATGAAGAGGGATACTTCATCAGATATCATCAAACAGACACTAAAAATTCAATTTAAAAAAAGTTGCAAATATAGCCATAATTCCGCTCTGATCAAGCTTGAACATTTTGTTCTTCTCATTGTTCCATTTTCCTTCCCCTGAACAATTGAAACAGATAAGGTGATGTACTTACCGAATAACCACAGAGCCAAAGTGGGCCCCATCCCCCACATCCAGTCCTGGTGATGTATCCCTCTGCTTTTGAGAAATATTTCAGTGAACCCTGAAACAGCAGCACCATGAAGAGAAACCCGACTGCGAGTGGAAAAGTTACATTTGACTTTGATATGAGATCAGGTGTCATTCAGGACCTCTTCACTTGAGTTTAGTCAAAGGCTGCTTCCTTCTCCTTCTAAAAACACCTCACAGCCCAGCAGGCTGTTGGTGACACAGACCACTTCCTGTCCAACTACTGCAGAAACAAATGAACTCATTTTTGCTTAAAGAAAACAAGATTGTTGTTGCAAACGTGGCCCTAAATATTCCTCCTTTAGGATCAAAATTTGCAGCAGAGTTCTAATTATTAATGCTTAATCTGTTGCATTCTTCTTGTTGAACTGGTATTTGGTTTGAACTGCACGGGCTGCATTTCCTCTTCTGTGCGTGGTATAAATAAGACTGTGGCACAAAAACCACAGAGCAATTTCTCTTCTCACCTGCATTAAAGATATCACTTTGGGGTGACAGGAGTGCCAAAACAAATAAACAAACACTGTTTTTCAAGGTTTAAAGACTCCTACACACAAATTCTTCCTGCCTCTCGTATAAAGGCTTACTCATAGATAGATAGATAGATGTTTTATTGATCCCACGAAGGAAATTGCTTTGTCACAGCAGCAAGCAATAGTGCGGTCACAAAAGACAAATATAGTATTTACATGATAATATTATAATGAAATAATCAACAATAAGAATAAATGATAAGACTGCATCTACAGATGGTCTCAATTAGTAAGTTAGTTTAGTACTGGGGTAGGGTTAGTAAGCATCATACCGATTCACAACAAAAGTAACAACATATAAAAGATAAACAACAAATGATGGGTGTAACAGTAATTTTCATGGGTACTAATCCGACTCCGTGGTCACGCAGAGGCTATCAAAGACCTCAGTATGCTTCTGCGTCACTATCCGTCAATCCGTCTCCGTAGTCCGTCCTTTCTAAGTTCTCCGTCGGACTGTCGGATACGCAAGGCAATTCACCTCCCGATCACTAGGCGTCGCTACGCTAGACGACCAAATCTCACGACGTCTATCGTGAAAGTCGTTGATTGATTGTTTACCTTCCGGCTCCGTTCCACTCCTCACAGTGAACGATGGCGACCGAGAGAGAAAGACTGTTGTTGGAGTTTGAGCTCATTGATATTGAAATGCAAATAATTTTGACCAAATGTTGACCGGAACACAGTAAACTGTTTAAAAAATGGCTGTGTTGTTGTTGTGAGAGGAAGGAGCAAAACCGGAAAAGTGATTCCGGAAATGATGTTGTTAGCCGACCAATCACAACCCTTGCGGTCTCCGCGAGCCTCCGTCTCCTCGACGGATAGATAGATAGGAATTTTGGCCGACGCACGCAAGCGACAGAGAGCGTCTCCGGGAGGGTCGACGGAAAGGGCTCTCCGTAGCCTATGGTGACGACCATAAATTAAGCTTTAGTTTTCAAGTTCAAGTTCAAGTTTTCAAGTGCCTTGAGATGACATTTGTTGTATTTGGCGCAATATAAATAAAACTGAATTGAATTGAATTGAATAGAAACCGTGTTTTCTTCATGGAATTAGGTTTTTTTTTAAAAACAACTTCCCCTTTAATTTCCATAAGGAGCATGAAGTCATTCATCGCTTTTTACATAAAGGGAAAGAGGAGGAGGAGTTCCCATGTACTTAAGCATTTTTTTTCATAAGGAAAGTGTTCCTCAGCCTTCACAGAGCAGCATCCTGATGGCGAGGATCTTACTGGGTGTCTTGTTTCTCTCGGGTAGAATCCTTTGTTAACCTTTGGCAGAGCATTCTCTTGTGTGATATTGTAATGTATGAGATGTTGACCTATTCTGAGATGTTGCTTTGTCATGTTTTTCCTCTCAGAATGGCTCGTCCTCTGCAGCTGCGTCCTCCGTCAGTACCACTTTGTCAATCAACCTTTGACTTGGACTGAAGCTCAGACCTACTGCAGACAGACACACACAGACCTGGCCACCATTGAAAACTCTGAAGAACTGAAACAACTTATCAACACGGTTTCATCTGCTGGTCACAACTCTAACGTGTGGTTTGGTCTTTACAGTGAAATTGACTGGAGGTGGTCTGATGGGTTCACAGGGAGTGGGGCTCAGTACAGGAACTGGGACACTTATATGCCCAACTTTAGGTCAGCAAACCAGTTTTGTGTGGCAACGGACGATAATGGAAGGTGGTTTGATAATTACTGCATGACATCCTGCCCCTTCATTTGGTAGGTAAGGTAAGACTATCAAGCAATATTTATTTCATTATGTTTAGAAAAGCCTATTTTTTTAAACAGAAAAAGAATGTGATCTCAGCATATGTCCTATCACTTGCAGGAACACAGCTGGATCCTGTATTTATTTTTGTAAATGAGAGAATGAACTGGACCAGTGCTCAGAGGTACTGCAGGGAGAACCACGTAGACCTGGCCACTGTGAGGAACTCCACAGAGAACCAGAGCGTCAGCAGCGTGTTACCAAGTGCAGAATGGTCATGGATTGGTCTATTTAGAGATCCAAATTTTTATTGGTCTGATAGGAGCAGGTTCCTATTCAACGAGTGGGACGATGCTCTAAACCTTATCCAGTCAATGACAGTCATATGTGGTGTTACATCAGTGGATAAATCAGGAAGATGGAGATTTTTATCCTGCGAATCACGATTACCATTTGTCTGTTACAGCCTCGCACCTGGTGAGTGTTTTATCAAATCAAATAAAATCAAATCAAATAAAACAAAATAAAATGTATTTGTTTAGCACATTTCATGTACAAACAATTCAAAGTGCTTCACATAAAATAAAAGCATTGCAGCAGGGAGTGGAAGAAGCATTAAAATTACATAAAATAATATAAAGAGAAACAAATAAAATCTTTTAAATGAATTTAAAAACAAGCAACAGTAAAGATAAGTTAAAAGATAGCGTGCAAATTTCATGCATAGACACATGAGAAAAGAAATGTTTTTAACCTGGATTTAAAAATGTCTCCATTTGGTGAAAGTTTAATCTCCACTGGCAGTTTGTTCCACTTGTTTGCAGCATAACAGCTAAATGCTGCTTCTCCATGTTTTACTGTCCTTCAGTGGAAGATAGAATACTGCAGTCTATTAAAATAACTAATGTTAAACTTCCTCAAACATGTATAGATTGTTCATGAATTTACATTTCTGAATGCAATGAAATGGAATGTCTGGTAATGTCTCTCCTTTATTCGGTACCAGTGACCAGGCAGGTAGTGAAGCTCAGATTGGCGGTGGAGGACTCTGTGGATCTGGAAGACAGTGCTGTGAAAGCAGAGCTCCTGAAGAAGGTAAATTAGGATTTACGCACACACACCTTTGTTGAAATGTTTCCAAATAACTGTCATTTGTGTCCCCCCCCCCCCCAGTTCCAGGAAAGACTGAAGGAGAGCGGAGTGAATGGAGTCACCCTGAAGTGGAGAGAGCAGTTTGATGGAAAAGTCTTCCGCAAGGAGAGAAAAAGACAGACCGAGCTCTGAAATCTGAAGCCAACTTTACTTTGCTTTAGCAATGATTGCGGTGTTTAGTTAATACATTGCGGTTCAGTCTACATCAAAGCTTCTGTGATAATGTTATCTATGAGAGGACACTTTGCTCTACTGAGGCACATCTCTGATTTGTATAGCAGGAATATTCGTCCTGAATCTGTCGTTTCACAGCTCTTTCCTTTAGCATTTTGAACTAATTTAGTTATGGTGTAAAAGACACAACTCCTGGACTGTTGCACACACACAAACACACACACACTTGTGTGTTGGTTGTTCTTTATATAGGATCATAGCAGTGTCAAATTTGCATGTAATTGATGGTATAAGTACTTTTTATTGGATGAATAAAAGGGCCCTTCTGTGTTTTGCTGTTTTTCATTTTCAACTCCTTTCCCTCTTAACTCTGGTGGTGGCCTGTGTGTGAAATGCCGGGGGGGAGGGGGGGGGGGGGGGGCAGATAAAGAAAGATGATTGACTGCTTGGCGTTTAGCTAGTCTCAAAAGTTACCAGCGTGAGAGGCAGACTTGTGCATGTGATCGGAACACCATTTCAGTGCTCTTGCCAAGGCCGCCATTTTCCTTCTCCCTTACCTCCTGGAGCGATGAAGACCTCGCTGAGACTTGTATAGAAGAGAAGAAAAGTTAATCAATCAATTATATTAAGAAAATATTTAATAAAAATGGATCAATAAAAGTATTTTGATTGATCAAGTCTGAGGGATTTGGAAATACTGCAATGCAAAAAATAAACACACTTGCTTTCGTGAGGTTGTGAACGCACATCAAACTTAGATAAAAATATGAGAGGCCACACTGGAAATCTGATTCCCAAAGAAAATGACGTGGCTGATTTGAGAATTGTTTTTTGGGGGCTGGTGTTGGAGAGAGTGGGATTGTTGGAACGAGAAACACTGTGTCGACGGAGATGGCTAAAAATGAGTGCAGACGGAAAGAAAAGACTGTTCTGAGCCAAGACAATTGATGTAATTAACTCATCCATTCGCTTTATCTGCATCCGTTATAGACATGGAATTCAAACGACAACAGTTTGGAAGTTGGAACTTGACAACAGTCAAGGAAGTTGAGGAAAACAATTATTAAATCTTAGAAATATGTTTGTTTTGTGTATGTATATGTATCGTGTACATCTCACAAAAGATCCTTCACCAATTGTTAATAAATCCACCTTAACTGATCTTTCATGTTGACCTCATTTCATCTGTTCGTGAAATATGTGTTTGGAAAAGCTCCATCCAATATAGTCTATATTTCAACTCCTAACAACCGTGTTATTTGTTTGGTAAATTAAAAAAAATAATTTGACATTTGAATTAGGCCATACATATGGAACATGGTTTCATTGTGGGAGGAAGTGGTGGCACAGGTCACATTTGCTTGCCAGCAGCTTCATCCATTCATTTTCAATAACTTCAACTGGTCTCTGTGCAGTCTGTTTGCTCCTGCCAGCACCAGATAAAGCATCTTGTTCTGTTGGCTCAAGGGGACACTCGACACTGCATTGGCTAATGACCCTATTTAGTGGTTCAAAGTTGCATGGCGTTAAAATGCAACCTGTTCCCTGTGGATCCGAGTCGTATATCTCAGCTGCAGAGTACATGGGCACTCTTTATATAGCACCATAGGCATTGTTTTTTTTTTTTTCTCGATTCTGTTGATATCTGTAGTTATATTTCTGGTGCTTTAATCATTTCTTCTACAAAGAGCACCCTTGTGAAAAACATGAACTGCAACGCATAGGCCTTTGGTTTTGTTTTCATATCATCGTAATTAACTTTTGGATTAATTTTGAACGAGTATTAGGTATTCTTTACGTCTTAAAAATTGTGCTTGATCTGGATGACCGTCCAGTACCAAGTGAAACTTTTCCTTCCAATATTTTCTACCGTGTGGACCTTTAAAGTTTAAATTAATAATAAAATTGTATTTTTCTTCTCTAATACACGTCACAATATTTAAAAAAAGTATGTCTGATCTTACGAAAGGCCATCAGACAAACTCCATGTTGTTTACTGAGAGGGTTCATCTGTGTTGCCTGCCTATGCTGAGTGAGACTAGCCTGATAAACCAGCCTAAATGGATTGGATGTCTAATTTAGTCTGGCACCGATCAATGGATACAACGGAACATTGTTGATGAGCACAACCCGTTGTCTTTCAAACCGCGTCTGTGCCTATAGGCCAACGCTCTGACCAATCAGCGCAACTGACTGTGACGTAGTAAGCGCGACAGAAAGCTTTGGTGGGAGGGGACTCTTCCAAAACTGATGCCAAGCACAGATTCTATAGGACAGATACGCCACTCACGGTGCATTTCCGGTTTCCAACGAGGCGATTTTGGTTGCAGTTCCACCCTCTTTCCACGTGGGGCGCCCAATTTTGGAGACCAGAATGAATGGAGTCCTATGGAGCTATACGCCCTTTCGTGCCCTTATCTCAAGATATAATTTTTTCTCTAGTAATTCGAATGTTGTTTTCGAAAGAGGGTGTTTAGAAAATACCCATGGCTGAGTTTTAGATTTTTAGAGCCACTCATTTGCTTAAAAAAAGGATTTGAAGTGTATATGACGTCATACATAGCTGGTCGACCAGCTGTCATTAGCACAATGCTAGCGCGTTGTGGACAACAAGAAGCCAACCAGTAAGAAATCAAAGGGATATATGTACTCGTTCAGTTGATTTTTTACTTGAAACCCATGTTGAGCTCTCAGAAACTACATTCAAATCTGAGCGCTCTTGAGGAGACTTAGGTGAAACTGACCATTTGTAGCATCTAGCTCCATTGGGCCCCATTCATTCTGGTCTCCACCGACGCTCCCAGTGGAATTCTGGTGGAACTGCAGCCAAAAAGCCGGTACAATGGGGCTTAATAGAGAGTGGCAAGGCTGTTCGTTATAATGGCTGTGTGCCAAGGCTGAATCAAACGAGCACTGTTCCATTGCCGCCGCCATCTTTCTTATTGTGCTTTCGCTTGTCTATGTTGCTTCCACTGCCCAACGTCGCACTGCTCTGTCGTCACTCCCTCAGAACCCTCTGGCCCGCCCGCGTTGATTCAAAACACATCTCTGCGTTGTGATTGGTTTAGTTGCCATCTGCCAGATTCAGGGCAGTATTTTCAAAATGACAAGTGGATCGAGGCCAGACCCAACCGCAGGCAAAACATTTTGCCGTCCAGCAGTTGGCGCTGGTTTTCCAGGCTAGAGTGAGACCTCATCAATCAATCAATCAATCAATCAATCTTTATTTATATAGCACATTTCATACCACAGGCAACTCAATGTTGCCTGACAGCTGAGTTGCTGTCAAGCTACATAAAAAAAACACCCCTGTCTATTCATGGTGATCTCTGAAGATTTCAATCTAACTACAACACATCTCATCTACACTATATTGCCAAAAGTATTCGCTCATCTGCTTTTACACGTATATGAACTTAAGTGACATCCCGTTCTTAATCCATAGGGTTTAATATGATGAATGTCAACTTTTCTGGGCAAGCTTTCCACAAGGTTCAGGAGTGTGTTTATGGGAATTTTTGACCATTCTTCCAGAAGCGCATTTGTGAGGTCAGACACTGATGTTGGACAAGAAAACCCCCCAAACTGTTTCCACAAAGTTGGGAGCATGAAATTGTCCAAAATCTCTTGGTACACTGGAGCATTCAGGGTTCCTTTCACTGGAACTAAGGGGCCAAGCCCAGCTCCTGAAAAACAGCCCCCCCCTCGAGCGAGGAAATTTCACAGCTGGACTTGTTGCACAGGTGGCGTCCTATCATCGTACCAAGCTGGAATTCCACTGAGCTCCTGAGAGCAAACCCATTCTTCTTTGTTTGTAGAAGCAGTCTGCATGTCCAGGTGCTTGAATTGATACACCTGTGGCCATGGAAGTGATCGGAACACCTGAATTTAATAATTTACATGGTTGAGTGAATACTCTTGGCGATAAAGTGTATTGGCGATAAAGAGTGGGGTGTCTGATACTCAAGAGAAACAGTTGAAAAGGACCATCTTTAAGTTCACTGAGTGCATATGCTCTAAACACGTCACTGATGAAGGCCACTGAGTGCATGTGTTCCAACCAGAGATGGCATATAGTCAAATAAGGAGATTCGGAGGAAAATACATTCCAAAGGCGTGAAGTCCATATACATCGTCTCTTGGCTAGTTGCCTGGAGAAGAAGAGACCTGAAGCATCTCCACCATATAGGGATAAATTAACACCCATAAAAAGGAGTTTCACCCTCTGAAAGACAGAGAGATTTCGTTCGAACAATTGGGCTAATCTCTCCAGACTTGATGCATCTTTACTGGAAATTCGAGACGGACCTGATGAATGCAATAAAGGTTTCTATGTTCGATTAAGTCCATGTCAGCAGAGTTCTTCATCACTCATCTCCACATCGGCTCGGCGACCATCCCTCATATTTACGACAAGAGCAATGAAATAGCTGCAATCATTTTTCTCCGGAGATTAAACAAGTATTTAGTCAACTGAATGCAACTGCTGCATTTGAGTGGAAATATGTCCAGTGTTTTCATTTTGAACTGATAACATTACACGCAGGCATACAAGTTATGGGAGTGATTTATTTCAGGGTGCAGATTCAGTGCACTATGCTTCCTGAAGAAGACACACAATTGTTTTTAACAGCAAAATCAAGAGATCAAACAAAGCAGCAGAAAGAGAAGAAACAAAGGAAAGCAGCATGGTACAAATTACATGGTCAGTGTCATCATCTGTAAAACTCCTTGACTATTACATTGGTATACTATAACCCCCCACATTCCCCTTTGTTTAAGGGGGAATCAATACAATGACGACACATCTCTACAAAACTAAGAACAAGCAGAATATGTACAAAAGTTGAATTAAGGTGTGAACCAGAATGACTGGAAATGTAACCTGCTTAATCAAATACGAGATGAACCAGAGGGGGTGTCGATGATAACGGTAGCATCGGTAGCTTCGATTTGGAGTTTGTAGAATTGTTCAGCTGCCGCCCAGTACTTGGCACGGCAGCTTCTTACTATCATTAGTGCAATAAACCGAACAAAAAAAGACTTTAGCAAAAAGGCAACAGAAACACTAACCAGTGTTTTACACATACTGGAAAAACCTGACGTGTATCAAAAATATCCATATATATCGTCATTACCGTATGCAGTCGTGAGTGTCTTTATAAGACAGCAAAAATTATTTCTGGTTAACAACGAAGACTGTGAGATAGACACGGAAATATCAAAATAGGATACATGTGAAGCAAGCAATCAAACTGGAAACGGTAAAACCTTTTTTTTTTTTCATATCTAGGAAAGTCATTGGCGAATTACCCCAGAAAGAGAAAAACAATGCCATGTATTTTGGTAGTTGTGTAAAACACTCACACACATGTCAACAGGGATATGTACAAAGTGGAGTTCACTGTTCATATTTACACATTTACATTAAACGAGCCAAACCTTTACAGGAGACATGATTCCACCGCGGGCTACGCCTAATATAGGCTGATACAGAATACGCCGGCTACACCTTCTCTCCACGACGGCAACTGTTGTCTCCAGAGGACAGAGTCGGTTCTGACCCAGAAAGTGTGAGGAGGAGGAAGAGGAGGAGCAGAAAGGGCCGTAACGTTGTTTTTCTTTTTCTTTTTCTTTTTCTTTTAGTTTTTTTTTTTTTTTTTAAAGTAACTAGACATGACAACGGTTAAAGGGGAACTCCGGGGCATTTGAAGCGTGTTTCCATTGCTAGGGGTTGTCAAATAGTGATAGTAGGACACAGAGAGGTGCGTATCTGCGCTCCCTGTGTGGAGATCGCTCTGTCCGCACAGCATGTCATGCGAGGCTAATACGTGGTGGCTAAGGGGCAAGCGCTAACCCTTCCACGTAAAACAACAACTTGCACACTGCAGAAACGTCACACCACTTTATAAACCATCCGACAATAAAGTCACAAGCCTTACCATCAAAACCATATGCATGGTTCTCACATTACTGGCATGGGGACGTTACAAAACAACTTTATAAACAGCATGTAACTCACCGGCTGGTTGTAGGCTCGCGCATGTGAAAGCCCAAAAGAGTCGATGGAGAATAATCCCATATACAAAACAATTATATTCTCTAGAAAAACTGCGTTCAAGTATTTAAAACATTACAACAATACATGCCCAGTAATATTCTTGTAATGTTTTAAATACTTGAACGCAGTTTTTCTAGAGAATATAATTGTTTTGTATGTCGGATGGGTTATAAAGTGGTGTGACGTTTCTGCAGTGTGCAAGTTGTTGTTTTACGTGGAAGGGTTAGCGCTTGCCCCTAGCCACCACGTATTAGCCTCGCATGACATGCTGTGCGGACAGAGCGATCTCCACACAGGGAGCGCAGATACGCACCTCTCTGTGTCCTACTATCACTATTTGACAACCCCTAGCAATGGAAACACGCTTCAAATGCCCCGGAGTTCCCCTTTAATGTCACAGAGCAGATCTGCATCCGCTGTTTTAGGCACCATGGGACAGACAAAGGTGGTACTGATTCGAAACACTAAACACCAATCTTCTGAGGGTGAGTCATTTATAGACGAGGACACGGGACAATAAGGAATAAGGATTATGACAAAGCTGTGTGTACATACAGTGTAGTCCTCAGAAGCTGAGACGTCCAAGTACCTGTGAGTTAACGTTTTGAGAAAAAGTGCAACACTGCCCTCTTGTGTTTTGCATGCATACTTTCTCCATATGCAAATTCACAAGGGTTCTTATCATACTGTACATTCCATTGAGATTATTATTGCCTTTTAAGAGAGATAAATTGAGTGGTAATTTGAGGGAGAAAAGAAAGAAAAAACAGGGTGAGGTGTAAAAAAAACTCACTTGTCTTTTAATTTAACTTCACTACCTTGGTGCAGCCTACATTTAGTGCTCAAAAACAGCTGTCTTTGGGCACAGCTAACTTCAGTAGCAAGACTGTTCAATTCTTCCTGAGTGAACAACACAGGACACCGATACACTGAGCATTACTTGCTGATTTTAAGTGTGATAAGTGGCAGACAATTTACACACACGTTTCTTTCTTTTTTTTCCTTTTTTTTTTTTTTTTAAGCACAGGTGAGCCATCAAGAGTCATTAATAGCTGTCCAGAGCTGGTGTGAAATGAGAAGCAGAGGAAAGAGGCTTGCAGTGATATAAAAACTAAAACCAAAAGGATCGCACAGAGGTCATAGAGTGGAGGTGAAGCGTCCAAGGAGGAGGACGGGACGAGAGGAAGAAAACAAAACAAAAAGGGAAAAGAGGGTAGGAAGGCAGAGTCCCTGTGCTCATTAGCTGACTCGGCTAGGCTGGGCTAGCTCATCAGCGTTGCTATGGCAGCCATCAGCTGGTCAGGTAACTGTGTAGTTCTCTGGAGTTGATGCTCAGGACCACACCTGAGTGGTTGCCTTTAAGAAAAGTGCAAATTACAAAAAGGACAGACAAGCAAACGAGAAAAATAAGCTGAAGACTATAAAGCACACATCCTGACATGCTGTGCGTCGCTGATGTGAAAGGTGCCTTGTGGAGTTTTCTTATCCTTGTGCCCAACTGAACCCACCACACATGCCTAAACTGTCGGTTTTTCTGCACTCCCTGAATGTTTGAAGTCAAACATGAAAATAATTTTATGGTAATCAAACAACAGTTTTTCTTTAATATTTACGAATGTGAGGTTCCGCTCCTTTTGAACCAAGTTCTAAAGCTCAGGCTGAGGTGAAAACATGCACAAGGTACCTTTTGAATCAGCTTATTATCCGTGCAAAGTTAACTTGTTCTGGTATAGTTTGCGTCGAACGTTGGTCACACTCGGCAATGTGGTTTCACACAAAAGAGTTCTGCCACTCTAGAATGGAACACAATCAGCCATAAGTTTTGATTTCAAACTGTTTTTGTTTTTTTTGTTCTATGTGTCATCACCGGACTTGTTGACACTGTCATTTATCTTTTACTTTTTGCACGATTGAAATTCTTACAAGTTTCTAACAATTCTGCAACTACAGTTCAGTAACGCAGATACTTTAATCATTGTCCGTTACTTCATGGCATGACAACATGACAAAACGTGCTTCAGCTAAGATATAACTGAATGTGTTCAATTCTGCCGGTGACTCTGAAGCACAATCTCATTTCCAACTCGTTACGCACTGCTGATGGGTCAAGACCCCCTTGTGTTGGTTTTTAACACATGAGGAAGTGCTCTACAGCTGCGTGTTGCCAGTTATTTTTGTGCACTGGCTGCGCAGATACTATACAGTGACAGGAAAACGTATTTCTATAATGCTGGCTAATTACAACAAACGTGGATTATTTAAGTAAATTGTATGGAAGACACACACAGTCCAGCCTTGACAGTTGTCCTTTTTTGCATTCTTTTTTTCTTTATTTTGACTTCTTTCGCTCTGATACTTTACTTACAAAAAGTACTTTTTCAAAGCGAAGCAAATTTGCATGGAAACACGTTTAAGATGTATTAAACAGTAGTTGTTCCAGACCCGTGTTTCACTGAATTATGGAGTTGGACTGTTAAATTGTTTTTCACCAACTTTCAACTCAGAATTTTTAGGGCAGGACTAAAGTCACAAATTCCCGATTCAGTGGGATTTGGCATCTAAGGTGAGGGAAAGCTGACCCCTCCCTTCACACTATCACAATTATTGATAACGTTTCATCCACTACTCCACCTCTGCCCATGAAAGAATTTGATGCACTGGATTGAACCTCTATTCCTTGATGGTCATTACTTTACTGCAAAAGTGGAGATGCTCACACAATTGCCTGATGTTTTAGGTGTCTTTATTCGCCTACAATCGTTTTAGCACAGCCATTCTGGCCACTGCTGCTGTTCATTTTGCCCCGAATAGCAATGACATGAGCAATACCCGAAACGTTCAGGGGTGAATAAACAAAAGGAAAAAAAACTGAGTGATGCCCTTCATTTATTTCATTCATTATTTTACTATACATAATAGATAGAATTTAAAAAAACTGTTTAAGAATATAAAATATAAAAATATAAAGTGACCAGTGAAGTGACATGAAAGTGAAATATAAAGTGATCAGTGAAATTCAGAAGTGCCATCACTGAGAGCTGTTGTACAGCCTGATGGCCAGAGGAACAAAAGAGTTTTTGAGTCTGTTGGTGGAGCAGGACTGAGACAGCAGTCTGCCACTGAATACACTCCTCTGTCTGATGAAGGTGTTGTACAGAGGGTGGTGGGCGTTGTCCAGTATGGACAGCAGTTTGTCCAGGGTCCTTCTCTCTGCCACTGTCACCAGAGAGTCCAGCTCTGTGCCCACCACTGAGCCAGCTCTCCTCACCAGTCTGTCCAGTCGGGCAGAGTCCCTCTTCTTGCTGCTACCTCCCCAGCAAACCACAGCGTAGAAGAGGACACTGGCCACCACAGACTGGTAGAACAGCTGCAGCAGTTTTTTGCAGATGTTGAAGGACCCCAGCCTTCTCAGGAAGTACAGACGGCTCTGTCCTTTCCTCTGTACAGAGTCTATGTTAGCTGACCAGTCCAACCTGTCATCCAGCTGCAGCCCCAGATATTTATATGTCCTGACCACCTCCACATCGACCCCCTCGATGGACACAGGTTGGAGCTGTGGTTTCTTTCTTCTGAAGTCCACCACCATCTCCTTGGTCTTGGAGGTGTTCAGCTGTAGGCGGTTGGACTTGCACCACCCCACAAAGTCCTCCACCAGGCTCCTGTACTCCCCCTCCCGTCCATCCTTGATACAGCCAACTATCGCAGTGTCATCTGAGTATTTCTGCACGTGGCAGAGCCCAGAGTTGTACTGGAAGTCAGATGTGTACAAGGTGAAGAGGACGGGAGAGAGCACAGTCCCCTGTGGTGCTCCTTCCTGAGTCTGGTTCTGCCAGAGGTTTCTTCCTGTTAAAAGGGAGTCGTTTCTCTCCACAGTCGCCTCAGGCACGCTCAGGACGGGAGATTGGACCGAAAAACAAAAAGTTTTCAGTGCAATCTGTTGGTTTTCTTAGCTAGGAAATTGTTTTTGAATTGGCTCTATATGAACGAATTGGATTATTTTATGAATTATGATTATTATTAATTAATTGAATTCCAATTGGCTTGAATTGGACTTACTATCTAAGTGCCTTGAGATGACATTTGTTGTATTTGGCGCTATATAAATAAAAATGAATTGAATTGAATTGAATTGCTCCGGTGCTGCTGACCACAGTGTCCGACGTGCAGTTCTTCAGTCTGACGTACTGCGGTCTCTCTGTGAGGTAGTCTGTAATCTATCTCACCAGGTGTGAGTCCACCCTCATCTCTGTCAGCTTGTCTCTCAGCAGGAGGGGCTGGATGGTGTTGAAGGCGCTAGAGAAATCAAAAAACATGATTCTCACAGCACCGCTCTCCTTGTCCAGATGAGAGTCTGGACAAGGAGAGCATATCTTAACCTGGTTCTCACGCAGATGGATGTTTCTCATCCATCTGGAATTGTGTCGGTTGCCTAGCTGTTCTCTGCTGTGAGTAGGCGGGATTGTATTCAAAAACCTCTCGAACCTGATTGGAGAATTCAATGTGTGTGTCACGTACTACTTCGACCAATCATATCGAAAGCGGACGTGACGCGTTGGAGCGCGACCGGTCTTTCGGTCTGTGGTGGAAAATAAACAAAACACAACAGCAGCGAGCAAAGCAGGAGCCGAGCAGGAGCTAGCAGCAGCTAATCGTCCGGCAATGGCTGTGTTTGACTGTGTTCGTTGTCGCGCCGGATGCTACGTCATACCTGTTAACACCCCGCCCCACGATTGTGATTGGCCCGGTTATTTGGTAACCGGGGACTTCGGGCTCAACAAGGCGCTCCCAGACCCTCGAGCGAGCTCACGAAGTGTAACGAAGATGCACGAAGCACGAAGGGTCTGCGT
This sequence comes from Odontesthes bonariensis, assembly GCF_027942865.1. Taxonomy (NCBI): domain Eukaryota; kingdom Metazoa; phylum Chordata; class Actinopteri; order Atheriniformes; family Atherinopsidae; genus Odontesthes; species Odontesthes bonariensis. The sequence goes on from NC_134524.1 coordinate 24,426,737, forward strand.
GAGAGCCAGGCTAAGCATATCTAGCTCATCACCACGAAAACAACCAGGGGAATGACCTAGCCATTTACATTAGCATACATTACTGGCCATGATGTTTGCAAGGTGTTCATGTAATTTTGTACAGTTCACACAGATGTCAACCCACCAGGGACACCCACAATCTCCACCACCTTCCTCCACGACTCGTCTTTTATGTTTGTATCCCTGTATGATGGGATAGATCGAATAAAACGGGGAACCCGCTAACCGCTGTAATCAAACACTCCTCCATCTTTATTATTTTTGATTTTTCTCCGCGATGCTTTCGTCACGACAAACCTATCATGACACGCCTACATGATCTGCTGTCATTGGGTAACGCACTACGGCTGCCGTGGCAAATTTGCATAAACTTCGGGCAAGCCCAACATTTTGACGTGCTCCCCCGCTCGCCGTGCCGGAATCCCAGCATGCTTTGCGAGCACGGTGACAACGATCGGCCGGATTTCATTGAAAATGAACTGAATGCGTTGGATACGGCTTGCGTTGACGGAACAATGGACGACTAGCGTCAGAAAGGGCATTCGGCGTAAAACACCTGCCAAATTATGACGCGAGAGTGACTCGTTGGGGCGACCCCTGATAAAAACGGAGCGGCCCAAAAGCATGTTATCATAATTTGTAAATTCGTGTTGATTCAGTTGTGAAAAAAGCAAACCACAAAACTTCCCTTTGAACACAGACACGATTTATTGTTGCGTCTAGTTGTAGCCCTAAAAAAGCTCTTAGACAACATATGAGAGGTTTTTTTTAAGTGGATCTCATGTCATCTTTAGTATTACTTGTCTGGGGAATCGTGAGGGATGTACTTGAATACATTGAAGTAAAGGAACAGTAATCATTTGGCATAATTTAGGGTTTATATTTTAAGAGATTGAGCCGACAATTTTGGACAGAATCAAGAAAGACACCAACGAACTGTGCCTATACTTCTAATACCCGGCAGGTCTTTTTTCTTAACCCACCGATAACTCTGTTATAATATCGGCATGACATTATACACTCATCAGACACGAAACTGCCTATAAAAGATGACTGACGTGGCACACGCGTCGTCTTAATACTAGCCAGGATTAGTTCAGAAACACTGTTGTTGCTGTTGTTACTCACCTTGAACCGGCGTCAGGACAGAAAACAGCAACAAGAAGACGAGATTAAAGCGCACAATGACAGGCGAAAAACCCTCGATGTTCATTTGGCCGTCCTCCCTTTGCTGCTGCACACATGGCATGAGAGATTGCGTTAGTCCACGTGGATCTGTGTATGTTTCTGTTTAGTCTCTGTTCGTCTCCAGTTAGTTTAGTCCTGCCATTTGCTCACCTTTCCTCTGTTCCCTCCTGCCAGTCGTCAGCTCCACTCACTCCACCTGTGTGTCTTCACTCCCTCACTCACTCCCTCCACTCACTCACTCACTCACTCACTCACTCACTCACTCACTCCTTCACTCCCTCCCTCAGCTAAACTCTCGGCTGTGATTCACTCATTGTCAGATCCTCCGTCCCATGCAGGTTTCCCCGTCTGTCTGGTTCCACGAAATGTACAGTCTGCTTTTTTTTGTTTTTTTTTCCTTAGGCGTTTGTTGTTTTTCTAGTTTAGTTTGTTTTGGTATTTCCAGGCTTGGCTTGGCTGTGATTTTAATTCATAATCAAATCAAATTAAATTTATTTGTATAGCACATTTCATGTACAGAACAATTCAAAGTGCTTCACATAAAATAAAAGCATTGCAGCAGGGAGTGGAAGAAGCATTAAAAATACATAAAATAATATAAAGAGAAACAATTAAAACAATTGAAATTAATTTAAAAACAAGCAACAGTCCGGATAAGTTAAAAGATAGCGTGCAGATTTCATGCATAGACACATGAGAAAATAAATATTTTTAACCTGGATTTAAAAATGTCTCCATTTGGTGAAAGTTTAATCTCCACTGGCAGTTTGTTCCACTTGTTTGCAGCATAACAGCTAAATGCTGCTTCTCCATGTTTAGTCTGGACTCTGGACTGGACCAGCTGACCTGAGTCCTTGGATCTAAGAGCTCTGCTAGGTTTATATTCTCTGAACATATCACAGATGTATTTTGGGCCTAAACCGTTCTGGGATTTGTAAACCATCAGCAGGCTTTTAAAATCTATTCTGTGACTGACTGGAAGCCAGAGTATTATTTCTATTCTAAATAAACGGCTTAAGTTGCCTCCTGACTCCGGCTCCCTGTCTGCACCTGGGTCCTCCTTCCTCGCCTCCACCTCCAAACCGTGACAGTGGAATGATGAAAAGAATTTACATGTTGGAAATCCCATCTCATTTATATACCAACATTTGATCTCTGCTTTGTGGTTTCACTTTCTTCTCACGGCAGGTAGATATATATACTCTGACGTTACTTTTGGTTGTGCTTTTGTTTTGTCTGTTTCAATGAACCTGACATCTTGGACACCTACACGTGTTTAAATACTTCATCACTGTCCCAGCCGTTTTACACGGCTGGCCGTTCTCTGACAGTTCATGCTGTAACTCCTCAGATGAGTGGCACTTCAGAATGAAATTATTAGTCCAGCAACAGTGCTGTAGACCTCAGATTGAGCCCTCTCAACTGTTTTTGGTTTGTTTTTTATTTTATCTTATGTATTCGGTCAGTGTTGTGCGCCACCTTCATCCACCAGGAGAGGGCGCAAGTTTACAAGATTGGCTAAACAGGACTGACCAAAATAGGCAGTCAATTTAAAGGGATAGTTCGCCTCTTTTGACATGAAGGACCATGAAGGACCATAAATATGACCATGCTAAAGCCTAAGTAAGAAGGGGAAAATATGTTATATTTTATATGTTATAGTTTGGCTGTGGAATGTTTTGTGTCAATAAAACATGAAGAGAAAGTCATCCACATTGTACTAAAGTTCTAGTAAAATTGACTGCTGTTCTGCGCCGGCTGGACCAGCATTAAACATGCAGTTCATTCAGAAGCTGGTGTTAGACTTTTAGTGAGACATAGTGCAGTCTTTTAAATAGCCTGGCTAGGCTAAGATGCTAACGCCAAATTGAACAGCGCCTTTTGCAAAGATAGGCACATTGGATATTATTTCCTGTAAACGTGTTTCAAAAGCACATCACAAAGCTATACAAAAGACCACAATGGCTTAGTATACATGTAGTGACCATTTGTCCATAAAAACAAATTAAACTTAAACCAAACAAAATCAAAAGACCACTGATGCACCATGGGGGATGTGGTTTAACGCAGGCAAAAGAAGATGATTTATTTCAAAACAATAAAACAAACAAAAGAACAAAGAAAACCATGCCTGTTACTTTCTCCTTTTCCCTGGTAAAAAACCATTGGCCCACCCAGGTGCATGCTGGTACTCCAGGTGCCTACCTACGGTGCCCAGTGTGACCCAATTACCAAAATATTCTAAACAAATAACTAACAAGGAATACTAGCAAAAAATCTAATCTAAATAAAGCACTGAAATCAATCAAATAAAGTTACTCATAATGAGCTGTTGATATGCAACACCATGGGATCACCTAAGATTCGTCTTTCTACTTGTCCTGCTGGATATCAGTGCTGCTTTTCCTTCAGCCGATCCCAACTACAACAGGTCATCTGGATTTAAGGAATCACAAAAGGCTGATGTGAGTGTCCTTTATCTGAGTCCAGTTTGTTCTCGTAAACAGTCAACCTCGTTACAAATACAGTTGTCCGTGAAAACAGAGTGAAAGAACAATGAAGACACGGAGTGATTCCTGTGCCGTCCAAGTTGCGTCTCTTTAATTCTCACAAATGCAAAATATAGTATAAACTCTCCAAATGTAATATTCTCATCCGTTTCAGGTAAGTTGGAAATATCTCTACTTTTCACATGCATCCAATAACCTAATAAACACACGTTCAAATCAGATTGAAACATTGTTACACTCAGTGGGGTCACATGGCACTGAAAGGATCGGATAATTGGCTAAATTACGATAAGACTGAGTTATTAAGTGCATGTAGACACCTTAATCTGACAAGAAATTGGATCGGATTGGATTACTCGCGATCGGATTAAGACCCCGAGATAAACGTGTTTGCAGACGGTAAAGCACGTGGTGAATTAGACTTTGTGTTCTGCGCATGCTCGAGATTTTTTCCCGGGGTCGTGAGCCAGAAGTCGGAAGAGACGATATTACTGTTGCTGTCGCCGCCAGAAAGAAAGAAACACCGCGATGGAGAATGCACCGTTGTGCATCGCGTTTGTGCAACAAGCAGCTCATCACAAACGAAATGTAGAGGGACGTAGCTTCATCTTGCTCTTCGTTCGTGTTACGACCCAAGGGTCGTATATAGTGTGTGTGTGTGTGTGTGTGTGTGTGTGTGTATGTTAGGGCTGCAGCCAGGTGAGTTGTCCCAGCTGTGACTGACTAGGTCTAATCAGCTGGGCTGCTTTTAAAAGATGCTGGAAGACGCAACCCAGGAGCCCGTGGGACCAGCTGTTGTTGGAGTGTTTTTGCAGTAGCTTGTGCAGGTTGTCGTGAAGCATAACTCTTTCAGTGGAAGGAGGTTGACAGTTTGATTTTGGGTTCTGTTAATCATTTAGGCTCTTGTTCGTCCTCAGCAGGTTCCGTTGGGTTTGTGTTTTTCTTCTAGGTTTTGGTTGAATAGTATTACTTTTCTTTTCCAATACCATCACACATCAGTTCTCATTGTTTTATTTCCTCAGCTCGGGACACTTTATTGTTACCCCGTAACAGTTCGCCATTTTTTCGAATGCCTGAGTTTGTTGTTGTTGTTGGTGGTGTTGGTGAAGCGGTTAACCTTGAGTGGCTCTATTAGCAACAGTTGAAATGGGTACGGGTTCTGCACCGGCCCGTCGTGGTGAAAAAGGAGCTGAGCCAGAAGGCGAAGCTCTCGATTTACCGGTCAATCTATGTTCCTACCCTCACCAATGGTCACGAGCTGTGGGTAGTGACCGAAAGAAGGAGATCGCGAATACAAGCGGCCGAAATGAGTTTCCTCCGCAGGGTGTCTGGGCTCTCCTTTAGAGATAGGGTGAGAAGGTCGGTCATCCGGGAGGGGCTCGGAGTAGAACCGCTGCTCCTCCGCATCGAGAGGAGTCAGATGAGGTGGCTCGGGCATCTGGTTAGGATGCCTCCTGGACGCCTCCCTGGTGAGGTGTTCCGGGCCCGTCCCACTGGAAAGAGGCCCCGGGGAAGACCCAGGACACGTTGGAGAGACTATGTTTCTCGGCTGGCCTGGGAACGCCTCGGGGTCCTCCCAGAAGAGCTGGAGGAAGTGGCCGGGGACAGGGACGTCTGGGTTTCTCTGCTTAGGCTGCTGCCCCCGCGACCCGATCCCCGGACCAGCGGAAGATAATGGATGGATGGATGGATGGATGGATGGATGAAATGGGTACAGCGCCACCTATTGTACCGGGGAATGACATGCTTTGTGCCTCTGATCCGATTCATTCAACGCCATATATCCATGGATAATTACCCTTGCTCAACTCATTCTTATTGTAATTTAGCCAATAATCCGATCCTTTCAGTGCCATGTAACCCCACTGAGTGTAACCTGACAGTACAAAAGACACAATATATACTGTACATCTATAGTACAAATGACAGTATCATTTTACTGTGGCTATCATGCTGTGTTAATGGGTGTGATACACACTTGCTCCACAAATTAGCTCACGGAGGAACATAAACATTTTCATCTGTACAAATCTTTCATAAACATCTTTAGATTCTTCTCATTAAAATAACGTCTATTAAATAAAACCATGTGCAAAATACCCGTTGCGCGTGTTTCTTATTTGCAGGTGTGGAACTGTGTGTGAGTGTAATGATTACGAGCAGTAAAGCACACTCGACTGCCTGCAAGACAAAGGCAGGGGCAAAGAACACCCTCAGTCTGTAAGAGTGGCGGCTTTTCGACTTTCTTAAACATCAATAAACACACGAACACGATCCTACAACTCACTCTTAGCATATGTACGCACAACTGAAAGCATAAAGAGCTTAAAACCACCAACTTTGTGAAAACAGACAGAGTGAAAGAAGAATGAAGACACGGAGTGATGCCCGCGCCGTCCAAGTTGCGTCTGGAGAGTGGGCGGAGCGGAAGACGTCCACACATGAGACCCATAGACATATATTTGTCTATGAGACCACCCAAATGGCAACAGTTCCGGTCTCGAAGCTCCCACTTACTAATTTTCCTCTTAATGCCACAGTATATATGAAAAATAAGATCTGCATATCACAGATATTCACATTCAGTCCGTAAAAATGAACAGAAAGATTAAATTCCTTTTACAATGAGATTAAATTCAAATGAATGTGGTGACACATTTTGCGTTCACAACAGTAGGAAATTCATTTAAGTGCTGGGCAGTGAAATGGACTTCACACTGTGCTTTTTTTTAAACTTAATTTCTGATTCCTTTATTGTATCTGAGTCACAGACCAGGGCGGAAAGCTGTGGTTTCTACGGAGATCACGTCAGTTTGAGCCTAGGTGAGAGTATACTTGCTGGCATTTTTGAAAAGCTTCCTTTAACATTTCAAGTTTGGACAGACTAACATAATAATTCCAACATTTTTTCTAATATCTTCTAAGTGTACTTACTAGGTCTTCCTCCCACGCTAAAGTTAGTCATGGAGCCACATACACAAACCATGCGTATGGAAAAAGAAGCCACATTATTTACAATAAACCAAAACAGGCAATTTCATGGAGCATCTCATAGGTGCAGGGCTGCATGGTGGTGTCATGGTTAGCACCGTCGCCTCAAAGCAAGAAGCTTCCTGGTTTTAACCCCTGGCTGGGGCCTTTTAACTCCCCTGCGGAGCTTGCATGCTCTCCCTGTGTATGTGTGGGCTCTCTCCGGGTACTCCAGCTTCCTCCCACCGTCCAAAAAGATGCATGTTCTATGTTAACTGGTTATTCTAAATTGTCCCGAGGAGTGAGTGTGAGCATGCATGGTTGTTTGTCTCTGTGTGACCCTGTGATGGACTGCTGACCTGTCCAAAGTGTACCCCACCTCTCGCCCAGTGGCAGCTGGGACAGGCTCCAGCCTATTCTGAATTGGATTAAGCGAGCTTAGGAAGCGGATGGATGGATGTGGGTGCTACAGATAACTGCAGCAGTGAATCATGCATAATGAAGAAGACATCTCCAATGAGACATTAAAAATGGGAATCAATATTTTGAGTTCGTTCTGGATTTTTAGGAACAAGACTTTCACAGAGCTGTTTAAAAAAAAAACATCAAACATACCACGATCCATTAGTACATCTGTGTCTCCCTCCTGATCATCTCCATAGACTGTATGTGATGTTGGTTGCGAATTCATCTGCTGACAAACAAAGAACAGGATATGTTGGTCCTCTGCTGCAGCCCTGATTTGTGTGAGTTGACAGATGTTTTGGCCACTGGTTTCTAATCTGACCGCTACTTTTTAGCTCTGCAGGGTCCTTTGCTCAGGACTTACATAGTTGATTTGCTTGTTTATTTTTTTTTTTTAATTCAGCTATTTTTGTTCTGTTCATGGTTACAGAACTAAGATCCCAAATAAATTGGATTTCCTTTTTCTCTGCTTCACTGATTAGTGTCTCAGTTGTGGATTTGTCTTTTCTTTCATGATTCCACTGATTAAGCTTTGGTGGACAACCAGAGAAGAGAGCCGTGTGTGTGTGTGTGTGTGTGTGTGTACCGTACAATTCTGCCTTTGTGCATACGCAGTTTTGGTCATGAATCTGCACGGTTTTATGCATCTGATCAATGCAGTTCCACATTTCCATCAGGAAATTAAAGCTACAACCTCCGTCTCTGTAAAGTGCCGTGAGACACCTCACATCCTGCTTTATTAACACTCTCAGAGCAGAGTCATGCAAAAGCCTCCCTTCAGTGGCAGTTCAGTCTGCCAGTCGACCACCAGCCGTGCAGCATGGAGATCACAGCACTCTGCACTATTTTTGGTGAGTTCCAGATGTGTTCAAGTTCCCAACAGGTAAGCCGAATCTGTATTGGATTCTGACTTATAAACAGAAGACTTTTAGAAAGTAAAGTCTACTAAAGTAGATTGTGATGTGGGGGGACGTTTGTTTTTGCATCATTCAGAACCGTAAAAGGGAGTATTTTTCTGTATTCGACATAAATGTATTCTAGAAAACACCTTACAAGGTTAGTAATTAAAAGACCACTCGTAGTAGTTCTGCTAAATAATGCCTGCACACTTATCTGGGACATTTTGTATTGTGTAAATCATCGTATGAAGCCATTAAAAGTGCTGTTACCTCAAAGGCTGTTGGTTACATTTTTGTCCTTTATTACCATTTTTTTTTTTTTTTTAGCACTGACAGCATCCATTTTAGGTTTTTAATGACATATTTTTCATCTTTCTGCTCACACAACACAGATAAAAGAGCCAACGCTCTCAGGGAAAGGAAACCACATGGATCAGTTAAAAGCAGTTTTGTTCAACAACAAAGCAGACGCTTGTCTTTTTAAATGAAAACTCTTTGGCTACACATGTACCTAGAAGGTTTTCTTGGGTATTCTTCATAACTTGCATGATGCAGGGGCACATTTGTTGAGGCGGAAGGTGTCACTTTCGATTTTACAACACAAGCACACAATTAGCAAGGCTAGCGAACATGGTGTAAACACAGTTCTCTTCATTTGTTTCAGGCTGTCTCAGAATCCTTCCCAACAGATCTCAGTTCTTTCTCTATGAGTCAGTTGCGCTGAGCTGTGCAGACCAAACAAACTCCTCTGGTTGGAGAGTGAAGAGAAACACGTCCACAAACAAAAACGAAGAGTGTTCAATAACTTGGGGGAAAAGAAATGAAACGCACTGCTTCATTCTGGACCTTTACCACGTAGACAATGGAGTGTACTGGTGTGAGTCTGGAGCCGGAGCGTGCAGCGACGCCATCAACATTTCTGTGACTGGTGGGTTCAAACAAATACCGAGAACCACCATTAAATTTTAATAAGTACTGAACGAGTGTCTGTGAAGGAGAAACACATGTGAATCACTTACTAACACCTCGATAGGTCAAAAATGCATGATAGAGGTGTGGGCCATTTGCCTGTGAATAAAGTTGGGAAGATAAAAGAAAAAAAAGATTTTCTCTTTAAGCAGCCTTTTGTTTTTTAGGAATTGCATTTAAATCAAGATGCTGGCCTTGAGTTGCCAACAAATGTTCTTGTGATCTTTCCACCCTGCTATCGCTCAGGTGGTTCCGTGATCCTGGAGAGTCCTGCTCTCCCTTTGTGGGAGGGCGAAGCTGTGACTCTGCGCTGCACGAATAAAGATTCCCCCTCCTCCAACCTCACAGCTGAATTTTATAAAGATGGCCTCCTTATCGGGAGCAGCTCTACAGGAACAATGACCATCTTTGGTGTCTCCACGTCTGATGAAGGCCTTTACAAGTGTAACATTAGCGGAGCTGGAGAGTCACCAGACAGCTGGCTGTTTGTTCCAGGTGAGTTGAGTATCAGAATGTTAGAATAAGAAAGAAGATAGTGCTGAATACCAGGAGATGCAGACTGATAAGTTACATGTCTTTGTTTTGTGGGCAGCCAGTTGCAATTTCAGGGCTGTTGTTTTTTGCATTGAAGACAAACTATGATTTTCCCTATTTGCTGTGTTGAAGGTGAGCAACATGAAACACTACGCCCCCATCTCGCACATGTCTTACTTCCTGTGGTTGGCTTTGGCCTCTCACTTGGCTCGGTGTTGCTGCTGTGCTTCCGAAAGAACCTTAAAGGTTAGAGTTTGTTTCTTTTTAGATAAATTAAATAACATTTTATACATATTACACCACAGACACACAAAAACTTTTCACAGAACATTAAAAAAAATACAGCATTTAAAAAAACAAACTTAGATCTTTCAAAGTTTGGACACATTTGACAAGATGAAATTCTATTTTAAAAAAGAATAAAGTACACCAAAAGGACAGTACAACTTCTATACAAGAACCTAAGTCCGTGCCACCAATAGGTTAGATGTAATTGTTTAGTTTCTTGTGCAGACTACTCTCATCAGTCCCCTTAAACTAAGAACACTTATGTCCTTGAGCTGACCACATACTATAGCATTCATTTTGGAAGTTAAGGGAAATGGCAGAAAAGGACCAATCCCTGCTTTTTTTTCATTTATTCCATTTTTCCACGAAAGAAAGAATTAATCAAAAATTGTGAGGTTATACTGGGGAAGAAACAAGCCCTTTACCTTACATTTGTGTTCCCTAAGAATGTTCTGAGGGTAGCTAACGTTCGTAAGAAAAAGAATAGTCTGAAAAACTGAGATGAAAATTCACTGGCGTCTTTTAAAACTGTGATGTTTTCGTTCGATGTTTTCGCATTAAAAACCTTGACTGTCGTTACACTGTAATGATTACAGGGCCCAAATTTTGACCAAAAAAAAAAACCTGACATAAAACCACCAGCAGCAAACCACTTTTCCGACAGATGGTAAAGAGTATGTTGAAACATTAAATGACGCCCATGACCTGCATGCACAGGATTTTATGCAATGCCCTACTGCCACATTGCAATGGATAACAGTACATATGTTCCTAATTAAGTGCTCAGCGTGCATAAATACCAAGTCAGCGATGAATCACCCACTAATCCAATGTTAATCGTGTCTAAAATGTATATTTATTTACATTCAGTTTTTTTTTTATTGTTGTATTTAGCCTAAAATATAGGAGCTTGAATTTTTTTATACCAGCTGGTGGTTTAATGTAAAAAAATATTCCTCTGCAGGTAAAGCCAACTGTGCTGTAACCTACACTGATGTCACCATCACACAGGGAGTGCAGCCAAAGAGCGATGCAGGTAAACACAGCTGGAGTCATCATCAGCAGATATAAAGGACATTAAATATCAGTGGCAGCAGAGATTTTGTACAGTTTACACAACAGCGTCAGTGGTAGTACTCCGAGTGTAAGTTTACCTTTGTGAACATCATGTGTCAGACTATCCCTCTTAGGTGTGTAAAATTCCAACCTCTCACAGGTTTTATGCTCGCATCACTGAGTCACCACTAAGGTGGTGAGTTAAACAGTTGGTCCACTGGTATGAACTTAAAGCACAACTTTCAGGTGAGCAACCCCCAGTGACTTAAAGCGTAGGAACATGTTGGTGTTACAAATACATTTAGAGCAGTTTTATTATCATTAGTATTTACTTAAAAAAAGAAAGAAAAACACATACACCATGACAGTTGTGTACCCATGACAAGGGGGAGCAGCCAAGCTAGGGCAAGTTTAATGTGAAGAAAGATGGCTCCACACAGGAGTTTTGATGTTGAAGAGATAGAAAATGTAATTGCAAAATCACATGACAGACGACAGTCTTGTATTTATGAACCTAACAGACCTAAACCTAACCTTGTACAGAGAAGTTAAATAGTACTGTGAAGAGAGCCGGTGGAGAACTTAGCTGGTGTGCTGCTGAGTTAGCAACATTCGCTAACATTTGCTAATGTTGTCTTGGCAGCACTGTGAGGTTTGCCGTCACATATCTAAGTCTGACAAAGCTGGTCATTTACCACTGGAGTGTTAGACATAACACTAAACCAAAGCTTATGCCCATGGATCAGCTGATGGGCTGTAAGTCATGTTACACAACAACGCCGCGCCCACAGAGACGTTACATGGAAACACAGGACTGCCAAAGAAAAAATAGAAATAAAACCAAGAGTGGAAATATGAAGATTAATGACAAAATAATAACAATTAGAACAAGTAGACTCTGTTGACACACTGGTGAGGGCCTGGTGGCCGAGTCCTGGGTTATGGGGCTCATCTGGGTCTACATCAGAAAAACTGTGAACGGTGTGTCTTAAAAGGTTAAAGTCAGCCTTACATGTGGCAGAATAGATATAAGAGAACAAGAGAAAATAAAAAAATATTCTTGTAGACCTAGACAGTCATGGAATGTCAGCTTCAAAGTTCAGTTCTCTTTGCATGAGTTTTTATTCACAGTTATGAAGAGTTATGAGTTAGTGAATGGAATGGAATCCAAAGTTCATGTGCCACCACACTACACGATGTGTGTCGAAAGTTGTTTTATTTTAGTTTTTCACATAAGGTTGAGGTGATGTACGACGGTTTACAGGCATGTATGAAATGAAGTTAATCAATACTGTCCTTTCAATACTCCCATGTTTAACTGGTTGCATGGGGAGGATTAAGTGACATTACTGTTTAGAGTGAAACTCTTCCAAGCCAAAATATATTTAAAACAAGCACAAGTAAAACATATTTGTTGTATGGTGCCCTTATGCCTCTGCTCCACTATAGTTCACTGGTAGAAATGGCACGTTTTTATTCTAGTACTTTCTAATGGCTTTAGTTTCTCGTTGATTAAGATTACTAAAACAATATACAACAAAGCTCTAATATCAATCAAACTATTCAGTAGCTAAACCTGCAGTCAGGGTTATGAGCTGCGACACCCATCTATCATCTCCCGCTTATAGCTGCAATATATACAATGAAAATGTGTTTGCATTCATGCATCACTAATTATTGCAAAACTGAAATTCTGTAAATGAATTGATAGTATGAACAATAAAAAATATAAGGTGTGATGCTGTGGACCTTCTGTCACTGGGAATCTACGATGTCTTTTGATTGAAAATACACATCTGGATAGTGGAGTGGTAAGATATCCACCTTTCATGTGGGTGACCTGGGTTCAAATCCCCTGCATGAAAGGTACTACCTCCAGTAGGGGTCCTTAGGTAAGACCCCCGTTACTCTACCTGCCTGTAAGTCGCTTTGGATAAAAGCGTCTGCCAAATGCAAAAACATAAACATAAACGCATCAATGGTGTTTGGAAAAGCATCAGAAAGCTTCCGCAGTAAAATGACGAATGTGTCTGAGCCACGAAGAAAAATCTGAAGGCTACAAATGCTTTGCATGCTGTGAACTATGTCCACCCAACTCTGACAACTTTGTAACACGCTAATAGATTAATCGTTGGCACGTTCCTGTCTTCTGCAGAGGTGACCCCTGAACCGGCCCTCTACTCGACAATCAAGCCAGGAGCCACCTGAGAGGAAGCAGTAGAACGTTCACTCATCTATTTCATTTGTGTCATTTTTTTGGACTGTTTTCCACCCCCAAAATGTGCCCATGGGTGGTATGTTCATATTTGACCTTTTATTACTTTTGAAAAATATATGATCTCTTGTGCTCAGAAGAGAAACTGAATGTGAAGTGTGAAAGTGGCAGCCATGAGAGGGACAGTAGCGGTTTCTCCTATTGTACAGACAATAATCTTTATTTAAAATCAAACATGTCACAAAGTTCTCAACACCAGTGTAAATAAACTAAACATCATCCATTTAATCATCAGTGGAATACATTCTTGCTGTTGAACAGGTGCTAACCAACCTTATTTCAAAATAAGGTGAGACTGAAACCAAAGAGTTCCAGCAACGGTGTCTTTCCATCTCAGTTTCACCCGCACAAATAACAACGTTGTCTGTGGAAAGACGGAGTGAACAGCATTCAGCATCTCTGCAGTCGTGAACATGTGAAGGGCAAGTTTTTCAAAAGCATTTACAAACGGTTTCCTGTTAGACTCCTGTGAACAGATGGAGACCTCTCAATTCCTGGGACTACCTCAAAAACTGAGCTCACACCTCCATGAGCATGTCGTCATTCACACCTGAAGAGTGAGGCAACAGTTTGAACAATTTGACTTTTAAATATTTCGATTGAATCCCTTTTTTAACTGCATTTAAAACCTTCCTTTAGCTATGTAGTAAGGATCTTCTTCGTTTGATATGCAGTATTTTGACAGTGTTGCCTGCATATTCATATATGTTCTCTCCAAACTCCAAACATGGATTGACTACACAAGCCTATGATGCACAGGCCCAAAGAGTCAGGGTGTCCTGGTCCAAAGTCATTTTTTGCCTTGGACCTTAGAGAGACACAAAATGACACCAAAGACATGCTAAGTTAACCAGAACACCTACAGCCCTATGCAAAACTGAGACAAAAAGAGGCAAGAAACAATTAAATATACGAAAAGACCAGACAAGGATTCAAGCCGGGTAAAAGGAGATTTAGAATGAACACAAATACATCCAAAGTGTTCCCACAGCTATAACACACAGGAACACACTAAACATGCACTCAACAATGACAACAAGATATGAAATGGCTGCAAAGAGAAATAAAACAACCAGAAAGATTCAAACCAAACACAAAGAGTCTCCAAAGGAATTGAATTCGATGCAACCCGATGAGGGAGCTGGAGAAAGCCCAAAAGAGATGGAAACTGAGCAGAAGAACAGACTACAAAGATGCAAAATGAGTGCAAATGCAATGCACCACATGAGAAGTAGGTGACATATATGAAAAAAACAATCACAAAACAAGCAGTCCTTTATGCAAAATGATTGCCACCCGACACAAAATAACCAAAGAAAGTCAGAACAACTGGAATGCAAAGCAATACAAAAAGAGATGCAAAATTAACACCAGCACTTACAAAAAAAGACCACCATGGCCTGAAAATGTCCCTGACTCATCTATTGTCTCCTGCTCATCCATGTGAGACGGCTCAGAAAATAGCAAACTCTGTGCCAGTCTGTCATGGGATAAAATGACAAAATAAAAACAAAATAATGAGTTATTCCCACAGCCAGAAATGTCAGATGATTTGTGCAAAAGAAATGTAAACCCTAAAAGTAGGTGCATCTTATCATGGGAAGCTGTTGTTCCCTGTTACATGAGGCTCGCAGATATCAGGTATGTTGCGTCACCTTCCAATGGGGAGCAAGTCTGCCCTCTAGTGGTCATTTAGTTAAAAACGTTCTCGTGTTAAACAGATACTGGGCAGTGGTTTGATCTGTCACAGGTATCTAAGATGCTGCATACTATGCAGTTTGTAAAACCCTAAATCCCTCTCTACAAATTACCCTGGCTTCCAATTCTTACCTAAAGAGCAAGAGCTTGAGAATGTAATCCAAACCAACTTGCTACAGAGCAACAGTATTTTGTCAGGGACTTTTTTTAACAACACAGTTTGTCAGGAAACTGCTAGGAAATTGTCTTTGAATTGGCTCTGAATGAATGAATTGGATTACTTTTGAATTTAATCAGTTGGATTTGATTGGATTATGATTACAATGAAGTGAACTCGAATTGGTTTGAATTGGACTATATCACTGAAGTGCCTTGAGATGACATTTGTTGTAATTTGGCGCGGAACTGAATTGAAACTGAACCAAAGTTTCATGGTTTTATTGCTACTTTGCCAAGTTGATCTTCATCTCCAATGACGTAATGGTCCCGTTAAACAAAACCAAGTTAAAACTGACTTATGCACAGCGGTGAGGCATTTAAAACACTGCAAGAGGAAAGTTTAGACATGTGCTTGTTCTTGTTCTCCTCTTTTCATGTACAAATGCAGTTATTTCATATCAACTGCAGGGAGATGCCAGTCAAAAGAAAGATTTCCCCACAGCGAATGTTGTCGGGGACATTATTGCAGTCAGCTGGTTTATCATATCTCAGCCTGCTCTTGTCTGTCTTACTGTTATTTGAAGTCTCAGGCTTTCTACGTGAACCTGATTATTTCACTTCTCCCTGAGAATCTGAATAGTTTTTCTTGTAGAGCGGATGTAAGGTGTTTTCCACACTCAGAACTACGTAACGCATCATTCAGCACAACACTCAACCTCCCTCTGGTATAACAGGGAACATTCTGCTCGCTTGGAGTCTCAGTGCCCTGAAAAATGCAGCTTTGTCTTTTTTGTTGAGGAGTCAGAGGTTCAGAGGCTCAAAATGTTTAGATTTTTGTTTTATCAAGTTGTGCTTCAAGCATTCACGGCTTCCCCACTTGAAAGAGACTGATCCATCTACCCACAGATTTCAAACTGGTTGCTGCTTCAACAGCAGAGTAGATTCAGCCTTTTAATTGAAACTCCAGTTAGGTGATTTTATTTTGAATTTGAGAAAAAAAAAAAAATAATCTGGGAACCACAATAATGTCAGAAACCAAAACATTACAGTTATATGGGCTGCTCAGAAACACAGGATAATGAAACAAAACATGCACTTTAAGCTTTGATTGTCCTTAAGTGAAAACAGATTATATCAATTAAAAACTTAAGCAATGAGCAAATACTTCATGATTGGCTTTTGTACCTGTTAAGAAGGGATTTGAACTAGCTGTGCACATTGTTTGTAGAGTGCTAAAATTGATTGAGTTTATAGAGATAAGATAATGATAATAAATACTTTTTAAGCATTGATAAACATTGATAAGATATACTTTTTAAGCACAACAACAAATCAAAATACCATGTAAATGGTGAAGAAATGCAATCAAACTGCATTCATAACTAGATTAAGAGGAAAACCAATGTAAATAATCAACAGAAAGAAAATATATATCATGTCCATCACCTGAAACAAAGAAATGGATTATTTATCCTAAAGGAAAGTTATATAGTTATAGTCAAGTAGGTCTTAGACTAAGTAGCATTGCTATCCTTGATTTGAGGACAAAGCTCCTGC
Organism: Odontesthes bonariensis; assembly: GCF_027942865.1. Lineage (NCBI taxonomy): Eukaryota > Metazoa > Chordata > Actinopteri > Atheriniformes > Atherinopsidae > Odontesthes > Odontesthes bonariensis. Next base: position 24,443,326 of record NC_134524.1, read on the forward strand.
TAGTTGCTATTTTGGTACTGGTATAAGACATGGTAGTGGGCTAGAAGAGTCTGGTAATGATGAAAGAACTGTGTGAGAGGAGCACACAGGATGGAGGAATTTGAAAAAGAAAAAGGAGGATTTCTGGTGGGAGAAGTAGCTGAGACGGAAGGCAGGCTGTGAGTGGAGATGATGCGATAGGTGGCTGAGATTGGAGGGCTGGTGGAGTTTGGCTGAGAAACGCTGAATGTTGGATGAGTAGCATTCATGGTGTAAAAAGCAGAGGGGGTAGTTTGATTAGGGAAAAAACTCAAAGGAGAAGTTGTATTAAAAGGAGTAGGCCTACCATTTATGTTTGAATGAGCAGTGTACTGAGCAGTTGCAGAAGTTAATGACCCGGTAGTGCTTGGTCTGGATGTACGCTCAGGGTCAGTTGGGTTTAAAGGGACACTGTTGCTGACTGTGGGGAAGTTGGTGTTAGGCATAGCAGACACCATGGCAGTAGTTGAATGACGTTTAATAGAAGTGCTTTCTCCAGCTGTTGAAGTCGTAGCTGTAACTGAAGCAGTACCTGGAGAAGGGTTGCTTTAAGCACCTTTCTAAGGTGTATGACTTGTAGTGGATATTGATAAAGTGGATGAAAGGGATTTGGTTGAACTTTTTTTAGTAGTTTGAGTCATAGCTGTGACTGCAACAGCACAGGGGGTTGATGAGGTTGTTTCAGGTGTTGTAGTTACTGGATTCTTGGCTTGGGTGAATGGAATAGCCGATGACTATTTGACAGGAGTTGCTTGATGGGTAGTTCGAACTTTTTCTGGGACAGGAGTAGTTTTAACGGGATCTGTTTGTAAATCAGGAATCAAACCAGTCTTAAGAGTGGTGGTAGAAGTTTTAGAAACTATTGCGGTAACAAGAGGTACGTTGTTTAAAGTAGGATCAGATGGGTCAAGTTGAACATGAGGAATGTCAGCTGAGTGGAATATATTAGGCAATTTTCCTGATCCATATTTTAGTTTGAATTCGGACCCAAGCCAAGAAATTCCTGATAAAACACCCACAAGTCCTCCTTGTAGGGCTGTTATACCTGAAGAAAAGATTCCTCCGACACCAGAAATTATTGAGGGGACTGGAATGTCCACTGAAATATTTGTATTTTTCTCCTGCTTGCTTTCATTTTCATGCTTGTCCTCATTTTCCTTTTTTTTCATTGTTGTGGTTGTGGTTGCAGTGGTAGTAGTAGTCGTAGTAATGCTAATGGTTGTAGCAGTAGTGCTTTTAGTGGTGGTTGTAGGGACTGTGATTGTTAGTGGAGTGGTAGTTTGGGGTTTAGTTGTAGGGAAAATAGTGGTTTGGGTAGTTGTGGTAGTTGTTTGGGGAGATGCTGTGGTCAGAGGGAGAGTGGTTGTTGGTGTTTCTGTAGATGTAAGTTCAGATGTGGTTCTTGGAGGTCCAGTTGTGGTTGTATGTGGTGGAGAATTAGTTGGAAAAGGGCTTGATGTGGTCTTCGGAGGTACAGAAGTGGTGACAGGAAATGTGGTAGTGGGTATGTTGGATGAGGTGGTGGATGGACTAGATGTGGTACCAGGAGGGCTGGATGAAGTGACAGTTGTGGTTGTAAACATGCCTGATGTGGTACTGAAGGAGCCAGTCGTGGTAGAAGATGGGACAAATGTTGTGGGAGAGTCAGATGTAGCAGGGAGAGGAGTGGACATGGTTGTAAAGGGGCCAGATGTGGTGGGGGGGTGGCCAGTTGTGGAAGTAGCAAAATGTTTGGATGTACTTAGAGGAGTAGATGTGGAAGCTGTGGTGGTAGAAGAGATGGATGTAGTTGTAAAAAGATGTGATGAAGTACTGGGATGGTCAGATGTGGAAGAAGCAAATGTGGTAGTTAAAAGGTCAGATGTACTGAGAGGGGTAGATGTGAAAGAAGGTGGGAGAGATGTGGTATCAACAGGACTAGAAGTGGAACTGGAAAGGATAGATGTTGAAGTAAGTGGAGCCGATGTAATGGTAGAAGGACCAGATGAAGAAGTGCTACGTGCTGTAGTAAAGTGTTCTGATGTACTAAGAGGGATAGATGTGGTAGAGGTTTGGGAACCTGTGGTAGTAGAAGGGATGGATGTAGTTGTAAAAAGATGTGATGAAGTACTGGGATGGTCAGATGTGGAAGAAACAAATGTGGTAGTTAAAAGGTCAGATGTACTAAGAGGGGTAGATGTGGAAGAAGGTGGGAGAGATGTGGTATCAACAGGACTAGAAGTGGAACTGGATGGGATAGATGTTGAAGTAAGTGGAGCCGATGTAATAGAAGAAGGATCAGATGAAGAAGTGCTAGGTGTGGTAGTAAAGTGACCAGATGTGGTAGTAAAAAAGTTAGATGTAGTAGAAGTAGATTTGAAATCTATAGAAATATTTGGGAGTTTTTCTGGCTATAAAGTTAATGCAACAAAATCTACAATTATGTTCATGAAAAACCCCACCGCTATACACTCCCTTCAAGAATGTTAAGAATAGTTTCACATATTTGGGTGTTAAAATTACACCAACAATGGAATCATTGGTACCCAGTAATTATGACCCCATAGTTGAGTCTGTGACAGGCTCTATAAACAGATGGAAATTCCTGCCACTGTCTATGATTGGACGTATTAATGTTCTGAAAATGAATATTCTGCCTAAGCTTCTTTACCTCATTCAAACCATTCCACTTGCTCCTCCTATTAACTTTTTTGTCAAAATGAAGCAGATCTTTTGTCATTTTATTTGGAATGATAGACGCCCCAGGTTACGTATGACTCTCTTGTATTTACCATATGATAGGGGTGGGTTAAACGTCCCTTTTCTCCAAGGATACTATTGGGCTGCACAATTGAGAGCGGCTTCATACTGGTTTGACACTACATCATTCCCTAACTGGGCGAGGATCGAGGAGAAGACAACCACCAAAATCTCTCTTAAGTTATATCTCCACTCAGCTAATCTTTCTATTTTGAAAAAATGTACCCTAAATCCTTTTGTTAAAAATACAGTGATCGTCTGGCATAAGGTTTTGAACTACTTAAAAGAAAATGCTGCTTTATCCCAATTTACTTCCATTTGGGGAAATAGAAATTTCACACCAGGTACAAATGATCTTGGATTTAAGATATGGGCTAATAAGGGTATCAACAAAATATCAGATCTTTATGATAAAGGTGTTCTTTTAAGTTTTATGGATGTTAAGCAAAGGTTTAAAATTGATTCCAAACACTTTTTTAAATATTTGCAGATTAGACATTTCATAAAACAAACTCAAAACTCCTTAAACATGCCTTCCCTGAACACTATTGAAATGATAGCTGTGAACTATTGTGGTAGACCTGGACTCATTTCTCGATTCTATCACAGTATCATTATAAAATCCATAGAGTCCTCAGATGATAAAAGACAGGCCTGGTGTCTAGATCTTAAAGAAGAAATAACAGATGAAGAATGGAAGCATGTATGCTTACAAAGCCAAGTTCAAACAATAAATACACGATTTAAGTTACTTCAGTACAAATGGCTGATGAGAACATATATTACTCCAGTAGTAAAACATCGTATTGATCCTAACACACCTGATCTATGTGTTAAATGTGGTACACATAAAGGGACTCTATTTCATTGTCTTTGGGAATGTTACATTATCCAAGAATTTTGGAAGGAGATAATTATGACTGTCTAAGATCATTGATACACATCTTCCACTATGCCCTAAGCTTTGTATTCTGGGACTTTTCCCAGAAAATTGTACACTCAGTAAGTATGAGAAATCAATGGTCATATATTGTATACTTGAAGCTAAACATAAAATCGCTCTCTCATGGAAATCTATGTATAGGCCAAGTAAGCAAATGTGGGCTGAAGGACTCTCACACTGTATAGCCATGGAGAAATTAACATATTTGATCAAGGGGAAATATAACACATTTGTTAAGATCTGGGATTCATTTATGGAGTTTTTGGAGGGAGGGGGTTTGTCGGAGATTGTATAATTTCTTTTCTTTTTTCTTCTTATTCCGCTCATGTTATTCTTTTCACTTTCTTCACTAATGTTAATTTCCAGATTTTGTATCTACTTACTGTTGTGCTTGATGAATATGTCTGTTAATGTGCCTTCTTTTCTTTTGTTTTTGTTGCCTTGTTTTTGTATGTGGTTGTTTGTTAATTAAAAGAAAAAAAAATCAATAAAGATATTTGTCAAAAAAAAAAGATGTAGTAGAAGTCAGCTCAATTGTGTAACTTCGGGGGGGAGATGTGGAACTGTGGGAGATAGATGTAGTTGTAATTGGTGCTGATGTGGTACTAGAAAGGCCAGTTATAGAAGTTTCACGTGTGGTAGGAAAAATGCCTGATGTTTTACTAAAAGAAGTGGACATGGTGCTTAAATGAGGCATCGTAGTAGATGGAGGGAGCCCTGTCGAGGTAGAGGCACCAGATGTTATGCTGGAAAGGCCAGATGTGGTTGAATGATGAAAAGATTTAGGCGTAAAAAGGCCAGACGTGGTCCTGGGATGGTCAGATGTGAAAGTAAGAAATGTGGAAGGGTCCGATGTCAAAGTTAGAGGTGTAGATGTGGTTGGAGGTGAAGCAGAATTACTTTGAATATGTGGAGGACATTTGCAGTCAGCATTAAGCCGTGGATAAAACTCAGAGACGGTCGTATGAAGAGGATACTGTGTTCCAGGAAACACGGTAAATTGCCCACCAAGTTTACTTTGCAGTTCTGCCAAGATCTCAGTCTGCAGATACATGGTGATGTTGTCTGGAACATTCTCACCCCAGTGTGCACTTGCAAGCCATCTATTCTGACTTTTAATATAGCTATATATACACATATATATATATATATATATATATATATATATGTGTGTGTATATATAAATATATATATATTAATATTTCTATAGCCTATTTTGTTTATCTCTCTGGAGAGATTTGAGAACTTCTGCTCCTAAAATAAAAGCTTTTGGATACAACATCTCCTGCGTCCTCCATTCCCTGGGTGTGACAAGAACGGAACAAAAGGCAGCACCAAAGAAGAGCTTTGGGGTGTCCTTCAAGAAGCCTGGAGAACTATTCCTGCAGACCACTTAGAGAAATGACAGAGAGCTTGTCTAAAAGGGTTCAGGCTGTGTTAGAGAATAAAGGAATATACCAAAAATTGACTTTCAAGTTTGTTCAAATTTTTGTCATGCAACCATAAACAACTGAAACCTCTCAAACTTTATAATGGTTACAGTGTACTGTGTACAGTTGTGTGAACTTTTACAGACCATAAGACCATTGCATGTGCTGGGTCCACGCATGACTTGTGTTGTAACATAGATACTGTACGGCTGACAGAGTCTCGTGACAAAGTGATGCAAAGGTGACGTGTTCAATTTCAACAAAATAGCTTGAACTGTTCTGAGATCTCCTCCAAACTGAGTTCACTCTGACTGCTGTCAACTGCAAGTAGTGATGTCTATTGTGTTTTATCTTATATGTATAATGTATTATTTCTTAATTTTTTAACTTAATCATACCCAGAATAACATGTTGATTATGTTGATATTTCTACAGTCAGCTCAACACTACATATATCTGTACAATGTTTTGTATGCCATGCTTTTTGTACATTTACATAGAACAATACATTTTATTGAAAAAAAACCCTTCTTAAACCGGTCACATGGTACGGCCGGTTCGAAAGGCCTCTGACGTCACCATATAGTCATCGACACGCGTCTCAGTACGAGCTTCACAAAATACATCCGAAGTTACTGGACACGCGTTTCAGAGTCAAATCCCTGTTGGAAACATCACTAAAGACAAATACGCACATTGAGAAACGGCCCATTACCCGACACACACTGCGAAGCCTCGGCTCATCTCGGCTCATCTCGGAACATCTGGTAGCATAGCAACAGAAAGCTCCATGCAGGTGAGTCCAGAAAAGAATGAATTTAGCGGTCAGACGTTAGCAGAAATGTCTTCAAAGTGCTCTGTGTCATTGGTTTGATTCCTGCTGCTGGACACGGGGAGTCAGAACATGCAGGAGAGAGTAAAAAGTTCAGATAACTTGGCTGCTATTCACAGTTAGCCCGGCCTGCTAATGCTAAAGCTAATGCTAACCGTTAAAGCGTTAAACCATCCCAGAAACACAACCTCAGATATAGATTTCAATAAGCCGGCCAGATGGCCAAATAAAATGGAGCTTTATCCTTTTAGCTGTGTGTGAAACATACTTCTGGGCCATTTTCTTCCTCTTTTCTAACCTTTTGGGGCACTTTTTGACCATCCTGTCACATTTCCCACTAAAGCTGCAGTTTTCTTAACTTCTTTCTGTAGTTTTGCTGAAATCTTTTGTGATTGAAAAAGTTTGATGATCAATGTCAAATGTAGAATGGTTCTTTCCAGACTTATCTGAGTATCATTTGGCTTTTTGATAGAAGTGTGCAGCCAAAACATGTGATTTGATGTGTTTAACGTACACAATATGCCATATTTCATGATTAGATCTTCAAATGGGACTTAATTATGCTCAATATAAATACTTTAATGACATGAAGAGTTTAAGTTGTGTGAAGAGGAGTCATAGCATTATTATAAAGACTTGTGGGTGATCCAGGAAAGTATCACAGGAGCAGTAGAAATCCAGTTCTCCTCAGTATCAGTGTGTGATTTCTCAGATTTACAATCAGAAGCCCATTAAAAGACAGTCTGACTGTCCTCTTCAGAAGTGTCTCATGAAAGCTTCATTATTCACTTTCCTTTACATATCCAATATTTTCTGTTATCCACGAATCAACAAGGACTGAGCACATGATAAAAAGGTTCTGGAAATGAGAACAGGTTTAGAAACGGAGAGAATCTAAACCTCAGTATTTGGGATGATATTGGGACCCTTTCCTCAAACAGGATCATTGTCTTAATGTAGTAAAATGATTTAAGTTGATGGTGTTCCACTGACTCAAATGAGATTTATGGGATATTGCACACAGTGGGTGTCGGTCTACAGAGTTATTATTACATTTTTTTCTGAATTTGATCAAAAAGCTACACATATTTTTAACTGTGACCTTAGTGGGTCTTTAAAGAAGCATTTTAAAGTTCACAGGGATTTAAATAAAAAGCACAGTAATGAGTTTAATGGAATGTGACTGGCTGGTTGAAAACTGTGCAGACCAGAATGGAGCAGCAGAACCAGGAGCTGAACCAGGGGCAGAACCAGGGGCAGAACCAGGAGCAGAACCAGGAGCAGAACCAGGAGCAGAACCAGGAGCTGAACCAGGAGCTGAACCAGGAGCTGAACCAGGAGCAGAACCAGGAGCAGAACCCCTCCACCAGTAACAGAGCCGGCTCATCCTCTGGGTCCACCGGGCCACAGGTCAGTGTGGAGGAGGTTTTTATTTTATTTCTTATTTATTTGGTTAGGACTCTGCACATTAATCAACATATCAGCAAAGCATCCATGTAAATATGCCGGAGTTAGCACAGCTGCTAAATTTCATCCGTTGTCCTCAGGCAGGTATCATAAAAACATACAGACAATACACCATGACAAAAAACTAAAGAACAAACAAACAGAAAATATTTAGAAAGATTCACATCAAAGTTAAAGGTATAGTTCGCCTCTTTTGACATGAAGCTGTATGACATCCCATATCAGCAACATCATTTATGAACATCTTCTTACCCCCTGCTGCGTCCTGTGAGCAGAGTTCCAGCCTCGTTTTGGTGTTGATGAAAGTAGTCCGGCTAGTTTGCTAAGGTCCCGAAAATAAAGCGTTTTGCTTCTCAAAACAATACGCGTTCAAAAGAGTAATACATTTGCATCACAAAATCCTCCTTCCAGAAAAAGTCAGAGCTCACATCGCTTGGCCCTATTTTCTCTCCCTTCGTATCACTGCCTGCTGTGTAAACCGTGCAGACCGAAGTGCAGCCCGAGCACTCCCCTGCTTCCGAGCAGCAAACCCAGTAACAGGTGCAGCTATCGCTAGGTGGCTGTTAGTATTGATATGAAGGGAGGCAGAAATAGTGGACGTCATTGAGGGATACTGCATCATACTTAGCTGCCTTCCCTCTAATTTTTCATGTGTCTGGGCAAACACACCAGCTCCCTGAGCACACTGAGGAGCACTGTGAGCAGCATCAGATGTGCACGCTGTGGCCACACACCTGTATCACACCTGTGCAACACCTTGGATCATAGCCAGTTACATGGCTTATTAAAATAATCAAATCACAGCAGTAATTTCCATTAGTTGCACAGGCTGGAAAACTGGGTTGGATTTTCTGGAGCGGTCCTTAACTGGGGCCGGGGGAGACTCCGCCTGTTGGACTGCCGGGGCTGGTGCAGACTCCACTTGTTGGGCTGTTGGCGCTGGTGAAGACTCCTTATCTTGGGGTGAGGATGATGACGTTGCAGGTTCTTTCTGGATCTACTGTCCTCCATGGTCAGTCCTTGTCTCAGTGCCCTCACCAGAGCATTTAATGCTCTTTTTGGGAAGTCCAATTAAAAGAGCATTACAGAAATGGATTGTGCTGGAGATGAATGCATAGATGAGTGTCTCCTGGTCTTTTTGGGAGAGGAAACCTTTAATTCTGTTGATGTTTCTGAGATGGTAAAAAGCTGCCTTGGTGACAGCTTTGATGTGGCTGCTGAAAGTCAGATATGAGTCTATCAACACTCCGAGGTTACCAACTTGGTCAGTGATTGTAAGGTTCCGAGTCTCAAGATGTTTACCAACGCTGACCCTCTTCTCTTTGCTCCCAGACAGAATGATCTCAGTTCTGTCTTCATTTAATTGTAGAAAATTCTCTCTCATCCAGGTGTTTACTTCCTCCAGACACTGACACAGTACGTCTGCTGGGCTGCAGTCGCCATGGTGACAGAGACACATAAAGTTGTGTATTGTCTGCATAACTGTGATAATTGATGTTAAAATTCTGCAATATCTGACCCAAAGGGAGCATATTCAAGTTAAACAGAAGAGGTCCAAGAATTGACCCATACATACATAAAATAAAATGAACTTAGAAACGTGTGGCTGAATACAGAGGAGCCAGGTCAGGAAACACCATGACAGGATGCCATCTGCACTGGGTGCTGCTCACAACACACGACCAGGACGCCTCCACTCGGGCACACATAGGCCAGCGAGGGGCCCACAGCAGTGGAGCACTGCCGCAGACCCCCCCACCCGGCCAAGCCAATGCTCACCACAAGTCAGAGACATCCCAGCCAGAGTTGATCACAGCCCCCAGTACAGATGGTCCCCACCGTCATGGCCACTCGCTCAGATTCATAGCTGCCAATTGTAACAAAATCAGTCCGGCCTTCTAAGTAGGACCTGGACCAGTTAAGGACCGCTCCAGAAAATCCAACCCAGTTTTCCAGCCTGTGCAACAGGATTCTGTGATCTACAGCATCAAATGCAGCGCTGAGGTCCAACAGAACCAGGACTGAAACATTACCAGAATCAGTATTCAACCTAATGTCGTTTAACACTTTGACCAGAGCTGTTTCAGTGCTGTGATGACGTCTGAAGCCTGATTGAAAGTTATCAAGACTTCTACTTTCATTCAGAAAGTTGTTGAGCTGGTTAAATACAACTTTCTGAATAATCTTGAATATAAAAGAGAGGTTAGAGACAGGTCTGTAGTTGTTCATCATCAATCAATCAATCAATCAATCAATTATACTTTATTAATCCCCGAGGGGAAATTTCCAATTTCGGTCAGGACAGACAAAACAGAAAAACAGACATGGGAGAGAGAGTGTGACCAGGCATCGCAGCCCGCGGGCTCACGGCCACGCAGGCGCCGCCAGATAAGAAGGAAGGGGGACAACATTGGGTGAGGGGAGGGAAAAAAATCATACTTCACACTGTACCCTTATCAGGATACGGTCTGAGATCTCAAAAAAAACCTCAGCACATAAAAAGCAACATATACACAAGACAACAACAACACCATAAGCAATGGGACAGTGAAGAGGTGAGGAGTTGCATGTGTTGTAAGTGAGCATGTATGTGTATGCGTGTGTGTTTGTTCAATAAGTCTGCACAGAAAGTTGGATCAGGCAATTGTCCTTGACAAGTTGGAATATGTCAGTCAGTTCCACAACAAATCTCACAGGAGTGCAGGAAGGGAGGGGGAGGACATGGGAGTGAGCATCATGTTATCATAACAAACATGGACAAGTGATTATGCAGCTGGCTACAAGGCCAGTGTGGGGCACCAGATTGAAATAACAATTAATTTCGATCAGACAGACAACTGATTGCGCTCTCTGTCTTTCTGTCCATTGCTGGAATCTCATTGCGAAGTCCCTAATTTAGCCGAATTGTGGGATGTGGACCCTTTCCGCCCGGTCCAAGCGATCAATCAACCATTCTCCCAGGTCAATCCACTTCTCTTCTGAGTCCAGGAATCTCCGCCAGCCTGCGAACCTGCGCCAGGGTTGCATCTAGTTTCCGATTCTGCTCCCGTAGCATTTCAGTCTGAGCGTTGATTGCCCTTGTGACCCCATCAAACGCTTTCCACGATCTCTTAATTTCACCAAATACCAGGTATCCTCCAACTCCAAACAGCAGGAACCCGAGTATCATAAATCCAAATATGTAGACGTCTTCCGCGTCCTCGACAGCCAGCATCGCCAAACACACGATGCGCCACGTCCCCCATGCATCCTCCGTGTATCCAGCGAAGAATGTCCCGTCAGGGCAAGACGCTTGTCCTTTCGTCATCTTCGCGGTTGAAAAAATTTGATCAATAGCATTAAGACCCCAGCTGACCAAATCCATGTTATTTGGCTTCGTCTGATATGTAAAAAAGATGCTCAAAAGACACAGACACAGACAGGCTAAGCAGGGCAAAAAAGGGAGGGAGGAGCAGAGAGAAATGCGACCTCTTCACCGAGAGCCAAGAGCAGAATCATAGAGAAGTCTAGAGTTTAATGGCTTAATGGCAGCTGTCTTTAGTGACTTGGGAAAAATGCCTGATGCCAGTGAGCTGTTAACTATTTGTAGGAGATCACTTTCTACTGAGGTAAAAACAGTTTCTAAAAAGTCGGATGGTATTATGTCCAGATTGCAAGTGGTTTATTTCAGATGCCGAACTGTTTTTTTTTTTTTTTTTTTTTTTTTTTTAACTATTTCTTTGGGCTTTTTATGCCTTTTAATGATAGGACAGTGTGAGAGAGACAGGAAGCAGAGGGCAGAGAGATGGGGAAGACACGCAGCAAAGGGCCACTCGGTGCGGGAGTCGAATCGGGGCCCGCTGCATCGAGGACTGCAGCCCCTGTACATGGGGCGGCTGCTTAACCCACTACGCCACCGACCGCCCCCCTCTAGGATTTTTAAATCAACAATATCAAATTGTGACATAACATCAGAGTTATTTCTAGGTTTTAGACACAGATTAGTTTTCTTGTTTGTCTGTCTTGCGTGAATGTTTTGTCTTATCGTTTTTATTTTTTGGCTAAAATATTTGGCAAATTCGTTGCAATTCTCAGTGGAGAGGAGGTCTGGGTTTGACTGTTTAGGATGATTCGGGAGTTTTTACACCATAGCAAACAGTTGGAGAGTTGTTGACATTCTTATTAATCATTTCAGATAAATGCAGCTGTCTGGCCTTGCACAGCTCATTGTTATAACTACGCAGGCTTTGTTTGTACAGCTCAGAGTGAATCTGAAGGCGGTCCGCCCCCGCCAGCAGGTTCAGTCTGGCCCGGGGGATAAATCTGCATTATTAAAAAAAAAAAAGAATAAACTTAATTTTCTTTCAAATATGCAGTTCCTATATTGTCCGCTAGGGGCGTTGTGTTTTAGTCAGTGCAATCGCTTTACCTGCTTTTTCTGTTGGCCTTGACACCCTCATCAGCGAAATGTCTTTGTCAAAAAAGAGAAAAGTGGATACAGAGTGTCGGATTTTTAAAGAAAAATGGACTTCTTCTTATATGTTCACGGAAGTGAATGGGAAACCCGTGTGCCTGGTGTGCAAGCAGCAAGTTTCCGTGCTTAAGGAATATAATATTCGGCGCCACTATGAAAGTCAGCATAGTAAAAATATAACAACTTGCACGGAGAACTGAGAAAACAGAAGGTCAATGAAATGTTGGTGGGTCTGAGGAAACGGCAATCTTTTTTCACCCGGAGCCGAGAGGTCAGTGATGCTGCGGTGAAAGCCAGCTACTTAATTGCTAGCCAAATGGCATTAGCATCAAAGCCGTACTGTAAGGGGGAGTTCGTCAAAAACTGCATGCTGAAGGCTGACGAAATTGTGTGTCCTGAGAAGCGACAAGCTTTTGCCAATATTAGCTTGACGAGAAATACCGTGGCAGACAGGATTTCGGAACTATCGGCAGATTTGGACAGCCAACTGAGACGCAAAGTGGAGTCATTTCTGGTTTCTGGCATTTTCTGTTGCAATTGATGAGAGTACCGATATTACGGACATCGCTCAACTGGCCATATTCATTCGTGGAGTTAACGAGACTTTGACTGTCACAGAGGAGTTTCACGAGTTGGCGCCTATGACCGACACCACGACAGCTGAGAACATTTTTTGCTCAGTCGTTGGAGTGCTGGACAGAGTTGGGGCGGACTGGTCCCGCGCCGTAAGCCTGGCTACTGATGGTGCGCCGTCAATGATGAGGAAAAAGGCAGGTGTTGTGACCAAGTTCAGAGAGAAAGTACAAGCCACAAATGGAGGGGGTGATTTTTGGACATTTCATTGCATTTTGCATTAGGAGGCATTATGCTGCAAGTCCTTAAAATGGATCACGTCATGGAAGTGGTTGTCCGAACTGTTCATTTCATCCGAGCCAGAGGTCTCAATCATTGTCAGTTTGACAGCCTTCTCAGGGGCTGTAACATTAACCATGGTCTGCCATACCACACTGAGGTGAGATGGTTAAGCAGAGGTGCTGTGCTGAAGCGCTTCTCTGATCTACGTGGAGAAATCCGAGAATTCATGGAGAAAAAAGGAAAACCTGTTAAGGAATTACAGTGCCCACTTTGGCTGCAGGACCTTGCATTTATCGTTGATATTACAGAGCACTTGAATAATCTGAACAAAATGTTGCAAGGATGCAAAAAAATTATAACAGTATTATGACAGCATACGTGCATTCAAGTTAAAGCTCACGTTATGGGAGACACAGATGGCAAGCGGTGACCTTGCTCATTTTCCATGTCTAAGAGGTCAAACTTTCAAATCAAACTTTATTTATATAGCACCTTTCATACTAAAGAAAAAAGCAACACAAAGTGCTTTACATAATAAAATCAGTAATAAAATCAATTCAATTCATAAACTCACACACAACATCACACCGACAACCACACTGCACACATACTACCCCCCCACCACCCCCAACATGAGCAATATCAACAACAATCAACAACAATCAACATTAAAATCAACATTAAAATCTGGCTTGACGCTGAAGCGAGGAAACGGTATCTTGGGGATCTGTCCACACCGGGAGCCAGCCCACCAATGACCACAGAGGCCACCACCACGGGGAACCGCCCTGATCAGGGCAGGCCGGCATCCACACCACAGCCAGAGCTGCAGTGCAGGATCCCCCAGCCACCTCGAACCAGGGCGGTCCCCACAATAATGACCCCACAGACCGAGCGGGCATAGTCTCCGGTGTGGAAGATCCCCATGAGGAAAAACACTGGATAAATAAGTATATAGTAAAATAATTTAACAAAAAATAATAATATATAAAAATAATAAATAAATAAATAAATGAAATAAAATTCAGCTGTAAGCTAAACTAAAAAGGTGGGTCTTGAGCCTCTTTTTAAAAACTTCAACAGTCTCTGCAGCCCTGAGGTTCTCTGGCAGGCTGTTCCACAAATGAGGTCCATAATAGTGGAACGACGTCTCACCATAAGTTTTTGTTCGAACCTTAGGAACAACTAAAAGGCCGGTACCAGAGGACCTCAGGGTCCGCGAGGGCTCATAATTTAAAAGCAGATCAGATAGATAAGAAGGCCCAAGACCATTAAGACATTTATAAACAACTAAAAGAACCTTAAAATCAACCCTGAAACGCACGGGGAGCCAATGCAGCGTTTTTAAAACTGGTGTAATGTGTTCCCGCCCTCTGGTCTTGGTCAGCACACGTGCAGCTGAATTCTGTATTAATTGTAGGTAATGAATACTTTTTTTGGGAAGACCAGAGAGCAGGGCATTACAATAATCTATTCTACTAGAAATAAAAGCATGCATCAGCACCTCCGTGCTGGCAAAAGAGAGAAATGGGCGGACTCTGGCAATATTTTTAAGATGATAAAATCCTGTCTTTGTTACATTTCTAATATGTTGGATAAAATCCAGCTCAGAGTCAAAAAGAACACCCAGATTTTTTACATGTTGAGAAGATTTAAAATTTTGTAGTTTGGGTAAAATTATCTCTCTCTTGTCTTCAGGACCAATAATTAAAACTTCAGTCTTGCCCTGGTTGAGCTGTAAGAAATTCTCTGCCATCCATGACTTTATATCTAAAATACAGTTTAAAAGAACGTTAACTGGTTCTAGGTCATCAGGAGACACGGCAATGTAAAGCTGTGTATCATCAGCATAGCTGTGAAAACGAATGCCATGTCTCCTGACGACATCCCCAAGTGGCAACATGTACAGATTAAAAAGCAATGGGCCTAAAATTGATCCTTGGGGAACCCCACACTTGATTTTATGGATTCTTGAGGAGCATGTATCCATACTTATAAAAAACTGTCGATCCGTGAGATAGGAATAAAACCATTTAAGAACAGTGCCAGAGACACCCACCAGGCTTCTAAGTCTGTTTAATAAAATGTGGTGATCTACTGTATCAAAAGCTGCACTAAGATCCAGCAGCACCAGGACTGAAAGCTTCTGTGAGTCCATGTTACATCTGAGATCATTTACAATCTTTAAAAGGGCTGTCTCTGTACTGTGGTTCTTCCTAAAACCAGACTGATGTTTCTCAAAAATATTGTGTTTGTTTAAAAACTCATTTAATTGGATACAAACAACTTTTTCTATAATTTTACTTAAAAACGGTAAGTTGGATATAGGTCGGTAATTATCAAGAATCTTGTGATCTAAATTGCTCTTCTTCAGAAGGGGCCTCACCACTGCAGTTTTACAGGCAGATGGGAAAACACCCGTCTGAAGAGAGCAATTTACAATATTTAAAAGCTCACACTCGAAGAAACCATAAAATGTCTTTAAAAGAGATGTGGGAATGGGATCTAAAAGGCAGGTTGTTGGGTTTAGTTGGGAGAAAACTCGACCAAGCATCTTGGCATCAACCAGGACAAAACTATCCAGTGTTTCCTCGGGTAAAAACAATGCTTCAGAAATGTTAAAATCAACATTTTGTTGAGATAAAAGGCCAGATCTAATAGCATTGATCTTACTTCTGAAGTGGTCTGCAAAGTCCTCACATGCAGTGTCTGATGCTGGGATGGAGGACTTGTTAAAATCTGTGTTTATTAAAAGATCGAATGTTTTGAAAAGGAATTTAGGATTATTTTTGTTCTGTGTAATAAGATTTGAAAAATGGAGGGTTCTTGCCTGTTTTACTGCACTATTGTAATTTTTTTGTTGTTCCTGAAAAATCTGTAAGTGAATGGTTAATTTTGTTTTCCTCCATTTTCTTTCTGCTCTCCTGCAGTTCCTTTTCATTTGTTTGATTCGCTCATTTCTCCACGGTGGTATGGTTTTAACTTTTACAGATTTTGTTTTAAGTGGAGCTGCAGCATCAATGGCTGACTTCAGTTTGCTGTTAAAATAATCAACAATAAAATCACACGATGCAGGTAAAAACTGTGCAGGGGTATGATGTAAAATGTCAATAAAATCTGCAGCCACTTCAGAAGTAATCCACCGCTTCCTCACGGTTCTCACCGGGGCCTCCTGTTGGATAAAACTGGTGACATTAAAAAACACACAGTAGTGGTCTGACACAGCCAGGTCAACAACAGAGGACACACCAGTGGAAAGGCCATAGGTTATGACCAAATCTAGGGTGTGTCCTCTATTGTGAGCAGGCTGTGTGACGTGTTGTTTAAAATCCATGCTGTTCTATAGGTTTAAAAACTCATTTGCATAAAAATCACAACTGTTGTCAATATGCAAGTTAAAATCACCAGTTATTAAAATTTTGCTGTATTTTGAGTGTATAAATGTTAAAAAGTCAGAAAACTCATGAATAAAACAGGAAGGAGGCTTAGGTGGTCTGTAGACTGTGACACATAATACAGGTGGGTTGCTGAAAACAAAGGAATGATGCTCAAAAGAAGAATAATTATTTAAAAGAACTGTCTTTGTTAAAACTGAGCTTCGAGCAATAGATGCAGTTCCACCGCCTTTTTTGCCACCCCTGATAGAAAATAAAAAATTAAAATTTGGTGGTGAGAGTAACTGGTGCGTCAGCGCCAAGCCAGGTTTCAGTTAAAAAGAGACAATCGATATTATGGTCTAAAATCAGATCATTTATGATAAAAGATTTATTTAAAAGAGATCGAACATTTAAAATAGCCATGTTAAGAGTTGAGGAAAACTTCTGTTGTGGGGTTGTTTTTCTCAGAGATACTTGGTGTATGGGGCGGAGACATCTGGAACTAGTGTATGGATGTGACTGGAGGTGTTTGTAACATCTGCTGGTGATGTGAACTGGTATATGGTGTACTGAAGATGAGGGTTTGGCTGGAGAAGATTGGAGTTTGACTGAGTTGTGGCTGCTGTACCGTCAATCTGAAAATGGTTTATTTGATTGAAGAGTCAGTTTAATGTTCATGGATAAAAGATGAGATCCTGTATGATTTGGATGTAAGCCGTCGTGTTTGAAAAGGTATGGTCTATTGTAAAAGGTTGTAAAATTGTCCACATATGGAATATTGTTGGAGTTGCAGTATCCTTTGAGCCAGATGTGAAGTTGTTGCAGACGGCTGAATTTGATGTCCCCAAACCGAGGTGAGGGAAGTGGGCCGGAGATGATGCATTGTTTCTTTAACTGTTTAATGCTGTGGATGAGGGTGATAAAGTCTTGCTTAAGGGTCTCTGATTGCTGCAGCTTGAGATCGTTTATGCCTGTGTGAACTACTATTTTGGACACGGATGATTTGTTCTGGGAAAGCTTGTGGGTGGAGTTGGTGATGTCATTGACCAACGCACCTGGGTAACAGAATGTGCGGCACCTGGTTACCTGGACATGCCTGACCATGGATGTTCCCACGATGATTGCAACTGGGCCACGTCCGTGGGAGCCAGACCCAGCCGGCGAAGTACTCCGGGTCGTTGGTCCAGCAGCGACAAGAGATGAGGCGGAGGTTCCAGCAACAGCGGCCGTGGGTGGGGAGACGACAGCAGCAGCGACCGTAGGTGGACATCCCATGGTCCGAGCCCCCACAGGACCATGTTCCCGGTCCAAACGGTGATGAGTATCGGTGTGTCCACTAACCGCATCCCTGAGGAGCTGCCGACGTTTTCCTGAGGATGATAGTGAGCGTCGAGCCTTTCTGTTAGCACGAGCACGGTTAGCAACCGGCCGGGCTTTGCTCGGCGCCAAACTCTCAGTCCCGGCAGCTACAGGGCCATAGCTGGGTGGTGGAGCGACCAGGGCCCCGTCTGACCTGAGCGTCGACAGACCCTCGAAGCGGTTGGAGAGGACTAGGTCATCACGATTCGACGCTTTCTTCTTGCGGCAGACCACTTGAGACCAAAGTGTGTGCCTTGGTGTTGAGCTCGAGGAAGGCCGGGGTGAGGTGTCAGGATCCCAAAGAACTGTGTCCTGTAGAGCTGTTTTCAGTGAGGCAATATGCATGGACTGCTGGTGGGCCAGGTCCAGAAGTGAGTTCAACATTTCTTTCTTGGATTTCAGTTCATCGGAAAGCTTCCGGATGTCTTCCTTAAGGTTAGTAATATCCTTGTTGGTGTATGTATGCACCAAGTTGTCATCTGTAGGCGCCAGGGCAGCCATGTCCTCAAAGTAACAGGGTCCCAAGGACCGCAGGCCGCAGTAGCTCTTCCACCAAACAAATTTGCTGGTGGTAAATACTCAATTCTGGAGTACTCTGAAAGTGTTGATCAATGTTGTTTTAGATAGATCAGTGACTGGAGTGAGGTAACAGACGAGGTTGGATTTCCTCTGTCCTCTCAGAGCTTAATTTGCGATGCCAGACACTCGAATGCTCTGCTCTCTGTTCACTCTGCTCTCTGTTCACTCTGCTCTCTGTTCACTCTGCTCTCTGTTCATTCTGCTCTCTGTTCACTCTGCTCTCTGTTCACTCTGCTCTCTGTTCACTCTGTGTGCTTTAATCTTTAAGCTTTAATCCTGACTTGAAACAGTACAAAGACAAGATTTCAGGGATGCTGAGGGAGTTTGCAGGCATGCAAACTTGCCACCTTTCGGCGAAATTCGCCGTTTTGAAATCAAAATGGGTCATTCTTCTGAATCGCGTAGATCCGAGGAGAAAAAAAAATGGGGGGGGGGGGGGGGGGTGAGCATGTCAACTAGCGAGTGGAACTGTGAACCTCAAAACAACACTAGACCTATCACCGCCGCTCTCTTCTCGTGACAACAAATGACTGACAAGAGTGGCGTGTGAGAGAAGCACTATCACCAATCAGAAGTGAGGAGGGCGAACCCCTATTCCCCCCCAAATTTGTCTCTGGCGGTACGTCAAGTGAATTGCTGATATAAGTTTTTCCCGTGGAGCTCGTTTGGCTTGGCATGCCAAACGTTCACTTTAATGGTTTAATGACAGCGGACCGCGAAAGTGGTGGGGAGAGTCATCGTTCACTTACTAATGACATACCGGTAGGCTATTACTAAGCATAGGCTGTCTTGGGGCAGTAATTAATTAAACGTCTAATCCTACATACTTGTAGTATCCCTTTAAGGACCATGGGACTAACTTTTTCGTTAAATTTAATGTAATTAAATGTATGATACTACAGTTAAATGTTTTTGAAGACCTGTGATGTTATATATCAAACACATAATAGTACAGTAAATGCAATTGATAGGCCTACTGTACCTATAAATTCATCTTTTATGCTGCACAGCTGTTCTCTACTTAATGCAAATGGGACATACTGTATATTTTATAATATATATTTTGTATAATTTAGAACTTAATGCGTCTCATGTTTCCGCTTTTCCGCGCGTGCCGTGTGTCCGTGTACCCTTGTCACCTTTTTCACCCCTGAGCAGTTTGCATGCCTGAGTTTGAGAAACGATTCCAGGTCTTTAGCTAACTCGAGACAGAATTCACAGTTTTTCACTCACCATTCGCAGTCAGAGCTTCTGATGTGCCCGTTGACATGCAACTCGAAATCATTGATTTGCAGTGTGATGTAGAATTGAAGGACAAATTTGCCTCTTTGAGCTTGGACACGTTTTACAAGTATCTTCTACTAGGCTATCCTAAATTAACAGCATTGGCTGCAAAAATGTTGTCCATGTTTGGGTCTACCTATCTTTGTGAGCAAGTTTTCTCTGTAATGAACATTAATTAAACGAAGCTGCGCTCAAAGCTCACACTTAAAGGAGATTCTGAAACTGGCTGCTACTCAAGACATGATGCCTGATATTGATGCATTTGTGTGCAGGCTAAAAGATGCCAAATTTCAGGGGCAAATACTGAGCAAGACTAAGTCCTATGGAACAGGGTTCCCGCGGGGTCCTAAAAAGTCTTAAAAGCATTGAATTTATGAATTTGGAAATAATACCTTAAAAAGACTTGAAAAAGTCTTGAATTTTGATATCTGGGTCTTAAAATTTGTGCAGTAACTTCCCCGTATCACATTCTCCTCAAACGTTTCATTTGTCAACTAGGCTACTATTATTTTGAAAAGCCTAAATAATGTAGCCTAAATGAAGAGTGGCGCAACCAATCATTGAGAACGCAACGCTGCCGCTACCGCTCCGCCCCGGGTCCGATCACATTGCTACAGCACTGACACAGACCACAGCAACAAGCCAAGCAGAAGCGTGAAAAATCAAGGCAAATCTCAGCAGAAAACAAGAAAGTTTAACTTACGCCGTTATGTTGTTTTTTAACATTAGTTTGCGTTTCCTTGCTTCCCATTTCTTGCTGGGATTATGGGGAAATGTAAATGTAATGAAGCGTGGCACGAGAAATAATCATTTTGTCACTGGTTAAAACCAGTGGACAATAATGTATACGAGGCTTTTTGCACAGTGTGCAAAAAGAGAATTCAGCTTGGTACCATGGGCTTGAAGGCTTTAGAGTCTCACGCCAAGTCCTCCAAGCAAATTAATAATATCGAAGCGAAGGATCAACGTCCTTCCAACGCCGGGGTGTTTCAACTGGCCAACGCTAGCCTGTTAGCTATTAATGTATCTGAGCTAGCAGATAACGTTAACCAGCCAACTGCTAGTACAGCCCCTCAAGTTACGACCGTCACCGCAACTAGAGTAGATCTGCGAACAGCTTTTGGGTCCACACCAACCATGAAAGCAGAGGTGTTGTGGACTCCTAACACAATCGCCAAACACCATTCATATAATGGAAACGAGGGTATTTCAGAGTTGTTTAAATGCATGTTCCCCGATTCCTACATCGCTGCCACAATTACTTGTGGTCCCGACAAAACGGCGTACATAGCCAAGTTTGGTTTAGCTGTGTATATTAAAGAGGAACTGGTGTCCAAGGTAAACAAATCACCGTTCGTTCTTATGTTCGATGAGAGCCTCAACGGAACGACACATTTTTTTGTTGATTTTCATTATTTATAGTTCTCTCTACTCCCCATATTCCAAGCATGGAATAAGTAGCTTGCTAACATAACCAATGTTAAAAAACAACTTAACGGGGCTTCCGGTTTGGACGAAATGCAGTAGGCAGCGTCGAGTCTAGCTCCCGTCACTTTTATTCATTTAACATTTCAAATGCCCATAGTTTCGATTTTGGCCATCGCCAAGTTATTTATTCCACACAGAACACTTTGGTGCTGGATGATGCCTCCCAAACCATCAAAATCAGGCCGGAAGGACGAGTCTGACAGGGGCAACCTCGCTACTGCAGCAGGTTCGGAGTTCAACATGGCGGTCCTGGCTAGCCACTTGGAGGCGCTTCGCGGCGCTATTTCTTCGGATTTTAACGCTTCCTTTTCAATGCTCGAAGCCAAACTGGACTCCATTCAAACCACAGTCTCTGACCATACTCACTCAATTGTGTCTCTTGAAGCCAACGCAAACCAACAAGACGGACGCATACAAAGTCTGGAGTCAAAGTATGCTAAACTAGCGGAGAGCAACACCAGGCTACAGGCTAAGCTAACGGACCTTGAGTCCCGCAGTCGCCGTAATAACATTAGAATTGTCGGCTTACCTGAAGGACCTCAGCCTTCCATCTTTTTCTCTGAGCTTCTGTTCGAAGTCCTCGGTGACAACGTTTTTGCGCCCCCCCTCCCCCGGAGTGCGACAGAGCGCACCGGACACTTGCCAGCAAGCCAAGACCAGGCCAGAGACCGAGGCCCGTGATTATCAGACTCCACAGATTCCAACAGAAGGACAAGATTATCCGAGAGGCCAGAGCTAAAAGAGGCAAACTTCAGTACCGAGGGACCCCCATTGCAATCTACGAGGATTATCCGCCTGAAATCGTGGAGCAGCGTAGGGAGTACCAGGAGGTAATGTCGGAACTTTATCGCCGGGGCTTCAGGCCTGCGCTGCTCTTACCTGCGAGGCTTAATATCACTTTGAAGGATGGGGTCAGGAAGAGACTTTCCTCTGTTTCTGAGGCCAAGGACTTCATTGCATCAAACAGTTCTGGTACCGGCTCTCCTACACATCCCCGTCCGTCTGACTAATGCGGTAACGTCGGCGTACTAGCACTAGCATAGCAATGTAGCTTGTTAACATTAGCCTTGTTTACAAGTCCTCCGTGGCTACCTCAGTTACCCGTCTGTTTTATAATAACAAAGGCTTGTTGTTTTGGCGTTATCACGAAGACGGAGGTGTGTTTTTTCACTGTTAATGGTCTTTTTTCTGGCCGGTTTTCAGTGTTTTCAGTGACTTTACATATTTTTTCTGACCCTTGTTGTTTTGAGGTCCCATTGCCAGATCTCGTGATATGTTGCCATGAGTGCCTTTACCATTCAGAGACTTTATTTTGCACCTTTCCTCTGTACCTCAGTTTCCCATCTGTTTTATAATAACAAAGGTTTGTTGTTTTGGCGTTATCACGAAGACGGAGATGTGTTTTTTCACTGTTAATGCTCTTTTTTTCTGGCCGGTTTTCAGTGACTTTTTACATATTTTTTCTGATTCTTGTTGTTTTGAGGTCCCGTTGCCAGATCTCGCGATATGTTGCCACGGGTAGCTTTGCCATTCAGAGACTTTATTTTGCACCTTATTTAATTTATTATATCCCATTTAGGGTTGCTGAATGAAAAAGCAAACAATCACATTTTGTCTCTTTGCTGGACCAGCTGCTCATGTGGATTTTACTGGACTGAAGTGTATGTGTGTTTTACTCTGTTGTTACTGTTGTGGTGTTGGCATAGATTTAATTGCATAATATTCGACAATGTTCTATTTTTTTTTATTCATTCACTTATCCTGGATGTAATACTATGGGGATGACTTAAAGGGGAACTCCGGGGCATTTGAAGCGCGTTTTCATTGCTAGAGGTTGTCAAATACTGATAGTAGGACACAGAGAGGTGCAAATCTGCGCTCCCTGTGTGGAGATCGCTCTGTTCGCACACCCTGTCATGCGAGGCTAATACGTGGTGGCTAAGGGGCAAGCGCTAACCCTTCCTCGTAAAACAACATCTTGCACACTGCAGAAACGTCACACCATTTTATAACCCATCCGACGATAAAGTCACAAGCCTTACCATCAAAACCATATGCATGGTTCCCACATTACTGGCATGGGGACGTTACAAAACAACTGTATAAACAGCATGTAACTCACCGGCTGGTTGTAGGCTCGCGCATGTGAAAGCCCAAAAGAGTCGATGGAGAATAATCCCATATACAAAACAATTATATTCTCTAGAAAAGCTGCGTTCAAGTATTTAAAACATTACAACAATACATGCCCAGTAATATTGTTGTAATGTTTTAAATACTTGAACGCAGTTTTTCTAGAGAATATAATTGTTTTGTATATGAGGTTACAAATATCAGGTTACAAACTAAACATTCAAAAAGTGAAGTATTTCTGGTTAATAAAATGGCAAAGGCACTCCCCCAATCCATATTTCCTTTTAAAAGGGCTCTGGAGGGATTCAAGTACCTGGGGGTGTTTGTTTCAAGCTCTTTTAAAGACCTGTTCCCTAAAAACTTTCAACCACTTATAGACAAATGCAAAGCTGACATGACCAGGTGGGCCTCCCTCCCCCTGTCTCTTGCGGGTCGTGTCAACCTTATAAAGATGGTCATCCTGCCAAAGTTTCTCTACCTTTTCCAACACATCCCAGTGTGCATCAACAAGTCTTTTTTTCATTGATCTCGACAAGCAATTGAATGCGTTCATCTGGAGCAATAAGCCGGCGTGTATTAGAAGGTTGTGTCTCCAACTCCAACTAATCTGCTCTCAACTCCCGGTAACTACCCATAAAAAAATTAAATAACCCAATTGTTACTAGTTCCATAAATATTTGGATTAGGGCTGTCGCGGTGAGGGAATTCCCACTGCGGTGACTCATAGCCGCTCAACAGCGCGGTATGCGGTGATATCGCATTTTTGTTCATTAGGCTACTTTCCACGACATTCAATGTTAGATGAAAATCGAGCGCATAATCCATCTTTTTTCCCCAGCGACTCTGACATTTCACTTTGCTTTGCCTGTCATTTACTCGCTCACAGACCAACATAGCGGAGATCAAGCAGCGCATACCCCAGTTCTGCAACATTGTTGCCAGTGCCACATGGCAAATATCAACATTGTTGCAGACCTGGGCACGTTTCGTTTAGTAATGACGGAGAAAAACGAAGCAGATCAGGGCAGCAGTTGAGCTCACGTGTCCGGGATACAGTTTTTTTTTTTAACAGACTGCCGCCGACCAACCAACCCCGGCACATTTTTTAAACTTTTTTTTTTTTTTTTTTTTTTTAAATAGTTTCACACCGTTTTGTTGAAATGATCAGGTATTTCCCAACAGCAAATGTGCACACCAAGCTGTGGTTCTGCGGAAGCTAGTTTATTGTTGATATTAGACGGTCGCATTTACAACGTTAAACATGGATAATATGGGAAGATTCAAAGCCATAAAGTGTCCGGACTAGGCAGAGGAGTAAAGCCGAGATAAAGGTAGGCCACTGCATTTTATTTTAACTTCTATTGCTACGACACTGAGTAGGCATATTCTTGTAATATCAGCTGCTGAGGGAGAATCAGACCACGAGTAGCATGCAGACGTGTGTGCGTGTGCGGTGCCTATATGCAAAGATGGCGACAGAAACGCGGCACCTCGCTGTGTTAATGTGTTTGTCCTGCCTTGAGGGGAATATACAATGTATCATTATTACTGTGCTGGCTTTAAAAAGTATCAGTTCTGTCAGTCGCTTTGTATCTACTGTGCAGTCTTAAAAACTCGTTTAGTTTCTCGAGTTGTTCTGCGCGTGCAAACGGGCGTGCGGTGGGCGGTGGTGGGGGTGGCCTGGACACGCACCGCGGAGGTCCTCTCAGCACCGCGGTGATTGCATTTTGCGGTTATCGCGACAGCCCTAATTTGGATCCAATTCAGGAAACAACACGGGTTACATAGAGCTTCAATTCATGCCCCTATTTCAAATAACCACCTATTCTCCCCATCATCTACCGACCCGGCCTTCCGCATTTGGTCTAACGGTGGTCTTTTGACGATTAACGAACTTTACGTGGATGGTGTTTTTTCTTCCTTTGAACTCTTGCCAGTTAAATTCAACTTGCCCAACAACCATCTCTTCCGTTTTTTTCAAACCAGGCACTTCATTCAAAAGCTTTTCCCCCACTTTCCTAATCGCCCCCCTGAATCACCAATCGATAAAATCGTCACTCTTGACCCAAACCAAAAACAGCTTATTTCAGTTCTTTATGGCCAGATTGGCTCCCTTATTCCGAATCCTACGCTATCTCTTAAGGAGCTATGGGAGAGTGATCTGGGTAATACAATTTCTGATGACCAATGGACTGACGCCCTCAACCTAGTTCATACATCCTCCATCTGCGCTAGGCATGGCTTACTCCAATGCAAGGTTCTCCACAGAGCTCACTTTACTAACGCTAAGTTAGTAAAGGCTAGAATATTACCGGATCGGAGCGATGCTTGTAACAGATGCAACCAATCCCCGGCTGACCACATGCACATGTTTTGGACCTGCCCGAAGCTTGACAAATTTTGGTCTGACATATTTGGAACCATTGAACAGGCCTATAACATAAAGATAGACCCCAATCTGCACTGTTCGGTCTCCCTTCACCTGGAGACGTGCCCACCATTGTACGCCGTGTCGTTGCCTTCTCCACTCTGCTAGCTAGACGTTCTATTCTCCTCAAATGGATTCATGCTTCTCCACCAACACGTGATCAATGGATACAGTCCATCTTACAAAGCCTCCAGCTGGAGAAGCTAAGATTCTCATTAAAAGGTTCTCTGAAATCCTTCCGTTCCACCTGGGACCCACTATTAGCTCTTTTTAAAAAAACTCCCTATCAATCCTTTTGTGGCCCAAACATACCCGTCGGTGGGGGGTGTGGAGGGTTTGATAAATATAATTAAAA
Organism: Odontesthes bonariensis; assembly: GCF_027942865.1. Classification (NCBI taxonomy): domain Eukaryota; kingdom Metazoa; phylum Chordata; class Actinopteri; order Atheriniformes; family Atherinopsidae; genus Odontesthes; species Odontesthes bonariensis. The sequence continues at coordinate 24,469,066 of NC_134524.1, forward strand.
ATAAAACAAGACTGTGAATAAGGACTTTAGGTAACTTAAAGTGTTAATGGAGCAACTCATATTGCTATCTGTATTTAATCCTTGAGGATGTCCTTTAACCCTCTAGACCCCATAGCGGCCGTTGCCCGCCGTTCTTTATTCTCCCATAGCGACCGCCGCCGGCCGGCATGAAAATACACGTCTTACTACGGGAAAATGATGTTGCTGAACTGTAACTACACACTTCAGTAGTTCACTGTTAATTAACAGATTGTTGTATTAAAATATATATGTTTGTATTCAATTATTTCGAGATATTGTCATGTTTTTGAGGGATTTCTCTTGGCCGCAGTTGAGACTGATATGAGAGCGGAGGTTCTGCGTTTGGGCGCAGCTTCACTCGCCGGCTAATTGTGCTATCTACTGTAGTTATGTTTGATATTAGTTCGCAGTGTGCCAAGTATTACTTTGTAGCTACCAGCTTTGTTCATTATCACTCGATTACCTCAGCCACTCAATTCAAGAAAATCAAGATCAAGAAAATGACAGCTCCGAAAAGACCGTGGATGTTTACCTGGCAATTTTCACCGGTTCACAATTGTCCAACTCGGATTTCAGTGACACGAACGTAAGTTGTAAATGTGATTTAGATAGATATACAACCTAAATTTGAGACGTAGTGGCCAACCTTGTCACCTACAGCCGTTTTGATTTGCCATGCTAACTCCAGCTGATTTATCGTTAGTTATTTGCGAGCTTGCCGGTCAGTATCCTTCAACAGAACATACTACAGACTACACCTACACCAGACTACACCTAAACTAAGAGATAATTTATAAAGATTTTTTTTTTTTAAAGTCTAACTCCTTGTTTGCTACTGGTAATCTAACTACCTGCCTGGTATAAGTAGCCTACACATATTTCCCGGTTTATGTAGGCGCCTATCAACAAACATTTCAAGTGATGTCGTGCCTGATTATAATGCGAGAATTTCAAACCGGACATGTCACCATCATTCGTCCACCAAGTGATAGCTCCAGCATTTAGGTTGCCAGAGTTAGACTACGATCAACTCGATCTTATAAATGTAATTGTGCAAACGTATTTGAAATACTTAATACATTTTGTGGAAAATTGTTTGTGGTAGTCTTGTCATGGTACTGTAGTGAAGTTCTGAAGTGGGCCCAAACTATTTCTCTGCATTATAGCCTATCGTCTATTATAATAATAATAATAACAATAATAACTTAGTTTTATATAGCGCTTTTCAAGATACCCAAGGTCGCTTTACATTACATGTAGGCATGTGTGTAAATGTGTGTGTGTGTGTGTGTGTGTGTGGCAGGGGGTGAGGGGAGAAATTACACTGAATTTCAATAAAAACTAATTTCATTACATTCACTTTACTCTCATTTTATTATTACTGAGGTTGTTCAGAATCACCTGAGATGTTGATATGTTATGCAAAATAAAACTTAAATATGCCTACAGTACTATAACTATCCATTTCAAGTTAAAAAGAGGAGTGAATATTTGTTAAGTCTCAAAATATCCTTTTTGATACAGTTAAATGGTCTATGGAATACATGAATGAATAACTCCTAAAGGATCACGTATCATTTGAAAGAGCCATTTCCAATCTTTAAATAGAAAGAAACTTACAATGAACACTTGTCACTTGTTTTCAAGTTATTCTTGGTTATTTGTAATGTTTCTCAAATTGCCCATTTCTTTCGGAATTCTCAGGAATCTGGAGCATTGTTTTAAAATTCTGTTGGGGTCTAGAGGGTTAAAATGTTGCACTTCCTTTTTTTTTCTTCATTCCACCATTGTCCTCCTGTTATAACATATATGTAAAGGTATAATTCTGTTTTGATAATACTTACTGTTTATACTATGCCATTTTCTGTACCAAGACTTGTTTGCAATAATAAGATTGATTAAAAGAAAAACAAACAAAAAAAAAAACAACTTGACTGTGTCAGTTAAACTTTTTTGTGGTCTGCTGAAATTTTCTTTATTTATTTATTTATTTGTTTATTTTTTTTTATTTTTTTTTTTACACCTCTGTTTGGTTTGTTGTCTGTGCTGTGGTGTTGTAGCGTTTACTACTACTATGCTGCAATGTTTCATCAATGCTTTACACAGTCCACACTTTCATTTGTTTGAGAAATAAATTAACAAATTAAAAAAAACGTTTTTCTTTGCCGGTAGGTCTGTGAAATAAGTATTATATTTTTTTTTTATAAATGGTCTTAAAAAGGTCTTAAAAAGACTTAAATTTGACTTGAAGAACCCTGTAGGAACCCTGTGGAATGATGCTTTCAACGTTGCACTATAAAAATAAACAGTTGAAGTTAATATTTGCTGTAGGAATTGCTGTGAAAGTCAGTGCTAGTCAGTAACAGATTTACAACAGAATAGTTTTATTGAGTAAAATATTATTTCTTATGCATGCCACATATGTTATCTATGTGAGGTTTTTTATATGTATACATTTTATGCATTAACAAGGAAGGGGACAAATTTACTTTATCAAATGTCTGTTTAAAACAGCTGGCACTTAAGATTTCAAGTGTGTGGAGTCAATTCATGTGTTTAATTAATTAATTTATTTCTACATTTTGATGTGTTTGGTGTATTTTAACAGGCAGGACAGTGTTTTTAAATTCCACAAAACTGTGACTAAATGTTTTGCCACATTGTGAAATCACTGTGATCAGTTTTTATGCATAATGCACTTAAATAAATGTTAAACTGGGTAAAAGTGTTGTTGGAATTGCACATACATTTCTTAAAAACTGAGGTTGTTCATAATATATTTAGTAAAAGGACAATTCATTTAATGTAAAGATTTTTATTATTTACTTATTTTTTGCACTAATACAAAGAAAACGTGCTTATTGTTAGTTCTATGTAATTTTGGAACGAGTTTACTGATGTGGCCCCTTGAGATAAGATTAAGGTGTATACGGCCTTAGACCAAAATGAGTTTGACACCCCTGGCTTGGAGAAATCTTTTGTGTGAACTTCAAAAGGATCCAAGTCTTCTTCCTCTCTGTCATTGCAGAAACATGGGGCGCAAGAGGGATCCAGATGGCACTGCTATAAGGACTGTGGGAAAGTTATCAAACGGTCAAATCTGAGGTATCATCAGAGGCTTCATACTGGAGAGAAGCCATACAGCTGTGATCAGTGCGGGGCAGCTTTCACTCAATTATCTGATCTAAAGAAACACCAACGTATTCATACAGGAGAGAAACCTTTCAGCTGTGACCAGTGTGGGGCAGCTTTCAATCAATTATCTAATCTAAAGACGCACCAACGTATTCACTCAGGAGAAAAACCTTTCATTTGTGGTCAGTGTGGGAAAGCTTTTACTGCATTAAGCAGTCTAAAGAGACACCAACTTATTCACACAGGAGAGAAGCCATACAGCTGTGGTCAGTGTGGGGCAGCTTTCACTGAATTAGGTGGTCTAAAGAAACACCAACGTATTCACTCAGGAGAGAAGCCATACAGCTGTGGTCAGTGTGGGGCAGCTTTCACTACATTAGGTAATCTAAAGACACACGAACGTATACACACAGGCAAGAAACCATACAGCTGTGGTCAGTGTGGGGCAGCTTTCACTTTATTATCTAGTCTAAAGAGACACCAACGTTATCACACAGGAGAGAAGCCATATAGCTGTGGTCAGTGTGGGGCAGCTTTCACTGAATTAGGTAATCTGAAGACACACCAACGTATACACGCGGGAGAGAAACCATACAGCTGTGGTCAGTGTGAGGCAGCGTTCACTTTATTATCTAGTCTAAAGAGACACAAACGTGTCCACACAGGAGAGAAGCCATACAGCTGTGGTCAGTGTGGGGCAGCTTTCAATGTATTGGGTAATCTGAAGACACACCAACGTAGTCACACAGGAGAGAAGCCATACAGCTGTGGTCAGTGTGGGGCAGCTTTCACTTTATTATCTAGTCTAAAGAGACACCAACGTATTCACACAGGAGAGAAGCCATACAGCTGTAGTCAGTGTGGGGCAGCGTTCAATGTATTAGGTAATCTGAAGACACACCAACGTAGTCACACAGGAGAGAAGCCATACAGCTGTGGTCAGTGTGGGGCAGCTTTCACTTTATTATCTAGTCTAAAGAGACACCAACGTAGTCACACTGCAGAGAAATGATTGGCTTAAATCAACAACAATTTTTATGGCAGATAAGCAAACATTCACCTGGGAGCAGCAACAGGAACTTCCAATCAGAAGCTTTGCCTTTCTTCAGATTAAAAATCTTCTTTGTGGATTACCACCTTCTCTTGTCAGGACTTTAGTTCTGAATGTTCTGTGGGGAGCACATGTTTGAAGAACCATTGAAAATGCTTTATAATTTGTTGGGATTGCTTTAACTGGGGACGGATCTCCCGACGTTTAAGACAAACATGGCATCAATTGTGAGTTGATGGACAGAACAAAATGCAGTCTGTTTGAAAGTAGACCATGTTTATTCTGTTACACTGAACATATTTTGTTTTGTTTAAAGTTAAGATCCACAAAGTAGCTTTGCAGCAGCTGTGGGTATTTCTGTAAACATCTGAAGAAGCAATATATCATTTCAGTTTGATGTGAAGTCGAGCTTTACACTCGTCTGTATTTCATTGTTCTGCATTTCATTAAAGGGCAGATGTTAACTTTTCTCATTCTCTTCATGTTCTTGCTACACAGATATGTTTGAAGAAAATGTGTGTCTGGTTACGAGGGAAAGTTGACCCTAATCATCTACCCCAAAGAACCAGAAATCTTTAACGCAGGCTGAAAAAGGTTTGGAGTTGTTCCCTGTACTTTCCAGACAGCTGTACGATGCTCATGACTGAAGCTGAAAGTTAAGGCTGTTCCAACACTAAAAGGACACGAGGCTCAACTTTAAGCTGTGAAACTCGTTCAAATGTCTGTGTTGGAATCAGATGTGTGAACGGATTTTAGTCCAAATGTCATGGCTGCACTGAGGGAAAAGGCAGCTAAGCAGGCTAACGGTACTTTGAATGGAACCGTTTAACACGAGAAAACTGATCTGTTTGTTGCTTCTACTACTGCTCAGTTACTCACACAATCAGGTACTGAGCAGATTTACCAAACAGACATTCTGCTGTAATCTCAGATGCTCTCAGTCGCGCTGCTCACGTTGTTTTAGTCCACAACTCTTCTTCTTCTTCTCCCCCGACGGCTACACAATTTACCCAGAATTTACCTGTGGCAGAGTGTGCACACAACACCCTTATACTTTATTGGATTGTATCTACAAACTGAAACGCTGATCATTTAAACCTGCTTCAGGCTGTTTTTGTTCCCTTTAGTTTTAAGCTGACTGTTTGGCGTACCCTGAGCATTTCAATGGAAAATGTTCAGCACAGACTTGGAGTTGTATTGTGTTCTTGTAGTAACTACGTCCCCACAGCTATTATGTCCTGAAGAGTATCTTAGAAAGCGCTTTGTGCCGCTCACAGTGGGAGAATCTCACTGACAAATCCCACTTTGGCCTAAAGATGTGATCAGCGGTGACTTTTTTGTGTTAGCGACTGGCGCTACGGTCCTGGCTGAACAGGAAGTAGCCACCAGAAATGCAAGACAGTCGCTGTAGCCACTGAATGTTACGCAGGACTGTTTTCCTGTATGCAGATGGTCATCAGTGAAGTCACCTCCCCCGAAAGAGCCTCGTCATGTTGTGAATATGTGGCAAAACATGGTAAGCCAGCCGGGGGGGCTGTTAGCGTGACAGAGACAGTCCCTCAGTCAGAGACGAACCTCAGAAGTTAAACCCAGTTTGTAACTGAGCTGACTCACAGTGGAAGTCACACGTTAGATCTGGTTCTCAAGGAGTGTTTCCTGTTGAGATCCAGCCGTGTCTGATCAGTGCTGCAGTTTATTGTTTTGCATTATTCTCTCCTCTTACTCAGACTACACCTGAAACTAATCAAAATCAGGAAGCAGCATGAAGAATTGTCACATCAGCCAACTCAAAGAACTAATAACAAGTGCTTCAAAAAGGCAAATGACGTAAAAATGAGGAAAATACCCTCAGTCCCCAGAAGTCTTTCTGGGGTTCCTGCTCCCAAAGCACACTGAGCGCTGTTTCTGTGCTTCAGTGTTTTTCAGTAGTTTGTGTTCACTTTTTCCACCTCCGTAATGATCTGTAAAACTGAAGGTTGTTAAAGATCACAGTGCTGGATCCAAACAATAGTGTAATGTTCCAATCTGACCTCCTGGTGGCAGTGTCGTCTCACTGGTGGGGATTTCTCATTGATTCTTTTAAAAGCAGGAATCACTGTCAGATATTCATGATCTGAAGGGGATGAACTCCTGTGCTTCTGCAAAATACCTGAGTTTCCTCCAGTGCCACCATGAAGTTAGTGTTTTTCGCCATATATATTTATATTTACACTAACTTATAGATTTAATCTGCTGTAACTCCTGGTTAAATGGAGGTTTTCCTCTGTCTTTAACTGCAGAATTCCACCGTAATATAATTCTAGTTAAAAAAAATAATAATAATAAACTCATGTTTCAGCTTTAGTTATTTATAAATGTAAATTGATGATACATATTGGATGGAAGCTTTTGGCTCCGGATGAAATGTTTTGGGTTCAGGTGGAACCGAACCAGGTCAGCACCATTATTCCAGAATTCTTTGCATCTTCTTCAGATTTTCTCTGTGAAAACAGAGACTTCTGAAACATGTTTCTGAGCTGGTGTGGATGCTGCTGGAAGGACCTCTGCTGGTCACTGGTAGTTTTTCACATCTGTTATGATGTGTAACCGTAGCAACGGGAAAGTTGTTCACCTGTTGGTACAGCTAACTGAGCTTCACAGAAGCTCAAGAAATGGCTGGAAAAATACCCCAAATCTGGATGAGCTGGAGAGGAGACGTCTAGGAAATAGAGCAGGAACAAACTGGAGGAAAAGGAGGAGGAAGTTTAAAGCATTTCTTCCCTCGATCATCAGGGGAAATGTGAGGTCACTGGTGGATAAGACAACTACATGGATCAACTACACACTGAAAAGTTGAATCCTAAACTTTCTCTTTTCATTTTCTTTTCATAGGGACTGAGTTCAAGCCTTTTCCAGGTTCCACTCAATCTTTCTCAGTCTTCAAAGTTTGAAACCAACAAGTCTTATACTTTATTGGGATACAGAGCACGAGACAGAACACCAAGCAGCTGAACAAACCAGAGACAGTTGATGAGCAAAGCTGCTTCACAGGAAACATGTTGGAAGACTAAAAGATAGTGTCTGTGGTCATCAGTCTCAGGTAAAAAAGTGCCAAGAAAGCAGCACAAAGCAGCAGAGGCATCGCTCAGAGGGTCAATAAACTGCTTTGGGACTCGGAGATCATATGTTCAAGTCCTGTGAGAACTGCTCAAAGAGTTTAAATGTCTCCAGCTTTTAGAGGCCAAAGCAAAGAGTGAAAAGCTTTAAGGTGGAAAGTTTCATTCTCTGATTTAATGTCTCAAACTGGTACTGAGCAGCTTTTAGTTTGTCAGGATGAGGGATGAAAGCTCCTAAAGAAATAAAGTCTGCAGTTCAGCATCCAAACAGAAGAATGGAAGCAGCTCAGAAAGGAGGCTGAAGCTGTGATTGGGTGGTTCAGGCAGATGCAGAGCAGCTTCTGGAAGCAGAGGGAGGGGCTTCAGCTCCTGTAGATGCTGATGGCTGTTAGGAAAGGAAGGGCAGTTTGTTCAGCTCAGAGCAGGCTGGGGTTTATCAAGCCAAAATGAAAAGAGAAACTTTAGGATTCAACCCTTCAGTGTGGCGTTGAACAGCTCAGGCTGTCGGCTGAAAGCTCTGAGCCTCCGAGAACGTGGAAACTACGACCAGAGCACTTTTAAAGTTCAACAACGCTGCTCACAAGGAGCAGCTCAGGATGATGGGATGCTGCCTGGGGTTGGACTCATCACGGGTTCAATTCCCACAGATGCTCTGAGTCACAGCTGTCTTTCAGCTCGCAGCCCAAGCCGTGCGCCCAGATGCTCAGTTAAACATCAGTTAAAGGCAGATGATTTATCTGATCTGATTATTTACAACATGTTCATTCAGCTTTGGACATATTTGTGGAATGAATGGTTTATGGCTTGTATCTTTAAAAACTTTGCCCCCTGGTGTGTGAAGAGAAGAAGAAACCACAGGGACCCACACAGGAAGAGGGCGGGCTTTATTTGGGGCTTCAACAACCAGCTCAAACTGGCCAAATGAGTGAGAGACACAACGATGGAAACAAGTGTTCAGTAGCTGCTCTGTAAGTAGTGAAGCTGTGTTTTTCTGCTTTAGCTGAAATCCTTTAACTGTTCCTGCTCTGTGGAGAACTTCTGATAGTGGAGGGGACATTTAAACAGCTCAGGCTGAGGTCGGATGGAAAACACATGGTGATGAGCTGCTTCAGGAGGAACTTTACACAACTAAGAGCGTACAGAAACTAAGTGAAAAGAATGCAAAATAAATGCTCAGTTTGATCCAAACTCCTGCAGCTGAGCGTGTAAAGTTAGTTTTGTTATTGAGTGGCTAACATTTCAGATAAAGGACATAACAGCAGTATTTACTGCACATGGAGCAGCTTCACATCAGCACAGAAAGATGTTTGTATTCATCGCTGGTTTGATCTGAGCTCTGCGTTTCTCACGTTGTCGGCTTTATAGAGTTAAATGACTTTATTTGTCTGATTCAGACCAACCTGAGTCTCATTTCTCTTCAGTTCTGACGTCACTGCTGAGCTGCACAGCTGATCCAGGTTAGCTGGGATCAAGCTTTTATCACCATTCAGATGTTTGAACTCTTTATCAGTGACTTCAGCAGGAACCTGTGATATGAAAGAGATGGAATAATGAATAAGTGAATCCAGCTTTTTGCTCCTCATGTCAGCGCTCACAGCTGGTCTGACTGTGAGTCCCAGCAGCTCTCAGCTGTCTGAAGGAGACTCTGTGTCTCTGAGCTGTGAGGAGGACCACCGCTCTGCTGGATGGACTCTGAGGAGGAACCAGGACTCAGTGTGGATCAGGAAGGGGCAAAGCAGCCGGTTCCTCCTGTAGCATCAGCTCCACACAGCCATCAGACAGTGGAGTTTACTGGTGTGAGCCCAGAGAGGGAGCAGCCAGTAACAGCATCAGCCTCACTGTCTCTGCTGGTAAGATCAGACTGTGGAGTTAGTGCTGATGAAGCTGTGTGGAAATGGATGAAATGCTGCAGTTTGTCTCTGTGCTGAGGTGGATCAGTGATCCTGCAGAGTCCTGTCCTCCCTGTGATGGAGGGAGGTGACATCACTCTGAGCTGTCCAACAAAGACCCCCCAGCTGCTTTCTATAAAGATGGCTCCCTCATCAGGGCGGAGCCTGTAGGTCACATGACCCTCCACCCTGTTACCAGCTCTGATGAAGGCCTCTGCAGGTGCAGCATCAGCGGTCATGGAGAGTCTCCACCCAGCTGGATCTCTGCCACAGATGAGGGTTACTCAGGTGACTCTCTGTGATTCCTGAGCTGAGTTTAAAGAGTTTAAACATTCATAATGTGACGATGATGTGATAAATATCTTTATTTCATATAAAGCCACCACCACACCTCCTCCTACATCCATCTCTCCAGCTGGTTCCTCTCCTCTTCTCTCCCTGGTGTTGCCTCATGTTTCTGCCTGTGTTGTGGTTCTTCTGCTGGTTCTGCTGGTTCTACTGGTTCTGTAGGTGAGACAGATATTATGTTTCCAGGTTTTATTACATGTGTTCTATCATTCATTCAGATATTTTTATTTCTGTATTTTCATTATATTATATCACAATACATGTTAAAATATTTCAGCTGATAAAGAACAAGTTGGAGAGGATGATGTCACGTACCGCGATGTTAAGATATCACGTCGTAAACAACAGAAAATCAAAACAACTCAAGGTAAAATGTGTGCGTGAACGGAGATATTCTGAAGGCTGGAGATCACTTTTTAAGACTTTTATACATAATTAGAACACTTTAGTTATATTTTAGAGGCTGAATGCAGTATGGAATGATCAGAAAACATCAGGAGGTTGAAACATTTTCAGTAAAGTGAATTTTATCTGAAATGTGGAAGAAGAAGTCTGCAAACATGTAAAACTGTTATTTAGAAATGAAAGAATATTTTCACTGTAATTATATTTAAATCAAAGAATATAATGTTCATTTTAACTGGAATTTCTATTTAAATTGTAGTTAAACACTGAATTATTCAATCCAACAGATAACACTTTGATGATGAAACCTTTTTATTTTTGTTGTTTCTTTTGATCATTTCTGGATTAAATTACTTAATAACTTCATGAAGTTAAACTAATAAAACCAAAATCTCTGCGTAAGCCAGCTGTTCTGTGCACGCTGAGCTGTGCACGCTGAGCTGTGCACGCTGGGATTCACTGAGGATGTTTTATTCATGGTGTGCAGCTTCTGCTCTTCTGCACACAGCATGAACTGTACAAGTTAAAGTGTTTGTTGGTTATTTAACCTGAAAGCCTCCAGCAGCATCCATGTTTCCTCATTAAAGCTCTGAAAGAGGAATGAGTGAAACCTGTCTGTCTGAGTGTTTCTGTAACCTGAGACAGCAAGAAGCCGTCAGGCTCCTCCTCCTCTGTCTCAGTCTTATGATGTCATCATGTTACTGTGATCATGTGATGAACACACTGATGACCTCAGACTTCATCCAACCATCAGTTCACCTCAAGCTAAAGATGAGGTTTATAAAATAACTGAAGGCTGTTTTAAAGACTTTTTCAGGGTTTTTAGGCTTGTTGCTGCATCAGTGTTAAAATAAGAATAAATGTTTCTGTAAATGTTCAAATTTACTCATTATTTCTGCATTTTGTTGCTGTTGTTTTGCCAATAAATGATTGTACTTCTAACTCTCTGTGTTGTGTATTTATTTCCATGTTACTCAGCATGGAACAGGGAGCGTTCCCTCCCTGAGAGGAAAGTCATGTCAGATATCATGTTTTTCTATCTTTCTATGAGCTGTGAGGCCAAACAGCAAAAGACTGCAGCTGGTTTTTCTCAGGGTTGAAGGTTGTTTTTGTCACTTTTCTGCCACAAGAGGAAAACAGCACAGCTTCATCCACAGGAACCTCCCTCAGGAAACTGTTGGTGGCCACAGAAGTGCTTTAAATTAAAGGCCAAACTGAAGCTAAAGGAATGATGACAACACTGATAATCTAATGACTTGGATCCAAAGGGAAAGTTCCCATGAGCCTTTGCAGTCAGCATGAAGCAGCCCATAGTCAGAGCCTCCTCTGCTGCTGCTGAAGTTAATTTCAGCCCAAAGTGAGACATGACGGTGATGTTTCAGGAGCTGCTGACACACACTGAGCAGCTTTAGCTCAGAACACCTGGAACACACACATCATGGTGTCATCACGTGGTTTCCTGGCTCCGCCCCTCTGATGGTGCCCCTCAGCCTGCCTGATGGCATTCAGGGGCAGCGGGCCGGTGAGACTCCCTCTGGTGGCAGAAAACAGAATTACACATGGTTTCACTCACTTTCTCGTCGGGTTTAGGAATAAAAGTCCACATGGAAAGGTGGTTATTTTAGGCTCTGCCTTGTGACTCTCTGCATAGGGACAGCCACCCCTCACCTCCATAACACATCTGATGTCGATACTCTTTTAAGAAAGACATACGTGATGACCACATGCCAATTATCGCTGTGGCTGCTTAACCTTAAATGGAAGATGTTTTTGAAGCCTCGAGCCGGATGGTCTCTCCTCTCCAGAGCAGCTGAAGGCCAACAGAACCAGATGGAACCCTGAGGTTCCCAAAGCAGATGCCTCCTCCCCCCGACTACACATCCATATCCTGTCCATGTAAACCACAAACAGGGTCGGAGACGAGGGGCAGAACTGGTAGAGTCCCCGTAACCCAGAACCACTTCCCAACCAGAATGCAGACACAGCTCTGACTGCGTTATTCAGTGACTGGATATCCTGTAAAAGTGACTTCTGCGGCACCCCCCACAGACTCCCTGGGGGTCCAGAGTCCAGAAAACACATGTAACACAACCCTAACCCTGGATGGTTAAACTCCCATGATCCCTACAGTAACTATGTGAGGGTAAAGATCTGGTCCACTGTTCCATGACCTGAACACATTTCTCCTCCTGAAAGGTTCAGTTACCAATCAGAGCCCCCTCTTCAGCCTTAAACTTTACAAGAGAAGTGAGATTTTCCCCAATAACAGATAATGTGCGTCGAAAAAAGTGGAAAGGGTGTCTGCTTCCCGGACATTTACTGGCAGCTTATTCCACAATAGAGGGGCCTGCTAACTGAAGGCTCTGCCTCCCATTCTACTTTTAGAAACTCTGGGAACCTCAAGTAAACCTGCAGTTTGGGAACGAAGTGCTCTGTTAGGAAAATATCTTACAATGAGATCTTTAAGATATGATGGAGCTCGGTCATTAAGAGCTTTATATGTAAGGAGAAGAATCTTAAATTATATTCTGAATTTAACAGGGAGCCAATGAAGAGAAGCTAAAATTGGAGAAATATGAGCTCTCCTGTTAGTTCTTGTCAAAACTCTGGCTGCAGCATTTTGGATCAACAGAAGGCTTTTCAGAGAATATGTGGGACAGCCCAATAATAAAGAATTACAGTAGTCCAATCTTGAAGTAACAAATGCATGAATTAGTTTTTCTGCATCACTCTGAGACAAGATGTTCCTGATTTTAACAATATTACGAAGGTGAAAGAAGGCAGTCCTAGAAACCTGTTTTATATGCGAGTCAAGTTCTGGTCAAAAATAACTCCAAGGTTCCTCACTGTAGAGCTAGAAGCCAAGGAAATACCATCTGGAGTAACTATATAGCTAGATAATTTCTCCCTGAAACGCTCAGGTCCAAAGATAACGACTTCAGTTTTGTCTGAATTTAGCAGCAGACAGTTCTGAGTCATCCAGGTCTTTATGTCTTTAAGACATGCTTGTAGTCTGACCAACCTATTGGGTTCATCTGGTTTTATAGATAAGTACAGCTGAGTATCATCAGCATAGCAATGGAAATGTATGCCATGCTGTCTAATAATGTTACCTAATGGAAGCATGTATAAAGTAAAAAGAATCGGTCCAAGCACAGAACCCTGGGGAACTCCATGACTTACTCTGGTGTGTGAGGAAGATTCTTCATTTACAAGAACAAACTGAAATCTATCAGATAAATATGATTTAAACCAGCCTAATGCAGTTCCTTTAATCCCAATAACATGTTCAAGTCTGTGTAATAAGATACTGTGATCGACCGTATCAAATGCAGCACTGAGATCCAACAGGACAAGCACAGACACAAGTCCGCTATCAGAGGCTAAGAGGAGATCATTGGTAACTTTCAGCAGTGCAGTTTCTGTGCTATGATGCACTCTGAATCCTGACTGAAACTCTTCAAACAGATTATTTCTGTGTAAATGATCACAAAGCTGAGCTGCAACTATTTTTTTCAAGAACTTTAGACATAAAAGGGAGATTGGATATAGGTCTATAATGAGCCAACACTTCTGAATCAAGAGTAGGTTTTTTAAGTAAAGGTTTAATTACAGCAACCTTAAAAGTCTGAGGTACATATCCTGTCAACAAAGACAGATTGATCAAATCCAATATGGAAGTGTCAATTAATGGGAAAACCTCCTTGAACAGTCTGGTTGGGATTGGGTCTAAAACACAAGTTGATGGTTTAGAAGAGACTATTGCTGTTGTTAGTTCAGAGAGATCAACTGGGCAGAAGCCGTCTAAATACAATTCAGGTTCTAAAGATACTTCTAAAGCTGCTGTACTTGATGATACATCACTGATAATAGTGGGAAGGACTCCATCAATCTTCTCTCTGATAGAAACAATTTTATTAATAAAGAAGCTCATGAAATCATCACTGCTGAGAGTTAAAGGAATAACTGGCTCAGCAGAGCTCGGACTCTTAGTCAGACTGGCTACAGTGCTGAAAAGAAACCTGGGATTATGCTTATTCTCTTCTATCAATGATGAATAATAAGCAGTTCTAGCTTTACGAAGGACTTTCTTATACATTGTTAAACTATCTTTCCAGACTAACTGAGACTCTTCTAAATTAGAGGAATGCCACTGTCTCTCGAACTTTCTTGCAGTCTGCTTTAAAGCACGCAGCTGTGAATTATACCAAGGAGCCAACCTCTTCTGACTGATTACCTTCCTTTTCAGAGGGGCAACATTGTCCAGTGCTGTACGCATTGAAACTATAGTGCTGTCAACAAGAGAGTCAAGTGCTGCTGGAGTAAAGTTTAGGTAGTCGTCCTCTGTCATATCTGCACATTGCAGTGAAGAAAAGGATGATGGAATTAAGTCTTTAAATCTGGTTATACGTAAATTTCTTCTCAGAAACTGTATAGTCAAGTAATGTAAACTCAAAGGTTATCAGTAAAGTTCAAAAGTTCAGTGTATGGTACAACACACATCACTCGAATATATGATTGCCTGTAACATGAGTACATAAATTCTTTCACAAAAGAACCATTCTAAATTTGACATTGATCATCAAACTTTTTAAATCACAAAAGATTTTAACAAAACTACAGAAAGAAGTTAAGAAAACTGCAGCTTTAGTGGGAAATGTGACAGGATGGTCAAAAGGTTAGAAAAGAGGAAGAAAAGGGCCCAGAAGTATGTTTCACACACAGCTAAAATGATAAAGCTCCATTTTATTTGGCCATCTGGCCGGCTTATTGAAATCAATAGCTGAGGTTGTGTTTCTGGGATGGTTTAACGCTTTAACGGTTAGCATTAGCAGGCCGGCCTAACTGTGAATAGCAGCCAGGTTATCTGAACTTTTTACTCTCTGCTGCATGTTCTGACTGCCCGTGTCCAGGAGCAGGAATCAAACCAATGACACAGAGCACTTTGAAGACATTTCTGCTAACGTCTGACCGCTAAATTCATTCTTTTCTGGACTCACCTGCATGCAGCTTTCTGTTGCTATGCTACCAGATGTTCCGAGATGAGCCGAAGCTTCGCAGTGTGTGTCGGGTAATGGGCCGTTTCTCAATGTGCGTATTTGTCTGTAGTGATGTTTCCAACAGGGTCTTGACTCTGAAGCGCATGTCCAGTAACTTCGGATGTATTTTGTGAAGCTCGTACCGAAGCGCGTGTCGATGACTATTTGGTAACGTCAGAGGCCTTTCCAACCGGCCGTACCATGTGACCGGTTTAGGAGGGTTTTTTTTTCAGTAAAATGTATTGTTCTATGTAAATGTGCAAAAAGCATGGCATACAAAACATTGTTCAGATATCTGTAGTGTTGAGCTGACTGTAGAAATATCAACATAATCAACATGTTATTCTGTGTATGATTAAGTTGAAAAATGAAGAAATAATGCATTATTCATATAAGATAAAACACAATAGCAGAGGCGGCGCTAAGGGGTTGCTTGCGGTTGCTATAGCAACCCCAAGAATGTGCTCAGCAACCCCATAGCTACCCTGTAATGATATACAACGGCGCTAGAGGGCGCCGCCGCATAACTCAAGCTGCAATGTATATATCCGGTGCTGCATCAAGCTGCAAGGTATATATCCGGTGCTGCCTCTCAAAATAAATCAGTTATCATTACACAGCTACAGGACTCAGTCGCATTTTATTACATGGTGTCAGGAAAGACGAATCCTCGTCAAGAAAAAAAAAAATGGACGCGCTAAAAGCACCGGATACCTTACGGTTGGAAGGAAACATCGCCGACAATTGGAAAAGATGGAGACAAAAGTTTGAATTTTTTATGGCGGCTACAGGCATTGAAGGAAAGTCACAGAAAGTACAGAGCTGCACGTTGCTACACGTCATCGGGGATGAAGCACTGGAGATCTATAACAACTTCGAATTCACAGAGCAAGAGGATAAGACAAAACTTAAGGTACTGCTCGAGAAGTTCGAGCAACACTTCACCCCCCAAAGGAATGTGACGTTTGAGAGGCATGTGTTCAACACTCGTGTACAGGCCCACGGCGAAAGCATCGACCAGTTTGTTACGGATTTGAGATCAAAGGCGAGGTCATGTGAGTACGGACAAATATGTGACAGTTTGATAAAAGACCGAATTGTTGTGGGAATAAGGGATGACCACGTAAGGGCAAAATTATTGAGAAGAACCGACCTAGACTTACCCCAGGCTATCGACATATGCCGCGCTGCAGAGTCTAGCCGTATACAATTGGACCAATTACAACCAAAAGCACAAGCCGAGTGTGCAGTCAACAAAATCAAACGAGAGCGCGAAAAAAAGCAGCAGACGTCACCCGCCACCTCACACAGGCAAAATATGATTCGGGACTGTAAATACTGCGGCCGAGATCACCAGAAGGGAAAATGCCAAGCATACGGTAAAAAATGCAACAGCTGTGGAAAAATGAATCACTTCTCGAACAAATGCATGTCAAAAACAGCGTCGTACATGACCAGAAAGCCAGTGCACAGGGTAGAAGAACAATCCGAATCGGATCCAGAAGAAATGTACGTCAACATGGTAAAGGCAAGTGGTGGGGAAGACTGGGAAGCGGACCTCGTCATCAACGACAAGAAAGTCACAATCAAAATAGACACCGGCGCGCAATGCAACGTAATACCTGAATCAATCCATCGACAAACAGGAGCACAAATTGGGAAATCAAAAGCAAAACTGGTAACTTATGGAGGGCAGTGCCTAAAGCCAATGGGGAAATGTCAACTGCTGACGGAATACAAGGGCCAGTTTCATCAAGTTGAATTTCAAGTGCTGAACCAGAAGGCAACACCACTGCTGGGCCTAACAACTTGTGTAAGCCTCGGACTCATAAAACGCATCAGAGAAATAACAACAGGCCAAAGTCAAGACATTCCAACGGAATATGCAGACGTGTTCGAAGGACTGGGGCGCTTCGAAGGAGAACAGCGCATCGAGATCAGAGCAGACGCACAGCCCATCATCCATGCCCCGAGGAGAGTCCCAGTCGCCCTGAGAGAGAAAATAAAAGATGAACTGAAGAGGATGGAACACCTGGACGTCATCGAAAAGGTAACGGAGCCGAGGCAGTGGGTGAGCAGCATGGTGACGGTATGGAAGCCAGAGAAACAGAAAATATGGATATGCATGGACCCCAAGGACTTAAACGACGCTATCGAAAGGGAACACTACCCCATGAGGACGATCAAAGAAGTGATGGCCCGGATGCCAGGAGCCAAGGTACTCAGCACACTCGACCCACAATGTGGAAACTGGCAGGTGAAGTTGGACAAGGAAAGCTCAGCGCTGTGCACGTTCAACACTCCATTCGGATGATACGCATACAAAAGACTGCCATTCGGAATCAGCACTGCCGGAGAAATATTCCAAAGACTGATGACAGAAATGTTTGAGGACATAGAGGGAGTGGAAGTAATTGTCGATGACATCCTCGTATGGGGAACAAACAAAGAGCAACCACTGCATGAAAAGAGGGATTTGCGGATGTATGTGGCCCCTTACATGACAAAAAGCACAGAATCAAAGCATGCAGTTTGAGACAAACGTTTGTAAAAATGGGCTATACAAATAAAATTGCCTTGCCTATACAGCACAAAAACCTAACAAAAATTCCTCTGCCGTTGCAGGCCCAACTTAAATCAACATGCATATTAATTAAAATAATTTAACACACATTGGTCTCTGACCAGCCGACCACAGTTGCCATCCGGGAAGATGGCAGGAATGTCCCAGTCTATGAGAGCTGGCACTCTGGGGGCCCTCTCCTTTCTCAGGCAGGCCACATTGTGGAGGACAGCACAGGCCACAATGATATCACATGCCCTGTCTGGGCTGACTCTCAGGTGGTTCAGACACTGAAAGCGTGCCTTCAGTAGGCCAAATGTCATTTCGATCCGGGCCCTTGTTCTGGTACGGGCATGGTTGTATGCCAGTTGTGCCTCCAGAGGGTCTGCAAATGGAGTGAGCAGAAAAGGCTGGCAGGCATACCCTCTGTCACCCAGCAATACACCCAGGAATTCACCTGTGAATACAAAATGTTACCATCGCAACCTCATAAGTAGTGACAGTCTTAACACAGCCATGATGTTAAAAGTGGTTATCAATAGAGGTTCTGTGGCTCACCTTGTGATAGGCGCCAATAGATCTGAGTTCCGAAACACTCGGGAGTCGTTGACCGAGCCGGGCCACTTTGCCACAACATAACTGATCAAATAGTCAGCATTTCAGACCATCTGAAATGATAAGATGCACCGATGACATTGGGGAAACCTGTAATACGATACAATGAGTATCTTACTCTGAATGTTAACATTGTAATTGTAACTGTAATTTTTTTTTTTTTTTAATTCTTACCCGCAATCCTATAGAACTCCTCCTTGATGTCACAGAGTCTTCTATGCCCAGGGAAGGAGATGAAGATGCTTGCAAGTCCTTTAATTGCGTTTTTTTTTCACTGCTAAAACAGTACAGGCAGGCACATTCTTAATAAAAAGTTGCTGCCATGTCCATTTTGGTTGCTTGCTTCCGCTTGACTCAGAGCGCGGATCTCCAAAACACATGAGAAGCTATACAGAATCATACGCGGCGGACAGCACAGCTTTATGCCAATTACCCACACAGGCTCCACACCTCCACACGCATCGCGTCTCCAATCATAACTCATCAGGGGAAATCACATTTTGCCAATATTTTTGAGACCCCCCAACATTTCCCAAATCATGTTTTCGGGGGGTCTCGTGTCAGTTTCAGGGGGTCTCGGATCCCCCGAGTCCCCCGTAGTTCGAACACTGCCTAATTGTGATAATTTCAGTGGAGTGTGGTGAGTGTGTATTTGTGCACTACTTACGCATTCAGGTGGTCAGCAATGGTTTGCCACGCTTGCTCCCTTTGTTTTTTAACTGTGGCAGTATTTCCTTTTTCTTTTATTTTTGTCCGTCACCTCTTCATATGCTTCCATTAATAATTATTGCTCCGCTGGGGAGAAATACGCCGCCCTTGTTGCCATGGTGAATCAGTGAATCTATGATCGATCGTGGGGTCTATTTAAGAAAGCCGTGTGCAGCACTTATCCAGGATCGCTTTCACCTGGCTTAATGAATCCGTGTCTGCTCATCCTGGATTGGCCTTTGTGCAACCAACTAAGCCTGGGCGCCCATGTTGTGGATTACTTGAACCTGGCTAAGTAACTCATCCTGGATGTCTTAATCCTACTTTTGTGCAACGGGCCCCAGCTTTACTGGTGAAACGGCTATCCACATTGTTCCTAGATCTACAGTAGCTGTGGTGATGTCATTCTACAGTCAGCCAATCACGTCTGTTCTAAATTACCCGGAGAAATCGGAGGTCTAAAATAATATTTCCATAAAGCAGATTTATGAGATAAATAGAAACCCTATTTAATTGTATTCTCAGTTTAATTTGTTTTTGAATAGTCATATGTTACAGTTTTCCTCTAATTTTAGCACCCATTCACTCATAACATAGCTAAACTGCAATTCTAAATGGATATTTGGCAATTCTAACTGGAATATGGCGATTTTGAGAATGTCCTTCTTCAAGTAACACAAATAAGGTATGAAATCCCAGTTGTTTTTCATATGCTCGCCGAAACACTATTATCAAATAGTCTTCTTGTGACTTGGTTTGTTGGTCGACTCTAGGTGCTTGCAGTCTATCTAGAGCAGGGTTGGGGAGTAACGGATTACATGTAACGGCGTTACGGTAAAAGGATACAAAATAAAAGTAACTGTAATCCGTTACAGTACAAGCAAAAACTATGTACTCAGATTACAGTTACATTCAGTGAGAATGGGGGTTACTTAACAGGATTACAATTTGTGCGAGGTTGCAGTGACAGAAGTACAGAGCGGCAGGGTCGGACTGGGGAAAAAAAAAATCGGCCCTGGCAATTTTCCCCGGGACCAGCCCCCCCTCAGTATTAATTAGTATCTCCAATCTAATTAAATAAAAATAAAAAAACGAGCACAGACCGCTCATACAGTCAATGGCATGTACCCATAGAAAAAATACACACTCACACACACATCACACAACCTGACTATCGGCTGCTAACAACCATGATCAGTAGGCTAACCTACACAAACCCAGACACATAATGGCTCGGCGGCCAGCAATCGGATAAACCAATGAAGTGAATCAATCCTGTGAAAGAATGAAAACAAGTGAATGAAACCTGCACTCACCCATTATGAAGTTAACTCTGCCAGCCCCATACTCTTGCCCCTGCTCAGCCAACTCCTTGACGTCGGGTATGGTTGGTAACGTTACTGCGGCTAGCATTAGCAACGAGGCTGCTAGGCATGCTAAATCGGTAAGCATTAAGCATCAAGGCTACTGAAGAAAGCTAGTCTTTTTAGCTACGTTATATTATCATCTTCTTCTCGGCTATAAGTTAACCTTTGTTTACGGCCACTGGCCCTAACCTGACGCGCTAGTTGTCAAATCACCTGGAAGTTTTCACCGGAAGTACTGGCGCACACACACAAGCAAGGGTGTGCAAAGAAAAATAAAATGTGATGTAAAAGTCTTACTTTGCTTATTTATTACTAAAGTAGAGCACTTCATTGTCATTGCACATGTATTAATGAAATGCAGTTTGGCATCTTATCAAGTGTAACGCGTGCAGATTGTATAGCATGCAGTATTTAGAGATAAAATGCAGTTATTTACAGCTAGTGTAAGGAAAGATGGTTAATAGATATGTGCAGAATAGATCAATTACCTAGGGAAATGCATGTATGTGCAGAGAATGTATAATGTAGTTATGGCAGTACAATGAAAAGAAAAATAGCATGGTATAAATAAATGTGATAAATACAGATGAAATCATACAGATAATATACAGATTATCCTATACCATAAATAGGTAAAAGTAATCCAAAAGTAATCCAAAAGTAATTAGTTACATTACTTTTTTAAGTAATCCAAAAAGTTACACTACAATTACATTTTAAACAAGGTAACTTGTAACTGTAATGGATTACATTTTTAAAGTAACTTCCCCAACACTGATCTAGAGCTACTTGCTGAGTAGCCTAGTGTCAGTGCAGTTAGCACCATCTTTTGAAAATAACGGACACACTTTTTACTTTATGTTAGGTTGCCAGCGTGCTTCCTGCCATAATGTGATGCGAGTAGATTGGCTTGAGTAGGCTAATGTGTGAGCAACAAGTTTGAACGTAACGTTGTGCCCGTGTGATTTAGCACTGTACGAGGCTCTTTTGCTAGCAACCCCTCACATTCATGCAGCAACTGCATAGCAACCCCAACGAAAAATCGCTGGCGCCGCCGCTGCACAATAGACAGAAACTATTTATCAGAAAAAATACATCTATATCTACATATATCTCAGGAGAAATTAACATCTATATATTTATATATCTATCTATCTATCTAGATAGATAGATAGATAGATAGATAGATAGATAGATATGTATATATACATTCTTTTTTGGAGCGGCAGAGACACATTTATCAGCGTTTTAAATGGTAGAGGGTGCCCCTACCTCGTCCTCCTTCATACTGAATCATGCCAGCGG
The DNA here is from genome assembly GCF_027942865.1 of Odontesthes bonariensis. Lineage (NCBI taxonomy): Eukaryota > Metazoa > Chordata > Actinopteri > Atheriniformes > Atherinopsidae > Odontesthes > Odontesthes bonariensis. The sequence goes on from NC_134524.1 coordinate 24,490,607, forward strand.
TCCAGCTTACCTTCAGATCTACATCCTCCAACAGAGCATGATATCACTGTCTGTTCCTCCTGTTGTCCCAAACACTCCATCTGTAGAAGATGTCCTTCAGTCTGTCTGTTCTCTCTGGTGTCAGATGGAAAATGAGCTGAATGGCAAAGCTGGGCTGAAGAAATGATTTTAAAGAAGCTTTAAATGACTTGGAGGGAAATATGCGGCTGTAGATACTTTGACTGATGAGCCGGGATCAGTTCTTCTTTTCAGTAGAAGACCTAATTATTCTGTATGTCTCATGTGAACTGAATACATGTGAAACAAACATCTGGAACCCTGTTTATTGGGCTTCAAGCCAGAAAACTATTGTAAATTATGAATTAATTGATTAAAATATGAATTTGATCACTTTTTTCTGGTTAAAACCAAAGTAAATTACATAATAAATGAGTCAGATGTGCGAAAAAAAAAAGATTTAAACTAAACATTTTATTATAAAATGTCATCATAGAAAATGTAAAACAAGCCTTAATGAAGAAGTCATTTTACTGCTATTTATGAATAAATAGCATGTATGCACTTGCTATTTCATTAGACATATTCTTTGTGTCCGGATATGAAGCTTCTGCTCCATGAGAGCCATTAAAGCATCATCCAGGTTTAAAGAAGCGGGTGGATCTGCGGGACAGACAGATGAAGGATGGAGACCTGGCGCTGATTCTGAGAAATGTGACGACTGGTGACAGAGGAACATATGAGTGTCCAGTCGTCCAGGAAGGAAGAAACCAGGAGAGTGGAGACGTTGGGCCTCATGCAACAACCGTTCCTACGCACACATTTGTTCTTAACTGCTGCGTACCAGGGATTTAAGAGAATGTGCTCATTCACCAATCTTTTGGTATTTTACGTTTTCTTTCAGGTAGGAACAGAATTTACGAGTGATCCAGAGCTGTCGTAGGAGTTTCCTAAAGTAGTCCGCTGTTATTCCAATCAAGTTTGCTTGACTAATGGAGTTTATATTACTTTGAAGATATGATAAATAAATACATCCATGATACCCCATAGTGATGCTGACATGATTCTGTTGGAATTAAATGATGCACTAACTGAAGGTTAATCTGACTGATGAAAGTATCTTGGGAACAAAGAGGGAACAGGATGAGACCAAGAGGCTTCAGCTGAAGATGGTGTCATAAGTCTCCCACTAAGAATCTCTGGGGAAAACAGTGAGAACAATAAATATGTAGTTCCACCATCCTGTCCTCACACCACACTGCTAAGATTGAAAAAACACTGTTGAAATTCAAAAACAATAACAAAGAAGATTAAAGTGAAAGCGAGTTTTATTCAGTGGCTGTAAATGAAGAGAAAAAACTCCAGAAAAAAACTCTGAAGCTGGAGATGTTTGAATTGTTTTGTTTCTGTTGAATGAAATCAAATAACAACTAAAATGTCTTTTCATGTGAATCAGAAGGTGTCTCAGAGTTGTTCCCCACAGTGTTTTTCAGCCCACATGTTTAAATATTGAGCAGATTCTCCTCTGAGCTGATTGGCTGATTGCTTTTTGTTCACACTGTGATGCTGTTAGCTCTCATGTCATAGAGGACCCAGACTCTGCTGGAGTTGGGTTATATGGTCATGTTGATCATTTCCATCAATCACCAGTGAGTGGGATCAGGTCTGAATCACTGAAAACTCACTTTCAGGAACACAACTATTTGTCATTCTTAGTCTCCTCCATAAAAGTAGATTTTTACATCTTCAGCTTCTTGGTAGTTCCCAGAACAACCATCTTCCACCATGTCCCACCCTCTGACTTTATCACCCGCAGCCATGTTAGTAAGATGGAAATGTCTCTTCTACCAGAACATCATCTGCTTCTTAGATAAAACTGCATCTCACAGATTCCACTTATTCAGCTCCTCTTAGTCACAGCACCCTCTGCTGGATTGCAGGGGAACTACAGCAGACTGACATTTATTGGAATCTTAGCAGTGTGGTGTGAGGACAGGATGGTGGAACTACATATTTATTGTTCTCACTGTTTTCCCCAGAGATTCTTAGTGGGAGACTTATGACACCATCTTCAGCTGAAGCCTCTTGGTCTCATCCTGTTCCCTCTTTGTTCCCAAGATACTTTCATCAGTCAGATTAACCTTCAGTTAGTGCATCATTTAAGACCAACAGAATCATGTCAGCATCACTATGGGTATCATGGATATATTTATTTATCATTTCTTCAAAGTAATTAAATATAAACCCCATTAGTATATATATATATATATATATATATATATATATATATATATATATATATATATATATATATATATCTATCTATCTATCTATCTATCTATCCTTCTTTTCTCAGAGTGCATGCTGGGAGTTTGTTGAAGGAAGGTGTGGTGAGTTTGCTGAGAGTTTGTGAACTTTTTCTGACTCATTTTCTCACTGTGTGATTATGATGTAAATCGTGTGATTATTTTGAGGTAGGTTTTGGTGTGTTTTGGTGTAGTTTGGCGGAGGGTTAGCCGTGTTTCACGGCGGGGATGGCGTCTTTGGAGACGCTTTCCCTTTCAATCCGCCATGGGGTGCGGGTTCAGCCCGACCCGTTAGTACCTGTGGAGGAGGTTCTCCTGGCTGTGGGAGACCAGGTGGGACATGCAAACCTGTCCTACGCCTCCAGGATGAACAGAGGGGTTGTGGTGTTTGTGAAGGAAGAGCGTTTGGTGGCTGAGTTGTTGGCGAGCGGAGTGACTTTGAACGGTATGTACCTGCAGGTTTCCCCACTCGCCGTGCCTTCCACCCGAGTCACCGTCTCCGGTGTTCCCCCGTTTATCCCCAATGAGGCGCTGGAGCAAGAGCTGCAGCGCTTCGGGAAGATGGCGAGTGGTTTCAAGACAGTAGGTCTGGGGTGTAAGAGCGACAAACTGAGACTCGTTCAGGAGACAGTGTTTCATGTTCCTGAGCTGTCCGTCACAAACGATGGACGTGTCATTCAGAGTGAGACACGGAGAGGGACTTTACATGGTGTACGCCAGCACGGGCAATATGAAATGTTTTGAGTGTGGAGATGTGGGGCATAAGCGGGTCGCTTGTCCTCACAGGCTCGCGAACGAGCGCGCTCGTGGGGATGTGATGTCGGGTGGCGAGGCGGTGGCTAGCGCCGCCGCGCCCGCACCCACACCCACCCCCACAGCTCCCACGGCGATCGAGACCGATTCAGGAGAGGGCTCCAGCGGGCAGGCAGGGGGAAAAGGACAAGGAGCTAAGACAGCAGCTAATGACAGTTTGGCTGGTTCAGAGCCAAAAACAGGAGAAACTGAAAAAGCAGAGGAGGCTCAGACAGCAGAGGAGATACAGGTAGCTGGAGTAGATCAGGTACAGGCAGCAGGAGAAGAGGTACAGGCAGCAGGAGTAGATCAGGAACAGGCAGCAGGAGAAGAGGTACAGGCAGCAGGAGTAGATCAGGAACAGGCAGCAGGGGTAGATCAGGAACAGGCAGCAGAAGCAGAGGAGGTCAGTGGGGGAAACATCTGGGGAGGGCAGGCAGCTGGATCTGACCAAAGTCAGGCTGCTGGTGTACAGGTGAGGAGTGGGCAGTCAGGTGTGTCACAGAGTGTTGGTGAGGAAGATGAGGAGGGGATGGAGTATGAGTCGGACTCTGACTGTGTGTCTGTAGCAGATTCACAGTCATTGAGTGGAGATCTTTACACTCTGGAAGACATTAATACTTTCCTCGATGAAACCTTTGGGCAGTCTGTGAAGGTGACTGATTATTTCTCAGATCCAGAAAAGTTTTTAAAAAGCGCACTAACGTTACAGAAAATTGTTGGAGTCGACAACCTTGATGAAAAGAAACGTTTTCGTCTAAAAAAACACATGACCTCTATCAGAAAGATGCTAAGACTCAAAACAAGAAAAGGATTAAGAAAGATAAGATAATGACGATGATGAATGTGGCACACAACTGTATCCTCTTACTGCTCTCTCTACTGTTTCTTTTCACCTGTCTTCTGCCTCTTATGAATAAGCTGAGGGTAGCATCTTTAAATATTAACGGTGGGAGGGATCAACACAAGAGGGCGCTAGTTTCAGAGATGGTTTCTCAAAAGAAACTAGATATAATCTTCTTACAGGAGACACACAGTACTATGGATCACGTGGTAGACTGGGGTCTGGGGTGGAGAGGCCTGTACACTCTGTCACATGGCACCAACCTGTCTGCAGGTGTGGCCACCCTGTTTTCTCCAGGTCTGGACGTCAGAATCACCTCTACCACAGAGATCATTGCAGGCAGGGCTTTAGCTGTTAAAGCAGAAATTCAGGGTTTCATCTTCTGTCTGATAAATGTCTATGCTCCCAATCAGGGCTCAGACAGACTGGACCTTTTGCAGAGGATCTCTGTGTTTGTGAAGCAGTGTGCTCAGGAAGAGTGTGTAGTCATGGGGGGAGACTGGAACTGCACCACAGAGTTCACACTAGACAGGATAGGACAGGAGCCTCATCTACAGTCTGCTGCAGCATTATCTCGGCTGGGAGCAGAGCTGGGTGTGGTGGATGTATGGAGGGTTAAACATCCTCACACAAAGCAGTACACCTGGGTGAAGGTGGTGGATGGGGCTATGAGTGCAGCCAGGCTGGACAGGGTTTACATGCCGCAGGTTTTCAGCAATAGATTACTGAACAGTTTTATTTACCCGGTTGGTTTTACTGATCATCACCTAGTCACTTTTGACTTTCATATTTCACAGACACCCAAATGCAGCTCTTACTGGCATTTTAACATAAAGCTCCTTCAGGACACTGATTTTTGCCAAAGATTTGAGGTTTTCTGGGGAGTCTGGAGAGGGAGGAAGAGGGATTTTGAGTCTCTTAGTCAGTGGTGGGAGGTTGGGAAAGCACACATCAGAGCTTTCTGTCAGCAGTACACCAGCCACTCAACCATACAAGTTAAACGAGCCATACAACACTTAGAAGAAGAAATCAGGGACCTGGAAAACAATTTTTGCACGCACAACAACACAGATAGTCACACATTGAAACAAAAGAGACAGGAACTGAGCACTTTTTTACGGGAAAGGGGGTTTTGGTGAGGGCACGGTTCACTAGTGTCAGGGAGATGGACGCTCCCACCTCCTTCTTTTTAAATCTGGAGAAGTCTGTCTCACAGACAAAACAGATGGTTTGTCTCCGCCTTCCTGATGGGACAGTAACCACTGACCAGAAAGAGATGAGGGGGCACGCAGTGGATTTTTACAGTACCCTCTTCCGGGCAGAGAACTGTAGCAGGGAGTGCCAGGACGAGCTGCTGCAGGGACTTCCTCAGCTGAGCAGCGAGGATAGAGCCGCCCTGGATGCTCATATTTCCATGGAGGAACTCACTGCTGCAGTGGGACAGATGGCCTCTGGTCGGGCTCCAGGACTGGATGGACTCCCTGCAGATTTTTACAAACGTTTCTGGAGGTGTTTAGGTGCTGACCTGTGGGAGGTTCTACAGGAGTGCACTCTCACAGGATTGTTAATAACATCATGTCGACACGCAGTTCTTTCTTTGATTCCGAAGAAAGGAGACCTGGCTCTATTAATGAACTGGAGGCCTGTGGCCCTGCTATGCACTGACTACAAACTTTTTTCGAAAGTGCTTGCCAACAGGCTAAAAAATTGTCTTGACCTGATCATCCACAGAGACCAATCGTACTGTGTCCCGGACAGATCCATCATGGATAATCTTCTTTTGATGAGGGACTTGTTTGATTTTTGTAAGGTGTACAATGTTGATGTTGGGGTGGTTTCTTTAGACCAGGAGAAGGCGTTTGACAAGGTTGATCACAGTTATCTTTTTTCCACCTTAAAGGCTTTTGGTTTTGGGGATGGTTTTTTGTCACTGCTGGGTTTGCTGTACACAGATTCTTGTTGTTTGGTGAAGGTGGGGGGTGCTTTGAGCTGTCCAATTAAGGTTAAAAGAGGAATCAAACAGGGATGTCCTATTTCTGGACAGTTGTATTCCCTCGCCATTGAACCTCTTTTGAACAGGTTGAGGTCTAGACTGTCTGGAATTTTGCTATCAGGTATACCTCAGCGGCCCCCCCTGGTAGTGTCAGCATATGCTGATGACATCAGTGTTTTTATTAGGGATCAGGGAGATGTCAACCACCTGACCAACAGTTTGGATCTCTATCAGAGAGCATCCTCCTCAAAAGTAAACTGGGCGAAGAGTGATGCTCTCCTGGTTGGTCAGTGGATAGACACGGAAATACCAAGGCTACCAGGACGTTTCAGCTGGGTAAGACAGGGACTAAAGGTCCTAGGTGTGTTTCTGGGGACAAATGAGTTTAAGAGCAAGAACTGGGAGGGTGCTGTGGAGAAAGTGTGTGCCAGACTGTCTAAATGGAAATGGCTGCTACCTCAGCTTTCCTACAGGGGAAGGGTCCTGATTGTCAATAATTTGGTCGCCTCGGCCCTTTGGCACAAACTCACAGTCCTACCATCACCAAAGGGCCTGATTGAAGAAATCCAGAGAGCAATTGTGGACTTTTTTGTGGTCAGGGAGGCACTGGCTAAGGCCAGCAGTACTGTACCTGCCGGTACAAGAGGGAGGACAGGGACTGGTGGACATTGCCTCTCGTGTCACGGCGTTCAGGCTGCAGACAGCTCTAAAACTCTTGTACAGTTTTGGCCTGCCATGGGTTGACACAGCTTCTTTGTTGCTGAGGAAGGCTGGACGGCTGGGGTACGATAAACACCTGTTCCTGCTTCAGCCCCAGTCGGTGGATCTGACTGGTCTTACACCCTTCTACCGGTCAGTGCTACAGGCTTGGCAGGTTTTAACATCAACACGTAAAGCAACAACAACACCAGGGATGTGGCTATTTGAAGAACCGCTCATTGGGAATAGTTTTATCGCCTCCCAAGTCTTGTCTTCTGCCAGCCTGAGGTCCAGACTGAGAGAAGCAGGAATTGTGAAGCTGGGTCATCTGGTGAAGACATCCATCCCTCATCTCGCTGACCTGCTCAACATCAAGTCAAATAGGTTCTACTCCGCCTGGTAGAAGAGGTTTGTGTCGCCCTGCCTGGAGGTTTCAGAGGTTTTGTTCAAGACCCCTCTTTATTTAATCTATGGGACCAAGAGTGTGAATATGTCTTTCCTTCCTTGGCTGTCTCTCCAGCTGTGGGACAGTGGCAGCCTGAGGAGGATGGCCTGCTGTCTCTGAAGACCTCCGAGTCTGCAGACTTTGAGTCTGTTGGGAAGAAGGATCTCTATCTCCTCAGTGTTAAAGTTGGAAACCTGCGCACCCTGGTAGGTTTAAAGGCGTCAAAGTGGACAGAGTTTTTTGGCATGGGACCTTCCCCAGGAGGCTGTTGGCGGTCCCTGTACAAACCTCCTGTCGACAAACGGACAGGAGACCTCCAGTGGAGGATCGTACATGGGGCCACAGCTACAAACGGGTATCTGGTGCACCTCGATCCTGGCACAGGGGATGGCTGTCCGTTCTGCCCTCAGTCAGAGACAGTCTACCACCTCTTTGTCCAGTGTCCCAGACTGGAGGCGCTGTTTAGACAGCTGCAGAGGTGGTTTCGGGGGTTAGGTGAGGGTTTCTCCTCCAGCCTGTTCATCTTTGGGCCACATTATTGTGCAAGGAGGAAGGCTGTACTTCAGTTGCTTAATTTCATTTCAGGAACAGCAAAGCTAGCCATCTGGAAAACCAGGAAGAATAGAGTGAGAGGTCAGGGGTCAGAGGACGTAGTGTCCATGTTGACTGGGTTGCTAGCAGCTCGGCTCAGAGTGGAGTTTAGTTTTTATAAACTCACCAGACAAACAGACGAGTTTGAAAAGCTTTGGGGTGTGAGGGATGTCCTTTGTTCAGTCAGAGAAAACTCTCTGATCCTGAACCTTTAACTTGATTTGCTGGTTTTTGTTTGTGTGTTTTTGTTTGTTTTTCTGTTTTATTTTTAGTTAGCGACGAAAAATGTATACAGAGTACATAGAAATAAAGGTTTGTTTTAAAATTCAAAATTCTATCTATCTATCTATCTATCTATCTATCTATCTATCTATCTATCTATCTATCTATCTATCTATCTATCTATCTATCTATCTATACATACATACATACATACATACATACATACATTAGTGGTAGGCCGTTATCGGCGTTAACGTGCTGCGATAATTTGAGAGTCTTATCGGGCGATATAAAAAATATCGCTGTTAATCTATTCTCAAAGTTGGGTTGGGAACTGGGTCAAAATAGGTAGCCTAAGCAAACTGTGATGACTTTTACCTTGATATTTTAGCTCGGATGTGGGCCGATGTACTTTGTCTGCCGTTAGGTGAGATTAAAACAGAAGATAGCTATATATATATATATACACATATATATATATATATATATAGTTTATGTATATATACACATATCCAACAGAACAATTTTTGCTGATTTTATGTACATTTATGTGCAGGAGTCTACCCGCATATAGTCAAAGAGGTTATTGCTGCTCAGCACACAAAACTGAAAATGAAGCTTCTCTTCAGAGTGAACAAAGGCCAAAATGATTCAACAAAACAAACTAGATCTTAAAGATTCGGGGCTTGTGGTGCTCAAGGTGTGGTACACACTATTTTGTGGGAAATATTTAATTTCTTCCTAAAAGCTCTCCATAGCTGCTGGCGATCACCTAAAGACCGAGAAAAAAAACTCTCCTAGTTGCGGTTACTATGGCTACTACAGCCAATCACAATGTGCTCTCGTTCATGCAGTGTGACGTAATCAGCAAGCGACGGAAGCCGAGCCGATTCGACCAAACAATGCGTTCTGCGCTTCGTAGCGTTGTGCCGAAGCGTCCCGACTCTGAACATCTGGTAGCATAGCAACAGAAAGCTGCATGCAGGTGAGTCCAGAAAAGAATTAATTTAGCGGTCAGACGTTAGCAGAAATGTCTTCAAAGTGCTCTGTGTCATTGGTTTGATTCCTGCTGCTGGACACGGGCAGTCAGAACATGCAGCAGAGAGTAAAAAGTTCAGATAACCTGGCTGCTATTCACAGTTAGCCCGGCATGCTAATGCTAACGCTTGATAGAAGTGTGCAGCCAAAACATGTGATTTGATGTGTTTAACGTACACAATATGCCATATTTCATGATTTTCAAGCCAGATTTTAATGTTGCTCATGTTGGGGGTGGTGGGGGTGGTGGGGGGTGGGGGTGGTGGGGGGGGGGTAGTATGTGTGCAGTGTGGTTGTCGGTGTGATGTTGTGTGTGAGTTTATGAATTGAATTGATTTGATTACTGATTTTATTATGTAAAGCACTTTGTGCTGCTTTTTTAGTATGAAAGGTGCTATATAAATAAAGTTTGATTTGATTAGATCTTAAAATGGGACTTAATTATGCTCAATATAAATCCTTTAATTACATGAAGAGTTTAAGTTGTGTGAAGAGGAGTCATAGCATTATTATAAAGACTTGTGGGTGATCCAGGAAAGTATCACAGGAGCAGTAGAAATCCAGTTCTCCTCAGTATCAGTGTGTGATTTCTCAGATTTACACTCAGAAGCCCATTAAAAGACAGTCTGACTGTCCTCTTCAGAAGTGTCTCATGAAAGCTTCATTATTCACTTTCCTTTACATATCCAATATTTTCTGTTATCCACGAATCAACCAGGACTGAGCACATGATAAAAAGGTTCTGGAAATGAGAACGGGTTTAGAAACGGAGAGAATCTGAACCTCAGGCTTTGGGATGATAGTGGGACCCTTTCCTCAAACAGGATCATTGTCTTAATGTAGTAAAATGATTTAAGTTGATGGTGTTCCACTGACTCAGATGAGATTTATGGGATATTGCACACAGTGGGTGTCGGTCTACAGAGTTATTATTACATTTTTTTCTGAATTTGATCAAAAAGCTACAAATATTTTGAACTGTGACCTCAGTGGGTCTTTAAAAGAAGAATTTTAAAGTTCACAGGGATTTTAAAAAAAGCACAGTAATGAGTTTAATTGAATGTGACTGGATGGTTAAAAACTGTGCAGAAAGGTTATCAAGAGAAGAAGAAAAGTGGGTGTGGTTTAACACGCTGCATGCCACAGCTGGATCTTATCATATGTGCTGACAGTTGCAGAGTCCATCAGTCGGACCAGAATGGAGCAGAACCAGGAGCAGAACCGGGAACTGAAGCACGAACAGAACCAGGAACAGAACCAGGAGCTGAAGCAGGAGCTGAAGCGGGAGCTGAAGCACGAACAGAACCAGGAACAGAACCAGGAACAGAACCAGGAACAGAACCAGGAACAGAACCAGGAACTGAAGCAGGAGCTGAAGCAGGAGCCGAAGCAGGAGCCGAAGCAGGAGCCGAAGCAGGAGCAGAACCAGGGCAAGAACCAGGAGCAGAACCAGGAGCTTAACCCCTCCACCAGGAACAGAGCCGGCTCATCCTCTGGGTCCACCGGGCCACAGGTCAGTGTGGAGGAGGTTTTTATTTTATTTCTTATTTTTGTGATTTGGACTCTGCACATTAATCAACATATCAGCAAAGCATCCATGTAAATATGCCGGAGTTAGCACAGTTGCTAAATTTCATCCGTTGTCCTCAGGCAGGTGTCATAAAAACATACAGACAATACAGCATGACAAAAAACTAAAGAACAAACACACAGAAAATATTTAGAAAGATTGACATCACAGTTAAGAGTCCGTACACAAAAGGGAAAAGACGGAGAGGTGACACATGAGAGCAGCTCTGGCTGTTTTCAACCACTGTTTAAGGGTCTTTTTAAAGGTGGTGGAATTGTCCCAGTTTTAACACGAGTTGGCAGTGTGTTCCAGCACTGTTCATCTGATGGACTCCACCATTTGGCCAAACTTAGTCCTGTATCATTGCACATCAGTCTCCTCAAGTGCTCTGGGGTTTACTTTAGAGGATTCTGTCTTTATGAAATCCTGTAATAGTGGAGGGGCTAATCCTTTGGAAACCTTAAAGATGAGACAGACATCCAAAAAACAGCTGATAGCTATCAAAGTAGCTTTAGTCCAAGTTCCCCAACTGAGCCAATGAAAAATCTATTGATAACTCACAGTAATCTCTTACTTACTTGAGCAAGGCTGCTCAATTTCTCCATTGATAAAATAAATTTAACAACTCTACAACATAAAAATTCATAAAAAAAAAACATGTAGAATATAGCATATACTTTGTTGTCTACAGTAGTAGATCAACCCTCATCTTACTTTGAAGCTCCCAGAAGTGACGTCGACGCAGCTTTAGCAGCAGAGAAGCTATTAGGCTTGTGATGATAATAATAAACTCCTGGACTATTTTCAAACTTCCAAATGCATAGTTTGGTGAGTACAGACCATATTTGTACTACTGTAGAAGTTTGGTATCATGGCATGTGATTTTAGTGTGGTAATTTTGGAGATACTGCCAGGTCCCATTAACGCTTGTACGAAGCTATTCGGGATAACTCTGTAATTCAGCTGATGTTCAGCCAAGATCGAAAAAACTTTTGGTGGGCTACTTGGCTGGATATCAAAACTATCGCTTTAAAGTCACCACCACATATTATTATTCCTCCCATTTCTAAAATCATGGACACGGAGCTCAAGTCCTTCAGGCAGGGCTAGGTGGCGTTTAAACAACTCGTTAACAAACTCAATGACAGACCTTCCTTCTTTTTCTTCTGGAACCCTGTAAATTCTGATAGTATTTCTTCTTGCACGGCTCTCCAGATCGACAACTTTGTCCCGCATCTGCGTGTTTTCTTTCACCACCGCCAGTAGCATTTCTTTCATCTCCAAGCAGGTCGACTCCAAATCAGCTACTCGGGTTTGTGCCTCAGCTATGTTAGCATTTTGGCTATGGAGCTCCTGCAAAACTTCACCTTTAAACTCCGCGAGGTCGTCTTTCAAAGCTTTCTTGACGTTGTTTTTAAATTCGTCCAGGTCTCGTCTCATTCATTGTTTAAAGTCTTTTAACTCTGTATGAAGCATTGTTAGAGCTTGAAGCAGAGCGTTCTGGTCAGTGCTAGCTTCACCTAACATTGTTTCTCCGTTGTCGTCGTTTTCCTCGTGCTCAGCAGACTCGATCACTTCTGGGTTTTGTTGTGTATCACTCACATTGTTGTTCATCATCTGACTCCTTAGCTTTCTCCCTCCGTCCATGCTTAAATTGAAACAATATTAGTGCTATTTATATTGATAGGAGGTACTTTGTTCAAACCGACTTGCAGGAGCTCGCTATTATGTGACTATCTTGTTGTAGCGCTGCATTGGAAGCCGACTGTTTATTTTTTTGTTCAAATGTAAACAACAGTTTTGGAGCCAATAGGACACTGGCACCGTGGGTCCTGAAAGAATTGCAGCAGCTTCTTGAATTGGCATGACAGTATAATACAGTGTTGTCAGCATATGGTTGCATCTTTATATTTCTACAGACATTTGGTAAGTTATGGACATTTAGGCTGAATGAAACGGGACCCAATATTGAGCCCTGTGGTACTCGGGTGTTTCCTGTGCGACAGGTATGATTTCATCCAGCAGAGGGCACTATTTGAAAAGTTGAAATGAGTTGATTTAGCAATAAGCACATCATGATAAATGGTGTCAAATGCACGCTTTAAATCAAGAAATACAGCAGCTACAAAGCCACCCTGATCCAACAAGCTCTTTAAGTTTTCTAGGAAATAACAGGCAGCTGTCTCTGCTGAATGGAATTTCCTAAATCCAAACTGCATTGGATGAAGAGTGGCATGGCCATTATTTCAGTGTTCAGTCAGTTCTGTGGTAACCCATTTCTCCGCTACTTTGGAAATTCTAGGTAAAATACTTATGGGTCGATAGATTTTTTTCGGCCTTAAAGATGCACTGAAACGAATGTTCATCTATCATTCAAATGAAATTTTTGTCTTTTTCTAAAACCATCAATCCAACTTGAACTAAATTTTCCGGGCATAACTTTTTATAACGGCCATTTAAAAGTGTGAATTATATGGCCTTTGGTGCGAAATTGGCCACATGACCGTGACGTCATAGGGTTGACTCCCTTATTTGCTAGTATGGCTGGCTGCGATAATAACATACATTTGATGGACCTATCTCTCATAAAGGAACCAAAATTCTGATACAAACATCAGCAGGTCGAAAGAACACACCTCTAACATTATGTGGAAAAACTTTCGTTGAATTTAAGCCACACAAATCGATGTAATATCTATATTGAAGAGGCTCTCTGCACCTCCCGTATGGGTACTGGAAATGAAAGAAAGTTACCATTTTCAGCACAGGATCGGCGGCACAAAACAGCCATCGCTGATTATTATTAAGATGTTATCAATCAAATGACACAATAGTGTATGTTTGCTGTGGTAAACTGGAAAAGATTTGAACATGCCGGTTTTGCAGATATGGCATTCTGCTGCACTGTCTTTGACACGTTGAAACCTAACGAAGGGGCACTTTGAAATCCAGCCACTTAAAAAAAACGTATGTGATAATAACATGGTTTTAATGTAAGCTTAATAAACAATGGCGTGGATTAACGGGTCGGAGATCCTCCATTGCGCGGCCCCGTCTGCGGATCCTCACGGGTCGGCGGCAGGGAGATGGGCACCCGGCCTCGGCACGACCGTCAGCAGCCATCGGTAGGACTGATCCACGGAGCCTCGGATGTCGTAGCCGGCGCAATCACCGGAGAGACCAGACAGCAATTCTAGCTGGATATGTGTGTAGACCGAAGAGCAAAGCGAGCAGTCCCCTGCTTCCGAGCAGCAATTCAGGTGCAGCTACCGGCAGGCGGCAGCACGCAGTGATACGATCCATCGTGCTCTCAGCCAATAGCAGTGGTCGACACTTGCCTCTCAGAAGCGAACAGTAAGCGAACATTATTATATATAAAAAAAAAACAAGTCCAGTAATGTCCGATCTGGAAATTTCAGACTCACCTAGCTGTCTTCGCGCCCGAGCAGTAGTTCAGCAGGGACAGTCTCCGTCGGCACACCAGGTCCAGCGATGTCAATAGTTGGAACAGCTTCAGCTAAAAGACGTCTCCTATTCCCAACCATTCCCGCGATCTCCACAGTTTTAAATGAAACTTTTGTGATGGAAATGTACGGAGCACAACACGGATGTTGAGGACACTTCAAAATCACGACGATGCCTCCGTACAAACTGTATCCACCGTGCTCTCGTCTTTGCCTTCTCCTTGTCAGCCTCAGTTCCAGAAGTTTTTGGTTTGGGAAACATGTGCAGAGAGATCCCTTCAGTGAAGCTGCTATTTTTGCAACTAACACCATTTGTTCCTCCAGCAACACAATATTTTCTGCCGTGCTGTGATGTCTTAGCCATAGACGCCTCCATTACAGTTAGACTACGAGAACTTCTGTGTCAACCCTATGACGTCACGCATTAAAAAAAGAATTCGCACAAAAAGACAAAATGTGGTAGCCTGGCGACGCCATCCTATGTACTTCCGCCCAAAGATTTTGGCTCCGCACATAGTCTGGCCAAATCCCCCTACCTCGGTTCTCTCAGTGTTTTGCCAATCAGCAAACAGTTGCGAGTGGTGACGCAGAACTCACGCGCGGAGTCCATTGTAGTCCATATAATTGTAGTTCAACCGCAGCGGAAATAAACATGGCGACGGAAGAACGCTAGAAGCTATCCATGAAGTTGTCTCAACTCTGGAGAGCATTACACAATTAAAACGAGAGCAAGAGGAATGCCTCTTCAATATTGTTAGTGGCAAGGATGTCGTAGCTCTCCTTCCAACTGGCTTTGGGAAAAGTTTGATTTATCAAATGGTACCGGTTATAATGAAAGCGGATGTGGGAAGCGTGATTCGCGAGCTAGAGCCTCGCGAGAGTAAGCATGAACCTCGGCGCATAACCAACGTCATTTCTAAACATTATGATTGGTTAAGGGAACTCTGTTACTCCAATGAATTTAAGTTGCTGGGTAAGGTCCCGCCCTCCATGGAAACGGATTCCTCTTGGGTTTTCCCAGACTGTTTGACAAAGTCAACAGTCGGCTTTCGCCCAGGCTAAAAATGTGGCTCCTTTTGAGCCCGTTTTAACATGACTTCCCGGATAAATTATTATCCAGACAATATCTCATTTTAATTGCAAGGCTTGGAACCTTTAGAATCAGCAGCAAAAACTGTGAAATTCCAACAATTAAAATTCGTTTCATAAGCACTTTAAAGACGGGGGGGGGGGGGTGACCCGAGCTATCTTCCATTTAGACTTTATCTCAATTTTTCATTCATTTTATCATTTCATTGTTCAACCAGGACAGATTATTTCTATGTTGCTTGGATTTACCTTTTTTTTTGTGAAGTGCGTTATAATATAATTGACCTTTTTTAATAAAGTTATCTGAGTGAGCCTCAATGTCGTTATTTTCCAGAATATTAGACCTTCTAGATTTTGGATTTCCTCATTCAGGAATTGTACCGGACACCATGCCTCATAAGGTGCGATCGGGGGGTATTCCCCACCCCCACTAGGTAATGGAACCGATCAAAGGATCTCAGAGAGAATGATCTAATTTGGAGGAAGAGGCTGTCTCAAGACTGATATGATCCAACAAAAGGTCTCTATATTGGTTAATGCAAAGATTTTTTTTTTTCCCAATTTAAAAGTATAGTTTTCTTTGCAATACATTAGGCAGTGCAAATCATGTGAATTGACTTTGTCTCAAAGGTCATGTCATCTACATGGGCTAGTAAGCAAACTGATGGGGAGGGTGGTATTTTACATTTCAGACACTTTGACAAGTCTTCACATATCAGGCGCCAGAACCTCTGGAAAGGTGGACAGAACCAAATTGCATGGATGTAATTATCAGGTATATTTCCTGTACATTGCGAGCAAGTGCTAGATGATGCAAAACCCATCCTGAACATCCGTTGACCTGTTTAGTGTACTCTGTGAATAATTTTATCTTGTATCAATTGTAAATTAGGATTTTTAAGCATTTTAAAAGTTCTTAAACATATCTGGGACCAAAGGTTTTGGTCAAAGTTGACTGACAGATCCGTCTCCCATTTCACAATGGGAAGGGATATTGATTTGTCTATGTTAGACAATGCCCTGTAGATTTTTTACAGTAATTTGATAAGTTGAAGATTAAGGAAAGTTTATTATATTATTATGTTGTAGGATGTCAGGGTTGTTCCAGATGGGTGTACGTTTGCATGGGATTAGTGAAGACTGTATCGTTTTAAGAAACTCCCACCATGCAGTCAGAGAGGAGCTCACATTGATGCTCTTGAAGCATATATGGCGTTTTATGTTTGAACTAATGAATGGAAGATCCAAAATCATTATATTGTTGCATAGTGTCTGTTCTACGTCTAACCTTCTCTAGCCTTTCTAAATACATTATATCCTGGAATGCTGGTAGCTGCTGTAGATGATGATGAATGTGTCAACCAACTTTCACATATTCCAAGTATATCAATATTAGAGTCACTTAATAAACGTTCCATTTGCTCAGTTTGTGTTTTTCCTGGTTAAAAACAGCAAAGTGTTTCCTGGTTTCATCTCCTCTCTCTGAGCTGCAGATCCAGATGTGCTTTGACTCAACATGTGCTGCAGGCTGAATGATCTGCTGGAAGAAAATCAGTGGGCAGATTGTTGTGGTGGGACGTTTTCTGGCTCTCAGTCTGCAGATTTGAGAGGTTCAGGAACTAATCTTCATTATTTGTGTTTAAAGTCTCTGGGTTACATGAATTGAACCTGGTGGTGGTAATATTCTGGGTCTTTAATGGTTAGATGACAGGTTTGTAGAGTTGTTTTAACAAAGAGAAACAAAGTTTGAGTTAAAACGGACTGTGTTTCCCTGATGGCTGTTGAGCTGAATGGCTGCAGACCTCTGAGTTGTAAGCTTGAACAGAGGGTTCGTGTAAAGAATGTCATGTATTACCACCACTGTTACTTTTATTTCTTTAACCCAGCGGTCATCAACCTTTTTCAGCCCAACCTCTACATGGTGTTTAAGTGAACAACTTAGACAAGACTCTGGTTCCTTCCATCATTTAGAAATATTGTAGCTCAAGTTCCTTTTCAGAGTTTCATCATGACAAAAAGAATTAGTAAAAGAGCAAAACGCCAGAGTTTACAGCTTAAAAAGCTGAACGTGTGCACAACACACCAGAGCACAGTGCTGATAGCTTAGGGCACTTATAAACGCACCCTCAGCGTTCACGTTTGATCTGAGATATTGAGACCTGAGTGGCTCGGTCTGTCCAGGTCCAGTTAGAATATGTTGGTTAGCTTAGAGAAATCTTTTGTGTGAACTTCAAAAGGATCTAAGTCTTCTTCCTCTCTGTCATTGCAGAAACGTAGAGCCCAAGAGGGATCCGGATGGCACTGCTGTAAGGACTGTGGGAAAGTTATCAAACAATCAAATCTGAGGTATCATCAGAGGCTTCATACTGGAGAGAAGCCACACAGCTGTGGTCAGTGTGGGGCAGCTTTCACTGCATTATCTAATCTAAAGACACACCAACGTATTCACACAGGAGAGAAGCCTTTCAGCTGTGGTCAGTGTGGGGCAGCTTTCACTGCATTATCTAATCTAAAGGCACACCAACGTATTCACTCAGGAGAGAAACCTTTCAGCTGTGGTCAGTGTGGGGCAGCTTTTACTCAATCATCTGATCTAAAGAAACACCAACGTATTCACACAGGAGAGAAGCCTTTCATCTGTGACCAGTGTGGGGCAGCTTTCACTCAATTAGGTAGTCTAAAGAGACACCAACGTAGTCACACAGGAGAAAAACCTTTCAGCTGTGGTCAGTGTGGTGCAGCTTTCTCTGCATTATCTAATCTAAAGACACACCAACGTATTCACACAGGACAGAAACCTTTCATCTGTGGTCAGTGTGGGGCAGCTTTCACTCAATTATCTGTTCTAAGGACACACCAAAGTATTCACACAGGACAGAGACCTTTCATCTGTGGTCAGTGTGGGGCAGCTTTCACTCAATTAGGTAACCTAAAGACACACCAACGTATTCACACAGGAGAGAAGCCATACAGCTGTGGTCAGTGTGAGGCAGCTTTCACTCAATTATCTAGTCTAAAGACACACCAACATATACACACAGGAGAGAAACCTTTCAGCTGTGGTCAGTGTGGGGCAGCTTTCACTGAATTAGGTAGTCTAAAGACACACCAACGTAGTCACACAGGAGAGAAGCCATACAGCTGTGGTCAGTGTGGGGCAGCTTTCACCAGATTATCTAGTCTAAAGAGACACCAACGTAGTCACACTGCAGAGAAATGATTGGCTTAATCAACAACAATTTTTACGGCAGATAAGCAAACATTCACCTGGCAGCAGCAACAGGAACAACCAATCAGAAGCCTTGCCTCTGTTCAGATTAAAAATTTTCTTTGTGGATTACCACCTTCTCTTGTCAGGACTTTAGTTCTGACTGTTCTGTGGGTAGCACATGTTTGAAGAACCATTGAAAGTGCTTTATAATTTGTTGGGATTGCTTTAACTGGGGACGGATCTCCCGACGTTCAAGACAAACATGGCATCAATTGTGAGTTGATGGACAGAACAAAATGCAGTCTGTTTGAAAGTAGAAACATGTTTATTCTGTTACACTGAACATATTTGTTTTGTTTAAAGTTAAGATCCACAAAGTAGCTTTGCACCAGCTGTGGGTATTTATGTAAACATCTGAAGAAGCAATATATCATTTCAGTTTGATGTGAAGTCGCGCTTTACACTCGTCTGTATTTCATTGTTCTGCATTTCATTAAAGGTCAGATGTTAACTTTTCTCATGCTCTTCATGTTCTTGCTACACAGATATTTTTGAAGAAAATGTGTGTTTGGTTACGAGGGAAAGTTGACCCTTATCATCTTCCCCAAAGACCCAGAAATCTTTAACGCAATCTGAAAAAGGTTTGGAGTTGTTCCCTGTACTTCCCAGACAGCTGTATGATGCTGATGACTGAAGCTGAAAGTTAAGGCTGTTCCAACACTAAAAGGGCACGAGGCTCAACTTCAAGCTGTGAAACTCTTTCAAATGTCTGTTGTGTTTGAATCAGACGTGTGAACAGATTTTAGTCCAAACTTTGGGTTGAAACTTACTTTTTCAACCTCCGTAATGATCTGTAAAACTGAAGGTTGTTGAAGAACACAGTGCTGGATCCAAACAATAGTGTAATGTTCCAATTTCACCTCCTGGTGGCAGTGTCGTCTCACTGGGGATTTCTCATTGGTTCTTTTAAAAGCAGGAATCAACGTCAGATATTCATGATCTGAAGAGAGTGAACTCCTGTGCTTCTGCAGAATACCTGAGTTTCCTCCAGTTCGACCATGAAGTTAGTGTTTTTCGCAATGCTGGTTTGGCAATGGTATTATCCGGGACCTATCCCGGCCCAAACCATCGACCTGGGCTGCTTGGCCCAAGGGGAAAATAGTTGTAACTAATTTTTGTCACTTATCTTATTCTTGCATTAATATCAATTCAACTGTAGTCTGCATAAATTCACCATTGCAGCGCAGCCGCCTGCTGCTTCACAGCAGATTAAATAGGTTCTACCATGTAGGGGAATTCTCTCCTCCCAAATGTTTCAGATGGTTTGGGCCATGGCTCGTCTTTTAAATAACAATGGCGCGAAACAGAGCGCGTCAGTGATGGAGGGTAGAAAGAGGCCAGGTGGAACAGAGAGGGCTAAGCTAAAAAAAAGACAGATGGCAGCCAAATGTGCCAAATTGACAGATATCTTCTCAAGATAAGCTGGTAGGTTACTGAGAGATATGGATAATAGGCCTGGTTGTGAATTTGATCAAATAGTCTATAACGTGGCGAACGTTTGCAATGTCAACTCAACTGTCATCTGACAGCTTTTGTTGTTAAATATGTAAAATCTCACAATTTATATGATTTAGAAGTGTATTCCTATATTCAAAGAAGAACCGAACACTTTCTTTACATTCCAGTTCTGATGAACAATTAACGCTTTATCACGCTTTATCTCCTCATCAACTGTAGCCTGCATAGGCGCGCACATGTGGTTACTAACGCAATATTAAATAGGGCCGATCACATTTGTTGTTTGATATTTGTTATTAAATGCATCTCAAACATGCAATTAAAATAAATATAATTATTTAGAAGGGCTGTATGCAAATATTGTACATGGTCTGCGTGCGCAGGGACAGGGGCACCGCGAGCACGTTGGAGTGTTTAGTTGCCTTTTTTAATTACTGGAGAGTCTGCACCAGCATCATGTTTCATGTTCAAGCCTTCCCCTCCCATATATTATAATGTGAGCTGAGCCCGCTCACGCCCGTGCAGGGAATAGAGTGTTCTATTTTCAAGTTGCAATGAGCACTTATTCGGACACCGCGCGGGCACGACGCTTTGATGTGAAAGGAAGAATCTGTTTTCTTGTTGATTTCTATCCATTTCGGACTGAACATGAATACAGGTGCAGACCCGTGCTTGCTGTGTGTAAATGAACCGAACACTTGCTTTACATTCCAGTTTTCCATTTTTTGACAAGCAGTTTCAAATGTGCTGTCACGGTTATCTCCTCTCCAACTGTAACTGTATTTTTTTTTATTGTTATCGATTGTTTTTTTGTTTGTTTTATCTTTTTTCACGGACTCAAATTCCTCCTCCATATTAGAGTGGCCTGAATTTGAATTAAATTCCCGGACTGAGAAAATGGCCCACCCCGGTCCTGGTTTTTCGCCATATATATTTATATTTACACTAACTTACAGATTTAATCTGCTGTAACTCCTGGTTAAATGGAGGTTTTCCTCTTTCTTTAACTGCAGAATTCCACCGTAATATAATTCTAGTCTAGAAAGAAATAAAATAATAAACTCATATGTCAGCTTTAGTTATTTATAAATGTAGATTGATGATACAAATTGGATGGAAGCTTTTGGCTCTGGATTAAATGTTTTGGGTTCAGGTGGAACCAAACCAGGTCAGCACCATTATTCCAGAATTCTTTGCATCTTCTTCAGATTTTCTCTGTGAAAACAGAGACTTCTGAACTGGTGTGGATGCTGCTGGAAAGACCTCTGCTGGTCACTCTTGTAGTTTTCCACATCTGTTATGATGTGTAACCATAGCAACGGGAAAGTTGTTCACCTGTTGGTGCAGCTAACTGAGCTTCACAAAAGCCCAAGAAATGGCTGGAAAAATACCCCAAATCTGGATGAGCTTAAGAAGAGATGTCTAGGATGCAGAGCAGGAACAAACTGGAGGAAAAGGAGGAGGAAGTTTAAAGCATTTCTTCCCTCGATCATCAGGGGAAATGTGAGATCACTGGTGGATAATGCCCCTTTTCCACCGTTTTAAAAATCGACCTCTATGTAAGAACACTGCCCACCTACCGCCACCTGAGTGTGAAAACAAATTGAGTTTGTTTCGGGCACCCTCTGCTGCTTCCTTCCAGTAGGTATCAGTGTTGGGCTTTGTTTGCGGGAGCTGTGAGTTTCCATTAGTTTCCATTGAACATGGGCCCTAACAAGGAGCTGGAGAGTCAGGTAACACTTTTTTACTATTGTATGTATAAATTTCCACTCCCTAATGGGTAATATTTCAGTTATGACATTTAGAGTATATTGTGTTGAAATAAAATTACCTTAAAACGTGCAAGGAAAATCACTAATACTACAACAATGTAGTAGCAGAGAAACTGCCACTGTGTAATCCTGATTCAAGATATTTTTTATTGAAGTTTTCTCAACATAACAAATGTGCAGCGTTTCATAGTCAATACAGAGATATGATTATGGGTATATATCAATCACAGCATGCACAAGTGAGATGTACAAGAATACAGAAATAAAAGAATGAAAATAAACCAAATAAAATCAAACGGTGTAAAAAGTAATCCCTCCCATGTCACAGCCAGGTTACTAGTCATAGCATAAGATCACTGTTATGCCGAAAGCATGACTGAGCCAAAAATGTGCAGCATAGCTGAGCTGTACTCAAGGGCCAAGCCTTTACAGAGTCTGGAATACGTTTAGGAAGGGGCCCCACACCTTCTGGAACTTCTCATTTGATTGCTGAAGTGAGTATCTTAACCTTCTCCAGTTTTAAGAAGGACACAATGTCTTCCAGCCATTGCGCATGAGTGGGAGGAAAAGTATCCTTCCACCTGAGCAGAATTGCTCAACGGGCCAGAAGGGAAGCAAAGGATAAAGTGCGTTGCTTTGCTATAGTTAGCTTTTTCTCCCCTCCCATGACCCCAAACAGAGCAGTCAGTGGGTTTGGTTCTAATTTGATGTTTAGCACCCGAGAAAGTGTCTGAAAAACTTCTCTCCAATAATTATTAAGGCCTGAGCAGGACCAGTACATATGAATGAGAGAAGCTTCCACATGTTTGCATCTGACACAGTATGGACTAATGTCCGGGTATATGGAGGACAATTTTGCTTTTGAAATATGAGCCCAGTGTACCACTTTGAACTGAATTAAACCAGTGTTGTTTTTGACAACCATCTTAGATTTAGTCTTAGTCTTAGTCTTTTGGACTAAAATGCTTATTAGTTTTAGTCACTTCTATATGTGTTAGTTTTAGTCCAGTTTTAGTCGACGAAAA
Source organism: Odontesthes bonariensis (assembly GCF_027942865.1). NCBI lineage: Eukaryota > Metazoa > Chordata > Actinopteri > Atheriniformes > Atherinopsidae > Odontesthes > Odontesthes bonariensis. The sequence goes on from NC_134524.1 coordinate 24,513,183, forward strand.
GTCAAAAAGGTTTTAGTCTAGTTTTAGTCAAAAAAGAGAGAAAAAATAAGTATAGTCTACCTTGTTAAGAAAATAGTATGGTCTTAACTATCAAACAAGCAGAACAAAAATACATAGCTTATTAACTGACCCTGTACTAAAGCTTTCTGATTTTTCATTCTGTACTGTGCGTGTGTCCCAACTTTACTGTAAGCGCACTAAACGCACAGGTCCTGGTTAGGGCTGCACAACGTCACTTGTGGCTTTTAAGCTAAAGCTAGCAGACTCTACGTATAACAGTAACTCGACCTGTTTAACATATCAAGTTACGTGCTGACAGAACGTACACACAAAGAGATAACCACATCGTCACTGAATGTAAACATGCTGCTAAAGTAACACAATTGTAATGAATTGACGTTAGCGTAACAAAAGCTAATTTTAGCCTGAAGTTAGCAGCCCATTTGCGCCAGGAGTATGTGGAAAACGTACTAATGTATTAGCTTACTATGAAATTTATCGATTATGTTAACAGCATTTGTAACTTACCTTTGAAAAAATATCCCTGTGGCGAGCCTTAAGATGCCGCAGCAGATACTTTTTAGGTTTTAATTGACACACACAATAAGCAGAAATGTCATGCATTTTAAACGTCTGACAGATCACCCACTAACATTTTTGTCCATTCTCGTTTTGTCAACGAAAACTCACACATGTCTCGTCATGTTTTCGTCATCAGACAGCTATGTTTATCTCGTCACCGTCTCGTTATCGTCATGAAAAAAAGTGCCGTCAACGAAATGATTTCGTCATCGTCATCGTTGACGAAAACAACACTTAATTAAACAGTGACGTGCACAGAGGGCTGATGAATTAACCAATTGGAGTATGGAAACCCAAGTATCTTCTCATAAGGAAAAACCTAAGTCCTCCTCCCATGCTGTTTTGAGCTTATCTGTGGGGGCACTCCGAAGATCCAACAGCTTGCCATAAAAAGCTGAAATGAGCCTCTTTTTAAGTGGATCCATAGAAAGAACAGTGTCAACAATGGTCGATTCTGCTGCTGTAATGGATCTGGACGCCTGAGAAAGATCAAAATGTCTCGCCTGAAGATACCTGAAAAAATTTGACTTAGGGAGGCAGAATTTTCTACTCAACTGCTCAAATGAAGCCAAACTGTTGTCTATAAACAGATCTTTAAAACGTACAATACCTTTCCTGTGACATTCTTGAAAGGCAGAATCCTGGCAGGATGGTTTGAAAAGGTAGTTTGATGCAATGGGGCTTAGGAGAGAAAAGCTATGAAAACCGAAATGCTTCCTAAATTGGGCCCAGACTTTTAGAGAGTGTTTAACCATTGGGTTTCTAATTGGTTTGATTGAGGGAAGTGGAAGTGAGGATCCAAGAAGTGCAAAAATTGATAAGTTATCGTGTGACTGTAGCTCCATCGCCACCCAGTCAGGTTCAGAATGCAAGGCAGCGCAAGTTAGCAGCCCAATAATACAAGCGAAAGTTTGGAAGGGCCAGACCGCCTGTCGCCTTGGTCTTTTGAAGATGGATCCTGTTCAAACGTGGTCGTTTACCCTGCCATAAGTATGAAGAAATAACTTAGTCGAGAAGTTGAAAAAAGGATCCAGGGATAAAGAGTGGTAAAGCCTGGAAAAGGTACAAAAATTTAGGTAGAATGGTCATTTTGACTGAGTTGATGCGACCCACAAGAGACATTGACAGGGGCGACCACTGTGTTAGGGTTTGTTTAGTTTGATTTAACAATGTGATTAAGATTCTCCTGGAAAAGATCTTGATGCTTCTTTGTCACGGATATGCCCAAGTAGGAAAATTTGTTGTTCTCAATTTTGAAAGGAAAACCGCTAAGGTCTAAGGCATGTGCTTCATTCACTGTGTAATCCTAATGACATCTTTGTAACATTTGTTTTATAGGTGATAAATACATATTTAACTGTGCTAATGCTCAAGCACAACCAGTGCAATGCCGGTCAAGTTGCCTTCATTGACACTTTTGCAATGACCTCAATCTGGGCAATGAAGTAAAAAAAAATCAGAAGGCAGTGGACAAATTCAGGCTTGCCAAGTCCCTCCTTAGAGAATCGGGTGTTTTCTTTTCGCTCAACATTGTCAGTCACTTCATGTTGTTGTTTTTTATTCGATTCAATTCAATTCATTTTTATTTATATAGCGCCAAATACAACAAATGTCATCTCAAGGCACTTAGATAGTAAGTCCAATTCAAGCCAATTGGAATTCAATTAATTAATAATAATCATAATTCAGAGTGTGAGCGTGCATGGTTGTTTGTCTCGTATGTCTCTATGTGGCCCTGCGATGGACTGGCGGCCTGTCCAGGGTGTACCCTGCCTCTCGCCCATTGACTGCTGGGATAGGCTCCAGCCCACCCGCGACCCGATCGACGGATTCAGCGGTATAGATAATGGATGGATGGATGGATGGATAATCATAATTCATAAAATACTGATCATAATTCATAAAATTTAAATATAATTAATTAATTAATATGATTTAAATAAAATGTATGCATGTTATCTCACAAATAAGCAACCCTAAGACAGTCAATTCATTCTATGCCAAGCAAATTGTATTAATCTGAACATATTTGTTTAATATTGTTTGTCTTAACAGATGACCTGAGCAACTGTTGTTCTTTTTGTGGGTAGGAGGACCAGGATGGAACCCAAAGGGTAATTTCTATGCTTTGCCACAAAAAATGAAAAGGAATAGTTTTTACTGTATCAATGTTGCCCAGGTTATTTACAACAATTGATTACTACATTCTTCTGCATCATCGGCATCTACAGGTACTACTAATACAGGCATCACTTTTGTTGTACTCGTTTTGTGTTGACATGCAAGATTACTTACTTTCCATTGTACATATGCTGTTGAAAATAGTTTTTTAGCCAGAACTAAACAATTATGTTGGTGAGAAGAAGGAATATTAAAGATATTATAAGTCAATTCATTTAGAGTTATTGTTAGGACACTTTATAATCTAAAATGTGCATACCACTACACCTGCCTATTTTCCCAGATTTGCTGTGACGTGTGTCAGAGGTGGTACCACCAGAATTGTGTGGATTGGCCTCCAGTGGATGAGGAGTTCTTGTGTCCCGCTTGTAAGTAATGCTGTCCCATGTTATTTATTCTATTTGTTTTTATATTGTTAAAATGTTTTTTATTATTGATATTTTGGTTTGTTTTCATAGAAAGCTATTGTGACATGTTTATTGTGAAGGTGTTCAGTGTTCAAAGTGTTTTTCATCACAATAAATTATGTATATGCTCCCAATGATTTTGTGTGCACATTTCCCAAAAGAAGAGTTGGGGTGAATTTATCACCAGGTAAAAATTACAATATCCTAGTGGGATGATTGTTTTTCTGTTTCTCCCAGCATAAATTACCTTTTCAGATTATAGTCAAAGGACTGATACTGATGAGGGGAGTCGTTTTCATGCATGTGCCACCTTCCTAGTAAAAGTTAAGGGGGGGGGTGCTTATTCCGGCAGGTGGAAAACCAGGCCTGCCGTGATATGCACCCCCTTTGATTTTTTTTTTCTGTTAATCCCAGAATCAAATGCTTTTCACAGTAAAAAAAAAAAAAGACTAGTGTGTTGAACCAGAGTCAGTTTAGTGCATGTGACAGCTTTACAGTAAGAGTTAAGCAGGGGGTACATGCTGTATCACAGGAGAGGGAACACAAGGCCTGCCATGAAATGCTCCCCATCTGCACAATTTTGTTTCTTTGACCTCAGCATTAGGTACTTTTAACTTTATGAATTTGGTGCCAATATATGTATGAGTTTGATAGGTCTGATAACAGATATGTTAGTGGTGGATGGGGGATTGGTTTATTGTATTTTATCTTATAAAGCAGCAAGAAAAATATTTAATTTCTTAAAAACAAGTGTAGCTATTGAATATGAGAATATGTCCTTTAATGGTGAGAAACACACAGATGCTATGACTTGTCTATCAGGCATAGATCAAATTACATTTTCATATCGTGATATTCAGGATCAGAAGGCTATTGTTTCGACCTACATAGCCTACAGGTTAACACAAATAAAAGCACTTACTTTTGAACCTTGTAACAAAAGCTGGATTCATATTTAAGTCTTGTGAGATCCCAAGTCAAATATATTCACCTTGTTTTGAAAAATCAAGTCCATTCATTTTGTACTTATGGCTGGGGTTTATATTTTCACAGCGCTCGCTATAACGCGATTTTGTGTTGAGAAGAACATCGGAACACTCTTTAGACTTTTAAAGACTGAAAGCAACCGATGTTCTTCTCTTCCATCTCCTTCATAAATAATTAAATCGTAGAATAGTATGTTCTCCAGCGTTTGTTTAGGCGAAATGCTTCACTTTCTGAACAAACAAGTGGTGTGCGCTCGCTCCCGCGAGGGGGTGCATCTGATGGCAGGGGTGCCGAATTCGGCAAGCCGCCCCATCGTTTCCGATTGCGGTAGCAAATCCTACGGTACAGCACAGCTCTTTGACCACTACCGCTACAAGTCATACTGAAAGTGATGGACTGTCTGAGTTTTGAAGGTACTATTTTAACCTGCCTGGATGTCCTTTGTAATTCTTTTTTGGACTGCTGCTTCACTTCTTTTTTTTTTAGCCTTGAAGATGAGCACAATAAAACACCATTTAAGTGAATTCCCGCATTTGGCTTTAATTTTTGTCATAACAGAGCCCAGCCACACTTGTATATACTTTTTGCCCCCATATATTTTTCATATTATGGCATTTTATATGCCAAGACCTTTTTTTCTCGAAAAAAAAAAAAAAGATCTATTTCGAGATACCGAAGCTCGTTTTGTGGCGCTATGGGGCTAATGATGTATTTTCCACGATGACGGGTTCAGATATTTTGTTAGTTCTGCCAAGTTAAGTTAGTTTTCTCATCACAGCAAAACAGCGGGAAAAACTGAGGGGCATCCACTGGCTGAAGTGCAGCTCAGTTAGATAGACTCTCTGCCCACGGATGCCACCGTCTAGCCTGGCGACGCCATCCTACGTACTTCCGCACATAGTCTGGCCAAATCCCCCTACCTCGGTTCGCTCAGTGTTTTGCCAATCAGCAAACAGTTGCGAGTGGTGACGCAGAACTCACGCGCGGAGTCCATTGTAGTCCATATAATTGTAGTTCAACCGCAGCGGAAATAAACATGGCGACGGAAGAACGCTAGAAGCTATCCATGAAGTTGTCTCAACTCTGAAGAGCATTACACAATTAAAACGGGAGCAAGAGGAATGCCTCTTCAATATTGTTAGTGGCAAGGATGTCGAAGCTCTCCTTCCAACTGGCTTTGGGAAAAGTTTGATTTATCAAATGGTACCGGTATAATGAAAGCGGATGTGGGAAGCGTGATTCGCGAGCTAGAGCCTCGCGAGAGTAAGCATGAACCTCGGCGCATAACCAACGTCATTTCTAAACATTATGATTGGTTAAGGGAACTCCGTTACTCCAATGAATTTAAGTTGCTGGGTAAGGTCCCGCCCTCCATGGAAACGGATTCCTCTTGGGTTTTCCCAGACTGTTTGACAGAGTCAACAGTCGGCTTTCGCCCAGGCTAGCCACCGTCTGCGCTGAAGCGCAAAAATTGACTTGACTTAGAGCAGTCAACAGAATTACACACGCATGTGTTGACTTAACATTCCAGATCCTCCCCAACTGTCACGAAAGCGGGGAGATTAGGTGCTGACACAGAAACACGCTCATTTTCAAGCTCACCAAATTCCCTCGTGATCTCGATAAAAACACTAAACGCACACATCTTTTTATTTCCTATGTAAGCAGTCTACTGTATGCTGTGTTCTCAAAACAAACAGTGAAAACAAGAAAATGTAACTTCTTATTATCATTAGGTGCGTTTATATGGACACGTTTCGTTTAAAGAGATTACATGTAATCGGTTTATTAGAATTCGACCGAACTGTATATATGAGCCACAAATAAAGAGATTAAATTTCTTCCGAGTTTACATGTTACAGCAATTTAATCCGATAGGATGATGTTTTAACAAATGTTGCAGTATGTCTGAGCTGTTTCTTTGCTTTGTGTTACATGAAAAAATGAGGTGCTCTGTTTTTTTTTCTTTTAAAAAAAACTGCATAGAAGGCCAAGGGGCAGGACAGCCCCAGTCCGCGCACGCAAGCACACACGCACCACTGACAGGCATACCTGTCCATCTCATTCATTGCTGTGAAAATGCCGTCTCTTATGCCAATCGGCCGGAGGTTTATTTGGACGTGTTCAATGCCGTTTTACTAAAATGTCAAGCAAAGCGTGGATTATTGTTTTAAATGGGTCGTTTTGACAAAAAGTCTGGGGTTGCTTTAGGGTTGCTGAGTAATTTCTTGGGGTTGCTATAGCAACTGCAAGCAACCCTGTAGCGCCGCCTCTGTGCTACACACATAGAAAAAAGATATTTGGCTACTTACTAGTAACATTTCTCTCCTCCTCAAATCCGACATCGACACCATGGCTGACGTCCGAAAGGGGTCTGCCTCCCAGTATGTCGTCCATTTCCGTCTGGTACGCGAAATTGGCCGGGCTTGATCCGCTTTTACCTTTACCATTTTGCCTTTTGGCATTGGAGTAGGCGGCCTTCAGGGCTTTCCATCTTGACTTAATCTGGTCAACGGACCGGTCAAACCCTGCCTCTTTCAAGGCTGTGTGGACATCATTAAAGATTTCCGAGTTCCTCATCTTCCTCCCGTCCAGTTTTGACATGATATTTTGCTCTTGCAACGTTTTCAATAAAAACACTGTTTCCTCCCCCGACCAATTTTTGTTCTTCTTCACCGTCGCCGTCATTTTAACTTCGATATCTTCCGTTATTTGCCATTTAACTAGAACTACACAGTCTTTATTAACTTTATCTCGCGCGCCCTTACACTTGCGCAGTAACATGAAACATGTTCTAATAAACGGTTTATCCAGGTGTGCCTGTTTATATGGGGAATTTCCTCCTTCAATCGGATTATATGAACGGTCCAAACATAAATATTTAACCCGTTTATATTTAAGGAGATTATTTGACTGTTTACATGACGCATATTTAATCTCTTTACACGTGTAATCGGTTTAAAAGTGCATTTAATCAGATTAAACGTGTCCATATAAACGCACCTATTAAAACTAAGACGTTGTCATCTCGAGATAATGGCATCAAAAGTGAATAATTGTAGGCTATGCATTCTATGCTTATCTGCTCAACTACCAAACACAATAAGACTTATAAAGACACAAAATGGTGACTTGGATTAGAAATAAGATAAGCAGTGTCAGTGAAAGTCAGTCTGTCCACGGTTTTGGTCGAGACTGATGAGCAGTGAGTTCAGAAAGTTTTCCAATCTTTCTTACATTTTGTTTTTGTGAAGAAAGTGTTGTCCCTTCTGGGCTACAGTAGAAACGTGAAGGGGAAACCTGTTGGAGGACTGAGGAGGAAGAGGAGGAGGAGGAGGGCGAAGTGTCACATTCTTGCATAATTATCGCTCAGTCTATGGCTACAAAAACACAACAAAGGAAACCACATTATATTACATTTCTGCCAGTGAATCACCCCAGATGTTACATGCTGGAACTTTAAAGAATTTTTGGCCCCAGTGGCAGTCTTTCGTCTGTTGGGGAAAGGATCTTTCTCTGACAGTTTTCCTCATTCTTCTTGGCAGAAATGTTTAATCTCAACCAGACTGGATGGGTAGCCACAGTGCACGTTTTCAAGTCTTTTCGAAGCGTTCCTTAAAAACACTCCAGGGTTTTCTTCGGTGTTACACTTCAGGCCATTCCTTGAGAAACGTAAACCTGCTTCCATCTTTGCCTCTGTTATCAGTAGTCTCTCCACGTTCAGTTGAACAGTCCTTTTTAGCTTGGGAGGGTCCCATATTGTGAGATTAATTTCCTGATTGGAAGCTGGGATAAGAGCTGAATGATCCACTAAATTTTCAGGAAATGAGCTTCAGTGCTTCTTTTAGTATCTCCTTTAGCATTTCCTTTATGAAAGCAAACGGTATTGCTCCGTCGCATTTTTCCTTGCAGTCGCAACATCAAAGCGATGGAGTCACACTCACTGTGATCCACTTAGATTTGAAGACAGGAGGCTGGAAAGCAAGCTGACGTGAGCGGCCTGCAATAACATCTTTCGCTTTTGTGGCTTTTTCTTTCCTCTTTTTTCAATTACCAACCTTGATCGTGAATTTATATTTCCACTGATTTCATAAATATAGAATATAATCTCAGTGATATGACATGATAAGAGCATTTGCGTTTGCACAACAGCAGGTGAAACTGATTCGCAATGAGTGTTGCTTCCTAACTGGACAGGTTGATTTCACAGAAGTGTGATTGACTTGGAGTTAGCCTAGATTGTGTTGTTTAGGTGTTCCCTTTATTGTTTTGAGCGGTGTATACTGTTCAAATTACAAAACCTTTTTTTTCTTCTATTGTGACTGAAAATCTATTGAATACCTTGGTGTTTCTTAACAAAGCGCCCACACCTGTAAAGATGCCATGAGAAAAGCTAGATGAACCTTCAGCTGAATTGATTTGTCACTGAAGGAAGTCTTTCCTCAAGCGGAGAGCAGCATATCCAAATGGAGCTACAAACGAAAAAAAAACGAAATGCAATAAGTGGCTGGACCCTCTTCTTCTAACCTCGGTGTGACCCCACTGTGAAGAATGTGCAACCACTTCGAACTGGTTTCGCCACGCGAACAACAGCCCGACTCTTGACTCTTTGTTTTAAAAATATTACAGCGAATAACTGAACATAAGCTGCATGAAATTCAGGGTATGTCTCTCTTTCACACATTTTTTTTTTAGGCTCCGGTTCGTTTTCCCCATTTAACCGAGACCCTTCAATTTAGATTGGCTCAAACTCCATGTTTCACGTCTCTGCAGAGGTGACCTTTCCGGGTGACATTTGGAAATTAATTCCCCTCGAGCAACACGTCACAGAGGCCGTTTTCCTGGAAGTGTCTTTTTGGTTGTTTGTTATGTTTCTCTCTTCTACTTGATATTAACTCTGTCACATCCCTGGTATAGTTAAAATGACAAAACCTCAGATAATCTGTTTGCATAGGTGATATGATGCGATATGATTGTTTTTTATTCAAAACATTTATTCTCCCAACCCCTACACAAATCAAATGAGACAGAAGGAATTCTGTTAATTGTGTCACTTACTAAAACTATAATCCTCCTGAAGCGAGGACTTATGTATTTTGAATCTTTGATCGCTGCTGGTTGCCTGACTGAATCAATGCTGCTGTCCATAGCAGTGGAACCTGACCTCACGACCATTTCTTGATAACCTTAACAGCTCCTCATTTCAGATTGGCTGTCACGTTTTTTGTTTTTCTGAATTCCACTCGTGGCCTGTGCATTCTAGAATCAGGTACAGCCTGACTGCAGCAGCCAAATTACGCCCAGCAAAAATACGATGAAAACAGAACAAATCTACTTCTCAGCACCAACAATCGCGCAATCAGTATTTGTTCATTTAAATCGTAGCCTGCGGTTGAAACGCAGGCCACATTTACACATAGCAAGGTATTTAGAGAAACAGATATTTCCCCCCCTTCCGTTTTCAATAATAACATCGTGCACACAACATCGTTTTCAAAAAACTTGTCATTTACATCAACCCGCATAAATACGCCGTCAACCGCCATAATAACTATGCCAAACCTATTGGCGGCAGTGTAGGGAAAGGAATAAAGCCATGCAAGCCAATCAAAATCCTCAGAATCGAGGACTTTCCTCATGTGAAGGAGGAGATAACGCGAGCAAATATCACAACAAAATTGAAGGCATTAAGAGGGAAATATAGACAGTCAGTGCATACTGGACGCAGGAGCGGCCACGGAAGAGTGGTGCTCCTCTATTTTGAATTGTGCGAGCAGGTTTGGGGTGGCAAATGCAATAAGGCCAGAATGGTTTGCACAAATGTAAAAATTAGTAGAACTTTAACATCATCCATGATAATCCTGGTCAGTAGCCAAACAAACTGTAAACATAAGGCGCTCGCATGACGTTAAGCATTTTCTGGCGCATAATGTGACGTTTAAGAACCTAAAACGCCGTTTCTCCCAGTTGACACGGCAACACATAACCGGCATTATCAGAAATCTCCACTTTGGCCGGAGGTTTTAGAAATAATCGTTTTCTGTGATAAAAACGGGGTTTTGGTATAAATGAGAGGCGAAACCGCAGGAAAATATCTGCGTCTTCCTATCGTGTAAACGGGGCCGCAGTAACCAGCAGCTAGACTTTCAGCCACTAATACACACATCTGTCCAGTTGTGGCTCATTTGCACCGGTTCCTCAGTGAGACGAGGGACTTATGTTTTAACTTTTAAATCCCTTCTTGGTTAGATTTCAGGGTATTATGAATTACCCCCACTTTGAATTATTATCAACACATTTTCCCTGCAATCAAAACTATATCTTTCTGTACCTGACTCACACTGGAAAAGTAAAGCCTTTCTAAGCCTTTCTGCTCACCTTTGACATTTGTCTTTCATTCCACCAGACAACTTTAGTGTCCCCACTTAGAAAAACAGCAATGGAAAAATGGTCTTTTGGATATTTTTTAATCTTATTGTGGAAATAGTAATGAGTATGCAATTTTTTTTTTGTAACAAATGGGTAAAAGGTCACTTTGTGGTAATAGTATCAAAATTTGAAAAAAAGTTATGGGGAAATACATGTACATACCTGTTTAGATACTACTGATATGAATGGTTTTCACTGCCCTGGATGGGAAACACTTTGGGTCAATTCTGTTGCCACAGGCAGAACCAATAGCAAGTGGGGGGGATGTGGAAATCGTTGATTCTTACAAGTACTTAGGTACAATATTTGACAGTGAGCTCAAGTTTCATGTAAACACTGAGACAATTGTCAAAAAGGGACAACAGAGAATTCATCTGCTGAGGAAGCTTAACTCCTTCAGTGTCTCTAAAACCATTTTACGTAACTTTTATCAGTCTTTTAACTTTTTTTTATGTTGGTTCAATAGCCTATCAGTCAAAGACAAGAACAGTCTCAGCAGCATTGTTAACACTTCAAAGATTATTGGAACACAGCTAAACAGTCTGAGTGCTCTGTTTAACAAACAGGCAGTCCAAAAGGCTGAAAGTATCATCAGTCAGCCTGATCATGTTTTAGGTGGTGAATTTTCATCAATGCCCTCTGGGAGGCGCTATTATTCTGTCAGGACAAAAACAAAAAGGTATTCTGGATCCTTCATTCCTACAACCATTAGATTATTAAATAAGGTTGTAGGAATAGAGTATATTACTGACAATTTGATTTACTGAGCGCTGTTCATCACTGACAGGACAGGGTGTTTGACTGTATGTGTGTGTTAAGATGTATGTTTTTATCTATCTATTTTTCTTATTTATACTATTTAATGTTGATTGATGGAGACTGGGACTGCAAACCTAATTGCCCACTGATGGGATAAATAAAGTTTTCTGAATCTGAATCAGTGTGGTAGAGAGGAACAAAGTACAGACACGAGAGGATTGCTAGAAAGCAAGTCATTGAAAACAATCCAAAACGACTTTTAGAACAAGAAATGGAGGTGGCTGAAAAAAATGACGATAATCTGGGAGCAAACTGCAAATCACATCGGTATTTAATACAGGTTTGGGGACATTACTACAAACAGAAGTCATGAGGATAAAACAACAAAGAAAAAAAAGGCCATTTGTTTTGAATGAGTGGGGATATCCAAACTTTTGGCTGGGACACTAAATAAGTGACAGGACATGACCGAAAAAGACAAAAACTCGCACATATAAAACATCACATAGACGTTCTACAATATCCGTTCAAAGGTGTTTTGTGAGACAAGCCGCTGCAACAAACAAAATGCTGCCTTAAGGTTATTAAAGGAGTATCACGTATCTAACGCCGACATTTCTGACGTCACAACTTGGCCCGACAGCTGCAAAGATCTAATAAACTCACACCTAACACAGATTTCTCATTTCTTTCCATTTCAAGTCAGGTCTTCCTCAGCCCCAACAGACACTGATTCAAGTGACATTAACACAGCTCCCTGTGGAGCTACAAGGGGTTTTATGCGACCGCATCACCGATGGAAAAAAACAAAAACAATGAACCGTGGAACTCTTTACATCCTCCTTCAAATGCATTTTGAAATGAAGCAAAATTCACGGCTATTGGACAAAAAAGCTTTAGGTAAACTACAAAAAACACAAACCGTGAGACGTTATTCGAGCTGCGCCTTTGAGGAACACTTAAATGCTCGATGCTATAATGTTAAAAGCAAAAGTATTATTGAAATTACAGATTGAAAACTAAATCCTATCCTCTGAATGTGGACATGTAAGTCCGTAACAAAGAAAAATGTCACGCCTCAAAAGCAGATGTCTCATCGGTAGAGAAGGCGATCCGTGAGGCTGTTTGGGAGGTTAAGGCTGGAGGCTTTGTGCAGACGACTCCTCCCGAGACTTCGGCGAATAGAGAGACGACACAGCTGAAACAGAGAGCAGAGACCTGCGCCAAGGAGAGGAAACAGAAGTAACAAAAAAAAAAAAAAAAAAAAAAAGAATTCGTTCATAGTTAAAGTAGAACAACTAGGAAAAAGGTTTTGGTGCCTGATGAGTGTGTGGATGTAGTTACTTTGTACGACACACCTCTTTTCTGCAGTGTGACTCTAACTGCGCTGTTTGGCAACGACAGGTCCAGAGGAGTCCATCCCTGAGCGTTCCTGCGCCACCTATCGGCCCCGAAGTCGAGCAGAAGTTCCACCACATTCGACCTTCCACGCCGAACTGCAGCATGTAAAGGACTTTCCAGCCAATTTCCAGCGTGAACATCTGCCCCTGTATGTATGCAAAAACAGCTAAATGAAGACATTTTGACCCTAGACACCAAAAACCACACGTTTCCTCACGAATTGCACGCCGCTAAGGCTGGGAAATGAATACTAGTGACTTAGGAAAATATAAGCAAAACATGGAGAAGAGCATTTAGTAATGTCAAATGGTTTGCAGCCACATCTGTTAGTTCTGCAAGTTAGATGAGCAGCGAGACTTGTGCAGGAGTAATGGGCTCCTGTGAAGTGTCAAAGTGTGAAAGACTGCTTTCTGTCTCTGTGGAAAGGGAAAGTGGGGGGCAAAGAAAGGTTAGACGGTGGATGGATAAAAATCCCCCAGCCAGCGGCCGGAACAAAAGCTGCAGCTGCAAAACACTCAGAAACGTCTGAATTTTCCCTCAACAGCAACATAAGTAAAGTATTGAGCTGGCCGATGCCCTGGTTGATGGACAATGTCACACCGGATCAGAGCTTCCTGCGGTGTGTGCTAATGGTCCAGTCTGAGCTCTCGTGTGTGAAGCAGCAGCAGTCGCACTTTTGCTCCTGCTGAGAACTCCGGGATAGCGTCAGCAAATATGAAATGAATGAAATAAGTGAGTACAAAGAGAAAAAAGTAAACTGCCATGTGGGAAGCAGCTGCTTTTTAAATTTGTTAGAAGCATGTTATACAGCCAGCTGGCTAGCTAAAAGTGATGGTTTTACTTTCCTAAACATGATTACTTTTCTATGTTTTTTTTGGTCAATTTTATGGACTAACAAGAAAAAAAAAAAAAAAAAAAAAAAAAAACTATTTCTGTAACTGAAAAGATGATATTTTTTTTTTTCTGTTGTGAACGTGTTTCACAACAGTCACTGTGCTATTATAAACAAATAAAGTATAGATTGTGACATTAACTCGAGTCCTGTGAAGGACTGTTTCCTCAATATCAACACACCAGTTGAAAGGATTCTGTGCCTTCGCCTGTTTTCCATTTGTGTGAAACATGATGACAACAGAAAAAAAAGGTTAAGATGTGGGACTAACTTTGGATTTGTACCATAAAGTCTCGCTTCAATGTTCTTTTCATCTTCATTTTTTTAATCTGTCACTATGGTTACGGCCACCATACTTCATTTGTACCACACACGCTTTGTTATTTATGTCTGGTCTCACAGGATCTAAATCCCAATGTAACCCCCCACTTGAAACTAGCCTCTCTGTTATGCTAATGAAGTTAGTTGTGTCTGTTCACTTTCTGGGCTGCAGGGCAACTGCAACACGTGCCTCTGCGGGCTCCTCCTAGTGTGTGTCTGTTCCTTAAGATTGATTGAACGCAGCGGTGAAATCACCATTTTTGTGAAAGACATGCTGGCAAAATAAAAGAAGCGTCCTCCTCCTCCTGTCCTTTTGTTCCTACTCATTACCTGAACGTAGCAGCACCTCTACACTGGCTGCAGCCTGGGCCTGGCAGGCAGAATACAGCGCCGTCCCCATCTCTGGAAGCTCCATGTCAATAGGAGCTCCGCTGGACAGCAGCAGCGCCTCCAGACACTCTCTGTGACCTGGTGACGAAACAACACGGCATCACAACCTGTGCTGGGACATTTCGCGTTTTAACACTCTGGACGTTTTCGCGCGCGCACACACCGTTTATTGCAGCTTCATGGATGGGTGAAGCCAGGGGGTGGATGTTGTGGACGGAGGCGCCGTGCTCTAAGAGGAGCCTGACGCAATCAGCACTCCTGCTCCTGCAGGAGTTATAGAGAGGTGTGGCGCCATCTTTCGTTACTTCATTTGCCTGAGAATGGAGTATAATAGCTGTTTATTCATCAAGACACACCCTCCCCACACACACACACACACACACACTCACATGGCTCCCTAAGCTCTAAGACCTATAAACAGATTGAGCTACTAAAACTTTGAGAAGTTTGAGCTTCAGGAAGGGAGGTTCCAGCCACATGATGCTCAGAGAGAATCAGAAGGTTGTTTTGCTAAATAATGCAAAGACTGTTGTTACTCCCCCAAATTCAGCCTTGGCACACATTGTCAGTTATATATATTTCTTATAAAATGTTTCAGTGGAGGTGACAACTCAGCTTGTTCTTTTTACATCTTTAAAGCTTGTTTGCATAATGATGACGAATTGTTATACAGTAGTTACTGTATATGTGCTTGAGAAAGACTGGGCAAGCAACATGCAGAGGGATAAATCTTTAAATCTCACAATTAATCATTGCGCTCTCGGTCGAATAAGTTAAACTGACAATTTGGCTTATTTCAACAACGATTCAAAAATATCAGTATAGTATATCCACACTCCTGTCCCCCTTAACATCTCCTAGTATGGACAAGGATCTCAGGTACAAATTCTGAATTAGTCTCTTCGGTTAAAACTTAAAAGATTGAACTCGAATCGAGGCATTCTTACATTTGCACCGTTGTCCAACAGAAATTTGGCACATGCGAAATGACCGCCGAGACAGGCCTCGTGTAGAGGAGAGACTCTGTCGATGGTGAGTGGGTCCACAGGGAAGCCCTGCAGAGGAGATGAGGGTGTTACAAGACTGTCAGGGTTTCATTTGGTCACATGGAGTTGATATAAAAACAAATGAAAGGCCACGTCTTGAGTTAACCTGAGCGAGAAGAGTCCCGAGTTCCAGGAATCTTCCCTGGGATGCCGCTTCGTGGAAAGGAGTCCTTTCCCACCAGTGGTCTAAAACAAAGGCAGAACAGGAAAGCGAGCACATGCAGACAGCACACAGAAACACCACCGTGGCCCACAAATCCTGCCTCGTCCCGCTGCAATGTTACGCTAAACTCATGACAACTCTTGTACTTCTAGTTGCTCAGCATCATCCCACACCTCAATTCACTGAATATTACCCACATTTCCAGACTCTCTTCGTAGAAAGACATCATGCACGTAACCCAGTTGCATTTTGGTTTCTCTAATATCAGCAGAGATAAATAACCATAAACACAAAGAGTAAAAACTCACCCTCCATCAGCCAGTTGTACGCCAGACCCGCGTTCGTGGGCTGCACAACACAACACGGACAAACAGCCATCGTGAAATTCAAACAATAGCAAAATCCTCCACAACTGTTCAGGGACTCCAGCTCACTCAGGATACACAAACCTGAAGTCGCCTTCCTCCAACCCTTATCTGGGTCCTTGGTCACCTCCCCCACATTACCCCTCCCCCCATACTCGTCCTAGTGCATTGATAAAGACTACAGTGTCTGCGTAACAATGCTGGCTGTAACGGTCCTGAGCTGACACCTCTTGAACCAAGGACATTTTTCTTGTGTGTGCGTGAACAGAGAAACGGGCACAAGCTTGAGTTTTTTGCAAATCGTTGGCATTTGGGTGTAGAAGAGCATTATCTGAAAACAACACCTAGGATCAATAGGGAACTCCAAATGTTAAACACACACCAGTGCTTCTTAGTTTTTGCTCTCCTTAAGTGAACTGGAAAAACAAGGTTTACTGCACACAGGACAAGACATTTACACTTTCTAAGGATTGTTTTGTTTGTCACTCGTTCATCCCGAAAAGCCCTTTCTCCGATTCTCTGATACGGTCTACGTCTGTTTCTGATCGATCTCTGGGAAACGAAACAACAAAAGCAACTTGTCAGAAAAAATTTTTAAATCAGCAGGTTCAATTTATTTTGCAGACCAAGTTGCTTGGAAGCGACACGATCATCTGGAAAACTCACAGATTGCAAGCGAGTGCAATCAACCAACCCATTTACTCTATGTTCAGTGCAAACGTGTCCAATGTTAAACATGAGAAAGTGCTTATCGATTCTCAAGGCGTGCTTCAGATTTATTGCTGTAACACAGGTCCCTTTTGTTAAGTCAATGTAAACAATCGTGGGTGAGCACCGTGAGCACGTTTAGCATTCAGCGGCTGTGCTCAAAATGTGTGCTGACACCATACAGATGCCGTCCAAGTGGCTGCAAGTGAGGCAGAGGTAAAGAGGTGATCACTGTTAGGAGGTTTCTGTTCTGTCTGCTGCACCCTTCGCGTTGCTGTTTTCCTGCCTCCACAGTCCGCGTAGGCCGGTGGCGTCCACGGCGGCGTCCATGACAGCGTCCATGACCCGATCTGGCGCCAGCCACTGCAGGAGCAGCAGGAAGAGAAAGTCCAGCACAGCCACAAAGGCAAAGATGGAGCCCGCCACGGGGCCGCAGTGGGACCTCAGCCTCTGTAACCTCCTGTCCAGGGGAAGCACTCCCTCTCCGGCCACTCTGTCATACACCTGAAGGGAACATACAGTCAGGAGTGTCAACAAAACAACATGTTGAACATGTTGAACATGTAGAACATTGTTACGTCCACTTAGTGACCCAGTCAGCAGACAATAACACGACAACCAATGAAATCAAACAAGTCTTAGTGAAAGTGAGCAACGCAGTTTATTAAAACAAAAAGACACACTGAAGTGGGGGAGGATGGGATAAAGAGATTGTGCCAAAACAAATTAAATTAATATAACAAAAGGAGGCCTACCTAAACTACCTCTGAAGAAAATAAAGTGCAAACAAAATGGCTAACTGGCTTCTCTAGCAAAAGAACATTTCAAAACATTACAGGAATGGCACAACCAATAAACCTAGTGAGATAACAATTTTCACCTACGTGCATGAACAAATGTAAAGGGTACCCCAACTTACCTAGACCCAAAACCTCCCACCACACACAGTCCAAATTAAGAGTCAGAGACACTACTTAGCCAGACGAGGACAGCAAGCACAAGCAAAAACCAAAAAAAAAGGCCAAAGGTCTGGGATGTCCTCCATTTTAAGGTCTCTCCCTTGTCACCATAGGCCAGCTGGGGAGGTAGAGAGCCAATGAGCAGCCGAGCCTGCTTGCACAGGTGTACAGCATTTCTGCTGTAAGCACCTAAAAGACACAGGGGAGGGGGGAAAGACACAGACACAACGCACACACTCACACATACATGCCTGGCATGTAACAAACATGTTGAACATGTAGAACATGTAGAACATGTTCAACATGTTGAACATGTAGAACAATTAGAACATGTTGAACATGTTGAACATGTAGAACATGCAGAACATGTAGAACATGTTGAACCTGTAGAACCTGTAGAACATGTTCAACATGTAGAACATGCAGAACATGTTGAACCTGTAGAACCTGTAGAACATGTAGAACATGTTGAACATGTTGAACATGTAGAACCTGTAGAACATGTAGAACACGTTCAACATGTTGAACATGTAGAACATATAGAACATGTAGAACATGTAGAACATGTCCTGGGTGTTCCTGTGAAGCAGCTGAACTTCAGTCTCCATGGTCCTCAGGACCTCAGCAGCAGGACTGTGTTGAGCTACAGATGAAGAAGCTTTAATCCAGCCCAGATGCTGTGATTCATCTGTCTGTTTCTCAGCAGGATCTGACTCTCCATCATGTGTTGCTGCAGTGTTCCCTGACAGTCCTGTCCGCTCATTCTCCAGTTTTCCATCCGTTACGTGTTGCTCTCAGTGTTAGAATCAGCTTCTGTCTGTGTTTTATTCACTTTGTTCAGCAGCTGATGGAAGTTCAGACTTTACTACTCAGACTGAAGTGTTAACTACTCAGACTGAAGTGTTAAGGCTGAGTCATACTTCTTTTAACTGCCCTTGCGCTTGGGTCTTGCGCTTGTGTTAATGGCTCGAGACGTTTATGCTTCATTTAGCTTTGCCGGCGCTTGCGTGTGCTGCGTGGCGATTCACCGCCAGGACAGTAGGTGGAGTAGCGGGTCTTTTCAATGAAAGGAAATTCACTGCCAGGACCTCTTCGGCAAGTCTCTCTTCAAGTGGATTCATCATAGACATAATATATTATATATATGGGATTCATGCTTCTTCTTCTTCTTCGCTTTCTACCTTGGCGTTTGAAAACAGCGGTCTTTTATTAGGGGATGAAACCAGAAGATCAACACGCCGCCATCCATTCCATTCGTCCATCTTTTGACAGACAACACGAACAGCCAATGAGAACGAGAGTTGCGCCGCGCTGAACCAATCCCGTGGCTGGAATAGGGCCATGCTAGTGGCTACTCTATAGCTCTGCTCGGGTCTTGCGTGAAGTTTAGAAAATTGAGGTGACACACGCAAGGGGGGGCTTGCAACCGCGCAAGGGCTTGCGTTTTGTCTTGCGTCTTGCGTTGTGTCTTGCCTTACCGACTATAAACCAGGCTTTAGATTACGTTGTTAATGTAATACCCCCGAGTTCAGGCTCCATAGTGTTTGGGACAGAGTGATGGTGGCTACATTAAAGCAGCCATGTTTAGCGCTTAGTTTGCAGGGCTGCTGGTGCAGAGAGCTCTGATATGTGAACACAGGAAGAAGAATCATCTCTCAGTTCATATCAGCTGCTTGTTTCTGTCCTGAAGTCACTGAGAATGTTTTATTCATGGTGTGCAGCTTCTGCTCTTCTGCACACAGCATGAACTGTACAAGTTAAAGTGTTTGTTGGTTATTTAACCTGAAAGCCTCCAGCAGCATCCATGTTTCCTCATTAAAGCTCTGAAAGAGGAATGAGTGAAACCTGTCTGAGTGTTTCTGTAACCTGAGACAGATAGAAGCCGTCAGGCTCCTCCTCCTCTGTCTCAGTCTGATGATGTCATCATGTTACTGTGATCATGTGATGAACACACTGATGACCTCAGACTTCATCCAACCATCAGTTCACCTCAAGCTAAAGATGAGGTTTATAAAATAACTGAAGGCTGTTTTAAAGACTTTTTCAGGGTTTTTAGGCTTGTTGCTGCATCAGTGTTAAAATAAGAATAACTGTTCCTGTAAATGTTCAAATTTACTCATTATTTCTGCATTTTGTTGTTGTTTTGCCAATAAATGATTGTACTTTTAACTCTCTGTGTTGTGTATTTATTTCCATGTTACTCAGCATGGAACAGGGAACGTTCCCTCCCTGAGAGGAAAGTCGTGTCAGATATCATGTTTTTCTATCTTTCTATGAGCTGTGAGGCCAAACAGCAAAAGACTGCAGCTGGTTTTTCTCAGGGTTGAAGGTTGTTTTTGTCACTTTTCTGCCACAAGAGGAAAACAGCACAGCTTCATCCACAGGAACCTCCCTCAGGAAACTGTTGGTGGCCACAGAAGTGCTTTAAATTAAAGGCCAAACTGAACCTAAAGTAATGATGACAACACTGATAATCTAATGACTTGGATCCAAAGGGAAAGTCCCCATGAGCCTTTGCAGTCAGCATGAAGCAGTCCATGGTCAGAGCCTCCTCTGCTGCTGCTGAAGTTAATTTCAGCCCAAAGTGAGACATGACGGTGATGTTTCAGGAGCTGCTGACACACACTGAGCAGCTTTAGCTCAGAACACCTGGAACACACACACATCATGGTGTCATCACGTGGTTTCCTGGCTCCACCCCTCTGATGGTGCCCCTCAGCCTGCCTGCTGGCATTCAGGGGCAGCGGGCCGGTGAGACTCCCTCTGGTGGCAGAAAACAGAATTACACAAACAAACCTTTCCCACCGTCTTCACTGCCTGATGGATGGATGGAAGGGTGGATGGAGGGAGGGTTAGATGATGGATGGATGGATGTATAGATGGATGGATAGATAATGGATGGATGGATGAATGATGGATGGATGTAAAGATGGATGGATAGATGATGGATGGATGGATGGATGGATGGATGGATGGATGGATGTTTTCACTTACTGCTTCGTCGGGTTTAGGAATAAAAGTCCACATGGAAAGGTGGTTATTTCAGGCTCTGTCTTCTGACTCTCTGCATAGGGACAGCCACCCCTCACCTCCATAACACATCTGATGTCGATACTCTTTTAAGAAAGACACACGTGATGACCACATGCCAATTATCGCTGTGGCTGCTTAACCTTAAGTGGAAGATGTTTTTGAAGCCTCGAGCCGGATCGTCTCTCCTCTCCAGAGCAGCTGAAGGTCAACAGAACCAGATGGAACCCTGAAGTTCCCAAAGCAGATGCCTCCTCCCCCCGACTACACATCCAGATCCTGTCCATGTAAACCACAAACAGGGTCGGAGACGAGGGGCAGAACTGGTGGAGTCACCGTAAACCAGAACCACTTCCCAACCAGAATGCAGACACAGCTCTGACTGCGTTGTTCAGTGACTGGATATCCTGTAAAAGTGACTTCTGCGCAGTGTTGGTTAAGTTACTGTAAAAATGTAATCCGTTACAGTTACAAGTTACGTTGTTTAAAATGTAATTGTAGTGTAACTTTTTGGATTACTTAAAAAAGTAATGTAACTAATTACTTTTGGATTACTTTTGGATTACTTTTACCTATTTATGGTATAGGATAATCTGTATATTATCTGCATGATTCCATCTGTATTTATCACATTTATTTATACCATGATATTTTTCTTTTCATTGTACTGCCATAACTACATTATACATTCTCTGCACATACATGCATTTCCCTAGGTAATTGATCTATTCTGCACATATCTATTAACCATCTTTCCTTACACTAGCTGTAAATAACTGCATTTTATCTCTAAATACTGCAGCTATACAATCTGCACATGTTACACTTGATAAGATGCCAAACTGCATTTCATTAATACATGTGCAATGACAATGAAGTGCTCTACTTTAGTAATAAATAACCAAAGTAAGACTTTTACATCACATTTTATTTTTCTTTGCACACCCTTGCTTGTGTGTGTGTGCCAGTACTTCCGGTGAAAACTTCCAGGTGATTTGACAGCTAGCGCGTCAGGTTTGGGCCAGTGGCCGTAAACAAAGGTTAACTTATAGCCAAGAAGAAAGATGATAATATAACGTAGCTAAAAAGACTAGCTTTCTTCAGTAGCCTTGATGCTTAATGCTTACCAATTTAGCAAGCCTAGCAGCCTCGTTGCTAATGCTAGCCACCGTAACGTTACCAACCATACCCGACGTCAAGGAGTTGGCTGAGCAGGGGCAAGAGTATGGGGCTGGCAGAGTTAACTTCATAATGGGTGAGTGCAGGTTTCATTCACTTGTTTTCATTCTTTCATAGGATTGATTCACTTCAATGGTTTATCCGATTGCTGGCCACCGAGCCATTATGTGTCTGGGTTTGTGTAGGTTACTGACAGTGGTGTAGTCTACCTTTTTGAGGTGGGTATACTGTATAGTTGGCCAGTCATTGGCCCGTGGTACCAAACTAGGGGTCGGGACTCGGGACCCCTCGGAACCAATAGTAGCCCCTTAATGCATGCACGCCGTACCTCCAGTGGCGAGCTGTAATAGTCATTGAAAAGTAATAAGTACCATAGTACTACAATACTATGACATAACACAGTTAAGATGAAAAGCCCTCTAAAAACTATGACAAAAAATAGGCCAATGTAAAGTTTCATCTTTAAGCATTTTCATCTATGACAATCAAAAATGTTACTATCAAGTAGGCCTACAGCAAGTCAAGCCCAAACAAAATGAAATGAACTGATTTTTAAATGTAGGCCTATAGAAATATAGCCTGTATTGTAAATTGTCACATGCACTAAAGGTTTTTGCATCTGACATTATATCGCAGTAACAGTGTAGTAGATAATTTAATTACCATTGCCTAAGTACAGATAAATCTCCCCATCCAAGCATACCATGGAGATAGCATGGTTCTAACTAGTAAATAAAGTTTAGTTTATGATAGATAAATTACTTAATCCAGACAGCCACTGTACATATCATCATGTAGACCATATACAGACAGGTATGGCGATTAGGAGTTATTCCCAAAGAAGAATCCCAGATAAACAAATGTCTATAATTTTAAACTAAGTAAGCAAACGTGGATCAGAGTAGCTAGCTTGCTAGTATTGAGAGAAGAACAAAAGCTAGACTACAGCATGACTAGCCTGTGTTATTGCCGTGTTGTGTCCACAAATTAAACAACCTAGAAGGGTAACTTGGTAGCAATACTAGTCTCATAAAAAGCGTGAATTATGTTTTTGACTCAACTTAACTTACTTTCGGAAACGTCAGGTCGGGCAACCTTATTAAAAAAGTTCCTACGGTCTTGCTGTCCCTTGCGCCTGGCCATGATCCTCGTCATCCCCAACTAAAAACCTGGAACGCTGCTGCTTTGTTTAACCGGCAGCTCGCGGTCGGCTAACTAGCGAAATTCACTGGCATGTTTTCATCACGCATTGAGGCTTTTCAAATAATAATGATCATCATCATCATAATAATATATTGTAACGACCCAGAATTAAGGTAAAAGCACACGGACTGGCTTGTTTCCTCCTCTCCCTGTCAATCACTGGACCGCAGGTCATGTCACTCAGGTGTGGGCTGGTGATTGGGGGAGAGGAGTGGGCGTGGGCCAGTCTGTGTGCAGGTTTGGTGTTCTCCTGGGGCTGGTTGCGGAGCAGGACTGAGAGTCACCCGTGTTCTGTGATTGTACTGCTTGTAATAACTTAATAAAGAGCCGTTCGGCAACCGCCGGTCTCAGAGCCTCCGTGAAGTCATTACAATATGTTCACGAAAGTTAGACAACGTGTTAATAAATCACTACCATACCTGTCAACAGCCATGGAAAAGAGTGCCCTGGAAATGCAAACTCTCGGGTTGAGATGATGAGATGATAATTCCATAATCCGATCAGAATGGTGAGAACATGGAGAACATATCGTATCAGCCCATTCCAGATGTACAATGACTTTTCGTAGAAGCCTCGACTTTACAAAGTCCTTTCCTTAGCCACTAAGCACCTATGTACGTATCCCATGATAGATTTTTGTTTTGGCTGACAGCGAGACATAAAAAACGCGTCTGATTGGTTGGAGATTGACTGACTGCCGCAATTTCCGAATGAATGCAATTATGAAGTGTTGTCGTTGTATTGTTAAATTATAACAAGGCTTCCATGAAAAGTGGTAGTTGATGAAACGTGGCTGTGCTATTCTAAATATTGAAAAACGAATTTTAGGTGGGTATACTGAGCATTTTAGATGGGTATACGGAAATCCCCCAAAAAAAGAGGTGGGTATACGCCGTATACATGCGTTCAACGTAGACTACACCACTGGTTACTGATCATGGTTGTTAGCAGTCGATAGTCAGGTTGTGTGTGTGAGTGTGTATTTTTTCTATGGGTGCGTGCCATTGACTGTATGAGCGGTCTGTGCTCGTTTTTTTTATTTTTATTTAATTAGATTGGAGATACTAATTAATACTGAGGGGGGGCTGGTCCCGGGGAAAATTGCCAGGACCGATTTTTTTTTTTCCCCAGTCCGACCCTGCCGCTCTGTACTTCTGTCACTGCAACCTCGCACAAATTGTAATCCTGTTAAGTAACCCCCATTCTCACTGCATGTAACTGTAATCTGAGTACATCGTTTTTGCTTGTACTGTAACGGATTACAGTTACTTTTATTTTGTATCCTTTTACCGTAACGCCGCTACATGTAATCCGTTACTCCCCAACCCTGCTTCTGCGGCACCCCCCACAGACTCCCTGGGGGTCCAGAGTCCAGAAAACACATGTAACACAACCCTAACCCTGGATGGTTAAACTCCCATGATCCCTACAGTAACTATGTGAGGGTAAAGATCTGGTCCACGGTTCCATGACCTGAAGACATTTCTCCTCCTGAAAGGTTCAGTAACCAATCAGAGCCCCCTCTTCAGCCTTAAACTTTACCAGAGAAGTGTGATTTTCCCCAATAACAGATAATGTGTGAAAAGTAGATCTATTTCCAGGTAATAGCTGGAAAGCAAAAATATTACAGTCTTACTGTGTAAGATTATTATTGCATGGTTTTTGTGTTGTGCTCACTCAGGCATGATATACCTGTTTTATGAAGTCAGATTAATGGAAAATAAATAACTCTAACCCTGAAAGGGGCTGCTGACTTGCATGGGAATTCACAAATATCACATTTATGTGACATGAGTGACTTAAAGCTGAGGGAAAAGTCATTAACGTAGCAAATAGCCCTGACATTGAGCCAATGCTACCACCATCAGGTCAAAGTGGAACATTCCCCTCAATAATTTTCATCCAGCCAGCTCCTATTCCACTAACTTCACTTATTATAATCCCTTAAAAAGGTTTTGTATTAAAACGACAAAGGTTTGTGACATTTCTATCTTTAACACTGATGAAAACAGTGTTTTGCCTTCACTTTTGGAGAACATTACTGAAAAATGAGTTCAGTGTGGCATAAAAGCAGCACTCCTGAGACCAACATGGATGAGGATGATATGGATGTCAGCTTCCAACCAGCAGCTAGAAGACCTGAGGGTGTCCTGAGCATTCAGCCTGAACAAACCTCCGCAGCTCTTCAGAAACCTGTCCTCCTGAGTTACTTCTAAAGAGTTAATACATGCAGCATGACCAGTCTCTACAACAAACTCCACGGCAGAGGGAGACCACTGAGTAAACACTCCAAACCTAACCCTAAGCCCCCCCCCCTCCTCCTCCCTCCATGCCACGATTGGAAAAATGAAGTTTTAATCATTTTTCCCAAAAACTTGTTTACCCTAAATTATACCATCATACTTTTCTTTTTTATACCTTTCCCTTCCACTTACCCTGAGCCTAAAGTCACAAGACCAGAGCTCTAACCCTGAGGTCAGCGTATTTTGAGTACAGGTAATTCACTTTTACAGGGTTATTATTACTTTGTACACTGGTGGATTAACTGAGTTAGTTCACTGGAAACTACACTATTGGGATAATAGGGTTCCATTGTTCACAGGGTCTCATAAATGTTCACCTTTTTTCATACGTTTTTTTTTTTACTTACGTTATGGTTTCAATACTTAATCTTACATTGAGGTATTTTTCTATATACCTTTTCCTTCCACCTGGACCTTACGCTCCTCTTCAATGCTATGCTATATGCCCTTTTATGCTATGCTATGCTGTTCTACGCTAATCTTCTCTGCCATCCCTCAGAGTTCACCTGGAGGTCATCAGCTCTGTTCCATCACCTTTTGTCTTTGTGCGCTCGTGGTTCCTGCTCCTTCTCACCCGGAGATCCTCCTACATTTTTATTAATGACTTTACAAATGCCCGTTTGTCACAGTTGATGAGGAATGCCGCTGTTGAATAGCCTGGAAAACCAGCGCCAACTGCTGGACGGCAAAATGTTTTGCCTGCGGTTGGGTCTGGCCTCGATCCACTTGTCATTTTGAAAATACTGCCCTGAATCTGGCAGATGGCAACTAAACCAATCACAACGCAGAGATGTGTTTTGAATCAACGCGGGCGGGCCAGAGGGTTCTGAGGGAGTGACGACAGAGCAGTGCGACGTTGGGCAGTGGAAGCGAACATAGACAAGCGAAAGCACAACAAGAAAGATGGCGGCGGCAATGGAACAGTGCTCGTTTGATTCAGCCTTGGCACACAGCCATTATAACGAACAGCCTTGCCACTCTCTATTAAGCCCCATTGTACCGGCTTTTTGGCTGCAGTTCCACCAGAATTCCACTGGGAGCGTCGGTGGAGACCAGAATGAATGGGGCCCAATGGAGCTAGATGCTACAAATGGTCAGTTTCACCTAAGTCTCCTCAAGAGCGCTCAGATTTGAATGTAGTTTCTGAGAGCTCAACATGGGTTTCAAGTAAAAAATCAACTGAACGAGTACATATATCCCTTTGATTTCTTACTGGTTGGCTTCTTGTTGTCCACAACGCGCTAGCATTGTGCTAATGACAGCTGGTCGACCAGCTATGTATGACGTCATATACACTTCAAATCCTTTTTTTAAGCAAATGAGTGGCTCTAAAAATCTAAAACTCAGCCATGGGTATTTTCTAAACACCCTCTTTCGAAAACAACATTCGAATTACTAGAGAAAAAATTATATCTTGAGATAAGGGCACGAAAGGGCGTATAGCTCCATAGGACTCCATTCATTCTGGTCTCCAAAATTGGGCGCCCCACGTGGAAAGAGGGTGGAACTGCAACCAAAATCGCCTCGTTGGAAACCGGAAATGCACCGTGAGTGGCGTATCTGTCCTATTATAGAATCTGTGCTTGGCATCAGTTTTGGAAGAGTCCCCTCCCACCAAAGCTTTCTGTCGCGCTTACTACGTCACAGTCAGTTGCGCTGATTGGTCAGAGCGTTGGCCTATAGGCACAGACGCGGTTTGAAAGACAACGGGTTGTGCTCATCAACAATGTTCCGTTGTATCCATTGATCGGTGCCAGACTAAATTAGACATCCAATCCATTTAGGCTGGTTTATCAGGCTAGCTGTTGAAAGGAGTAATTAGCATTTGGGCCCCGAGCAGACCTCCACTGATTTGTAATCATTAAAGTTATTTTAGCCTTAAGGAGTTTCTTTTGTTTTGTGACTGAATGTTACAAATGAAGACATTTCCCCATAACTTAGAGCCTCCACCTATCCTTCAGAAACTTTAGGCATGTTTCCAGGATGGCGAGGGGAAAGACTCTCACACTCAGGGGCGCCTCAGGGCTCCAGGCTGGGACCTCACACTGACAGAAGGTAAAACAGTTCAGTTTCTGCCTCAAAGAAAGGTCAAAGCTGCACCTCAACCACACCTTACAGCATCTCGTTGGGACGGGGAGGCCATGAGACGGGAAACTTTATCATTAACTAGGTGAATGTGATTTTATGCTGAAGTTATAATCAACATTTAAATGAATCAAACAAAATCAGTTTTGTAAATGAGCTCAGTTGAATTCAACTCAAGAATACTCATTAATCCTCCCACTGTGAGCGACAGAAAGCGCTTTCTAAGAAACTCTTAAGGACATAATAGCAATATGTAGTAACAATACAACTCCAAGTCTGTGCTGAACATTTTCCACTGAAATACTCAGGGTACGCCAAACACAGTCAGCTTAAAACTAAAGGGAACAGAAACAGCCTGAAGCAGGTTTAAATGATCAGCGTTTGAGTTTGTAGATACAATCCAATAAAGTATAAGGGTGTCGTGTGCACACTCTGCCACCAGGTGTTCTGGGTAAGTTGTGTAGCCGTCGGGGCAGTAGAAGAAGAAGAAGAAGAGTGGTGGACTAAAACAACGTGAGCAGCGCGACTGAGAGCATCTGAGATTACAGCAGAATGTCTGTTTGGTAAATCTGCTCAGTACCTGATTGTGTGAGTAACTGAGCAGTTGTAGAAGCAACAAACAGATCAGTTCAGTTTTCTCGTGTTAAACGGTTCAATTCAAAGTACCGTTAGCCTGCTTAGCTGCCTTTTCCCTCAGTGCATCAATGACGTTTGGACTAAAATCCGTTCACACATCTGATTCAAACACAACAGACATTTGAAAGAGTTTCACAGCTTGAAGTTGAGCCTCGTGCCCTTTTAGTGTTGGAACAGCCTTAACTTTCAGCTTCAGTGATGAGCATCATACAGCTGTCTGGGAAGTACAGGGAACAACTCCAAACCTTTTTCAGACTGCGTTAAACATTTCTGGGTCTTTGGGGTAGATGATAAGGGTCAACTTTCCCTCGTAACCAAACACACATTTTCTTCTAAAATATCTGTGTAGCAAGAACATGAAAAGCATGAGAAAAGTTAACATCTGACCTTTAATGAAATGCAGAACAATGAAATACAGACGAGTGTAAAGCTCGACTTCACATCAAACTGAAATGATATATTGCTTCTTCAGATGTTTACATAAATACCCAGAGCTGGTGCAAAGCTACTTTGTGGATCTTAACTTTAAACAAAACAAATATGTTCAGTATAACAGAATAAACATGTTTCTACTTTCAAACAGACTGCATTTTGTTCTGTCCATCAACTCGCAATTGATGCCATGTTTGTCTTGAACGTCGGGAGATCCGTCCCCCGTTAAAGCAATCCCAACAAATTATAAAGCAGTTTCAATGGTTCTTCAAACATGTGCTCCCCACAGAACATTCAGAACTAAAGTCCTGACAAGAGAAGGTGGTAATCCACAAAGAAGATTTTTAATCTGAACAAAGGCAAGGCTTCTGATTGGTAGTTCCTGCTGCTGCTCCCAGGTGAATGTTTGCTTTAGAGTTCTCAACGGGCCTGAAACCCGACCCGACCCGGCCCGTGGCTTTCAAAGCCCGAGCACGATGTAACCCGACACATCAATATGAATTATCTACCCGAACCCGGCCCGACGCCGGGGGTCGAGTTTTCCCATGTTATCCTATGGAGACTGACGGGCTGTGGGTCGTTACGGCACTTCTGTGCAGTGGCCTAACCCACGTAAAAACCTAGTGAAACGATATTTTCCACAATAGAAACATGATATGAATGGGAAAACTTACTGTTCTATTTTGGGCCATGAACTTCGTCATTGGCTGCTGCTGCTGCGTCGTGGCGGTGGCCGAATGCCCACAGCTTACTGTATGGCGGCTCAGGCTCCCTGTTTTTTTGCTGTCATATTTTAACAGCACCTTGCATTTTGAGCATTGCACATAACCTGTGGAATTTCCATCAGAATCCAGCACCACTCCAAACACTTTCCAGACCTCTGATTTTCCCACTCCTGTAGCGACGGTGAATTCACCTGCTGCAAGTTTGCTCTTCACCAACTCCATCTTCTTCTCCGCTAAAGGCGTGCACGCAGCGGTGTCATGTCTGTCCCCGCTCCATGCAGACTTTCGTTACGATCGATCGATGGATAATACGGGCCGACCCGACCCGTTGCAAACTATAGTTTGCCTATCTGCCGTAAAAATTGTTGTTGATTTATGCCAATCATTTCTCTGCAGTGTGACTACGTTGGTGTCTCTTTAGATTAGATGAATGAGTGAAAGCTGCCCCACACTGACCACAGATGAAAGGTTTCTCTCCAGTGTGAATACGTTGGTGTTTCTTTAGATCAGATAATTGAGTGAAAGCTGTCCCACACTGACCACAGCTGTGTGGCTTCTCTCCTGTGTGGATACGTTGGTGTGTCTTTAGATGAGATGAATGAGTGAAAGCTGCCCCACACTGACCACAGCTGAAAGGCTTCTCTCCTGTGTGAATACGTTGGTGTGTCTTTAGAACAGATAATTGAGTGAAAGCTGCCCCACACTGACCACAGCTGTATGGCTTCTCTCCAGAGTGAATACGTTGGTGTCTCTTTAGACTACCTAATTCAGTGAAAGCTGCCCCACACTGACCACAGATATAAGGCTTCTCTCCTGTGTGAATACGTTGGTGCGTCTTTAGACTAGATAATGCAGTGAAAGCTGCCCCACACTGACCACAGCTGAAAGGTTTCTCTCCTGTGTGAATACGTTGGTGCGTCTTTAGACTAGATAATGCAGTGAAAGCTGCCCCACACTGACCACAGCTGAAAGGTTTCTCTCCTGTGTGAATACGTTGGTGCATCTTTAGATTAGATAATGCAGTGAAAGCTGCCCCACACTGACCACAGCTGTATGGCTTCTCTCCTGTGTGAATACGTTGGTGTGTCTTTAGATTAGATAATGCAGTGAAAGCTGCCCCACACTGACCACAGCTGTATGGCTTCTCTCCAGTATGAAGCCTCTGATGATACCTCAGATTTGATCGTTTGATAACTTTCCCACAGTCCTTACAGCAGTGCCATCTGGATCCCTCTTGGGCTCCATGTTTCTGCAATGACAGAGAGGAAGAAGACTTAGATCCTTTTGAAGTTCACACAAAAGATTTCTCTAAGCTAACCTACGCTAACCAACATATTCTAACTGGACCTGGACAGACCGAGCCACACAGGTCTCAATATCTCAGATCAAACGTGAACGCTGAGGGTGCGTCTATAAGTGCCCTCAGCTATCAGCACTGTGCTCTGATGTGTTCTGCACACGTTCAGCTTTTTAAGCAGTAAACTCTTACTTTTTGCTCTTTTACTAATTCTTTTTGTCATGATGAAACTCTGAAAAGGAACTTGAGCTACAATATTTCTAAATGATGGAAGGAACCAGAGCCTTGTCCAAGTTGTTCACTTAAACACCATGTAGAGGTTGGGCTGAAAAAGGTTGATGACCGCTGGTTTAAAGGAATAAAAGCAACAGTGGTGGTAATACATGACATTCTTTATACTAACCCTCTGTTCCAGCTTACAACTTATAGGTCTGCAGCCATTCAACTCAACAGCCATCAAGGAAACACAGTCCGTTTTAACTCAACCTTTGTTTCTCTTTGTTAAAACAACTCTACAAACCTGTCATCTAACCATTAAAGACCCAGAATATTACCACCACCAGGTTCAATTCATGTAACCCAGAGACTTTAAACACATATAATGAAGATTAGCTCCTGAACCTCTCAAATCTGCAGACTGAGAGCCAGAAAACGTCCCACCACAACAATCTGCCCACTGATTTTCTTCCAGCAGATCATTCAGCCTGCAGCACATGTTGAGTCTAAGCACATCTGGATCTACAGCTCAGAGAGAGGAGATGAAACCAGGAAACACTTTGCTGTTTTTAACTAGGAAAAACACAAACTGAGCAAATGAAACATTTATTAACCCCTTAACGTTTTTATGTCCCGCCGGCGGGACGTTGCACACTTCAGCGCAAATCCGGAGATTTCCTCAGCCCGCCTTAATATGTACCTACATATGTTATATACCGTTGGAAAGCTAAGGGTCTTGTGATTCCAATGGTGTATCCAGGATACAATCAGAAGTGTGGACACAGTAAACACTTATGTAAAACCAGTCGCAAAAACATAAAAGTATCAAAGTCACCTATAAAGCCTCACAGTATTCTAAGAAAAGATACAATTTCAATAAAAACAGTCCTGTCACGTTGGCAAGGGTCCAATTAATGTACTCCAGTAAAATAGTTAGTCTACAACAAGTATTTCACCCACAAAGACACAAAGTCTGCGGCGGCTAACTTTCAGAATTTCGTCAGAAGCATATTTTTCCGCACATTCTTGATCATAACTTGAGTTAGCATGCATGTATTAGCCCCAACGTCATACCGAAACAGCTCTGGTCTTTTAGCTTTTGAATGACATCTTACTTGTTCCAATAGATGACTGTTTACCCTGTCTGCTGGGGCACAATAGTCAATTACTCACTGATGCGTCAAAAGTATCTGCAATACTTGTTTTGTGTGCGGCTCGAACCAGTTTACTTTGGAGTGGTGCATTGAATAGCAAATGACATTCTGAAAAAAACAGCATGACGCGCAATGGGTGGGATTTCTCCCATAAACAGCCACAGGTGTGCACAAACATTTCCTGTGCAAGTAGTCGCTGATTTCAGGAGTTGCAAATTACGCATCGCATTGCGTAATTCGAAATTCTGCAGTTATTCGTCTTCTTGTGTCTACAAAATGGCTAAACGGACTTGGAAAACTAAATACACTATGGAGGAAGCCTTGGAGGTTTGTCTACGGCGGGACAGTGATGCTTCTGACGAGTGTGTGTCAGAGGAAGACAGTGATGTGTCGTTCATTGACTCTGAAGAAGAAGAAGCATTTTCTGACGACGGAAACGTTACACTTGACATGTAAGTATCATTTACATTTTATTGTTATTTTATTTAATATTATTGTACTCATAGATAGACAGTTAGATACTTAATTGTTACCGAAGGAAATTGTGACTCAGTGTTATCACTCAGCAGTATTCTCATCAGTAAAGCAAACATCCAAAAAGAGCCCAAGATCATGATTGAAGGGTTCAGGAATGGCAGCCTTTTTTCACAAGGCTCTCCAAATAGCACAGCTTTGGCACAGCTTTGGCACACCTGGTCCTATCCTTGGAAAAAACTGTACAAAATACTAATTTTTTGTTGTATTACAGTCACATTTGAAGTGGGAATGGGTAAGACTTCAGGCTGTAGTCCCATTGTGTTTTTCAGTCCGCAGCCCTATGCTAAAGTCACTTTTAAGACACATATTTGGGAAGAAAAATTTGGCAGGCATAAAAATCCATCTCTGTCACTGTATTCAAGCTCATATAACTCTGTGACAATAGCACTTCTGACTGTTGTAGGTGAAAATTCAGAGTGTGTTCTTTCAAAAGAGACCTCAACCAGCCCTCTACTCCAAGTGGTTCATGTACAGCTTTCAATTTACTTTGGGTATGCATTTTTTAGGAGTTGCAGTCAAAAATTGCCCACCTGTTAAGGGGTTAAGTGACTCTAATATTGATATACTTGGAATATGTGAAAGTTGGTTGACATATTCATCATCATCTACAGCAGCTACCAGCATTCAAGGATATAATATATTTAGAAAGGCTAGAGAAGCAGGGCGAGGTGGGGGAGTATTAATCTATGTCAGAGAGAAGTTTCAACATGAACTAATAAGGTGGCCTAAAGACATTAACGCTGAGGGTATTGCAGGGCTCCAGAGTAACTTTTTACACTGGTGCGCCTAACTTTTTTTCTTAGGTGCACCAGCACAAAAATTAGGTGCACCCAAATTTTCAACCGCATTGCATTTAACACTGCAGTTTTACAGGTTCACTTTATTTATTTTTTTTTAAAATCGCTGTCCATATCTGTCTATTAACTAGCAATCTGGTCAAAATAAAGTTCTTTATTTGAAGCACAATTCTACAAACTTACTGAACTTAACTTACTAACTACTTACTGAAAAAGTGTTGGTGCTTAAAGTGCTTCTCTGGCCTGAAATTTAAACTTAAAACGTCTCAAGATAAATGAAATAAAAAGAAAATCTAAATTAAAATTGCAAGTGTTTTAAGGGCTTTAAACTGAACATCTCATGGCTCAGTGTCTTATGGACTATCCTCCATTGCAGTCACATGCCCCTCGGATGACCAACTCCTGTAGTTGGGTTAAATCAGTATATTCACCGGTCTTCCTCTCCTCAAGATACGGCCGTACACACTGACGCATTCCTGAACGATCAGGTGCTTTCAGCTGCTGCCTGCCGCTGAAAGGCAGCGGGGAGAGGGGACACTGAGCAGATGCGTTGTGCTTTTTCAGCGTTTCAATTCGAAATGTATTAGAACCAGTCACAAATGCACTATTGCCACACTTTCCAGTACACACAGTGCATTATATTATCGGCTTTACTGCATCTTAGCCAGGGAAACTGCTCAAGGCACTCTCTTACAAATGTATACACTTTACCCCTTTTAATTTCAGTTGGTTCTGGCTCAGAGTCGATCGTATGTTGCTCATTATCTGATGCTAGCTCTGGATGCTAGCTCATTATCTGATGCTAGCTCTGGATGCTAGCCCAATATCTGATGCTAGCTCCGGACCAGGGCCTGACATAACGTGGGAGGTTGATGGCTCCGTGTCAGAGCATTGGTTGTGATTATTTTCGGACGAATCAGGCCTTAACTTAACCAAAAAGTTGTCAATCGTTCTTTTCATCTTATCACCTGCGGCTACATCCACTGTTTATCTGACGAGCTGAGGTTCATCACCTCTCTGTCTGACTAGCAAGCTCGTGTTCAAACATACACACGTACAGGGGCCAATCAGAAGGGGGTCCCGCCCTTCACCATCTCTGATTGGTTTAGACCACAATATGGGTCTAACGTGTGTCTGTTGTTGAACCACAGGGAGACTTTCAGTCGCGTAGACTTTTTTTTTTTTTTTTCCCCTCGAACGGGTGGTTGCACCGGTGCACCCTGAGATTTTTTTTAGGCGCACCATTGAGAAAATAGGTCGCATGTGCGACCAAATTGGTCGCACTCTGGAGCCCTGTATTGGTCTAAATGCATCACTCTGCTCTGCAATGTCTTTTACTGTGATTTGTGTGGATCCACCTCAGCAAAGGATGTGTTTTATGATCATCTTCAGACAATCTTAAATCACTGCAACTCGAAGAAGGAAATCATCCTACTCGCTGATTTTAATATCAACTGGGACATCAAGTCAGGAAAAAAAATAAACAGCTGATGGATGAGTACAATTTGAGACAAATTATAAAAGGAGCGACAAGAATAACTAATATGTCAAATACAACAATTGATCTAATATTTAGAAAATAATCCTGAAAGAATTTCTAAGACTTTTAATCTATTATCTGGCCTGTCAGATCACAATTTTATCTTGGGCTCATGGAAAATTAAGAGGAAGCATTTAATGGCATCCACCAGAGGTCACCAGTTCTACTTCATACCCAAAAGCCAGCAACTATTCCTGAATGAGGAAATCCAAAATCTAGAAGGTCTAATATTCTGGAAAATAACAACATTGAGGCTAGCTAATATAACTTTATTAAAAAAGTCAATGATATTATAACGATTCACAAAAAAAAAAAAAGGTAAATCCAAGCAACATAGAAATAATCTGCCCTGGTTGAACAATGAAATTATAAAATGAATGAAAAATAGAGATAAAGTCTTAAGGATGACCCGTAAGGTGAAAACAGATTCTATATTGAGGCCATAAATGGGGCAAATGGTGATTAAAAGCTAATATGGAACAATCTAAATGAGTTATCTCCCCATATTAGTGATCTACAGCTCCAGGTAAATGATGAGCTAACTGACAATCTGGAGATTACTGTGAGTTATCAATAGATTTTTCATTGGCTCAGTTGGGGAACTTGGACTAAAGCTACTTTGATAGCTATCAGCTGTTTTTGGATGTCTGTCTCATCTTTAAGGTTTCCAAAGGATTAGCCCCTCCACTATTACAGGATTTCATAAAGACATAATCCTCTAAAGTAAACCCCAGAGCACTTGAGGAGACTGATGTGCAATGATGCAGGACTAAGTTTGGCCAAATGGTGGAGTCCATCAGAGGAACAGTGCTGGAACACTCTGCCAACTCGTGTTAGAAACTGGGACAATTCCACCACCTTTAAAAAGAGCCTTAAACAGTGGTTGAAAACAGCCAGAGCTGCTCTCATGGGTCACCTCTCCGTCTTTTCCCTTTTGTGTACGGACTCTTAACTTTGATGTGAATCTTTCTAAAAATGTTCTGTTTGTTTGTTCTTTAGTTTTTTGTCATGGTGTATTGTCTGTATGTTTTTATGATACCTGCCTGAGGACAACGGATGAAATTTAGCAACTGTGCTAACTCCGGCATATTTACATGGATGCTTTGCTGATATGTTGATTAATGTGCAGAGTCCTAACCAAATAAATAAGAAATAAAATAAAAACCTCCTCCACACTGACCTGTGGCCCGGTGGACCCACAGGATGAGTCGGCTCTGTTACTGGTGGAGGGGTTCAGCTCCTGCTTCAGCTCCTGGTTCTGCTCCTGGTTCTGCTCCTGGCTCAGCTCCTGCTTCTGCTTCTGCTCCTGCTTCAGCTCCTGCTTCAGCTCCAGGTTCAGCTCCAGGTTCTGCTGCTCCATTCTGGTCTGCACAGTTTTTGACCATCCAGTCACATTCCATTAAACTCATTACTTCAGATTGTCTCCGTTTCTAAACCTGTTCTCATTTTCAGAACCTTTTTATCATGTGCTCAGTCCTTGTTGGTTCGTGGATAACAGAAAATATTGGATATGTAAAGGAAAGTGAATAATGAAGCTTTCATGAGACACTTCTGAAGAGGACAGTCAGACTGTCTTTTAATGGGCTTCTGAGTGTAAATCTGAGAAATCACACACTGATACTGAGGAGAACTGGATTTCTACTGCTCCTGTGATACTTTCCTGGATCACCCACAAGTCTTTATAATAATGCTATGACTCCTCTTCACACAACTTAAACTCTTAATGTCATTAAAGTATTTATATTGAGCATAATTAAGTCCCATTTTAAGATCTAATCATGAAATATGGCATATTGTGTACGTTAAACACATCAAATCACATGTTTTGGCTGCACACTTCTATCAAGTGTTAGCATTAGCATGCCGGGCTAACTGTGAATAGCAGCCAGGTTATCTGAACTTTTTACTCTCTGCTGCATGTTCTGACTGCCCGTGTCCAGGAGCAGGAATCAAACCAATGACACAGAGCACTTTGAAGACATTTCTGCTTACGTCTGACCGCTAAATTCATTATTTTCTGGACTCACCTGCATGCAGCTTTCTGTTGCTATGTTATCACGTGTTCAGAGTCGGGTGCAGCAAATGGCGCTGATCACGTGATTGATGACGTCCAAAGCGCAGAACGCATTGTTTGGTTGAATCGGCTCGGCTTCCGTCGCTTGCTGATTACATCACACTATATGGCTGTCGACTTGAATGGGAGTACATTGTTATTGGCTGTAGTAGCCATAGTAACCGTAACTAGAAGAGTTTTTTTCTTTCGGTCTTTCGGTGATCGGCAGCATCATTTTGGCCTTGGTTCACTCTGAAGAGAAGCTTCATTTTCAGTTTTGTGTGCTGAGCAGCAATAACCTCTTTGACTATATGCGTGTGGACTCCTGCACATAAATGTACATAAAACTAGTAAAAATTGTTCTGTTGGATATGCGTGTAAAAACATACACTACATATATATATATGTGTATACATACATATATATATATATATATATATATATATATATATATATATATATATATATATTTATATATACATATAGTCTAGGTAAATAAGACAAATACACAAACTGAAAAATTTGCTGAAATAAATGGCATCCATTTATCTTTCTGTCTGTCTGTTGTGAAAGTCGAATGCAACGAAGTTTGTCTGAGCCAACTTTTTTGAATTTTTTTTTTTTATTAAAGATTTTTAACAAAATGTACAGAAACATGTGGCATGTATACACAAAGGTAAATCGGGGTGTACATGTGCAAGGCACACATAAGGTTATAAGATGAAAGAAAAAACGAGCCAATCACAACTGTCCGACGTATAGCCAATCACAATGTACTCCCATTCCAGCGTTCAGCCATATTCTGTGACGTGTTCAGCAGACGACGGACCCCGAGCCGATCTGGTACCTCCACCGGTTCAGTCTCTCAGAAGGTACATGTTCCAGATTCAGGGTAGAAAGAGGCATCAGGCAGGGTTGCAGCATTTCACCTCTTTTATTTATTATAGCCACTGAACTACTAGCTATTACTGTTTTAAATTCAAACATTGAAGGTTTAGACATAAACAACCACAAATTGATTATAAGTCACCTTGCTGATGATACAACTATCTTTCTAAGAAATAAGGATCAAATTCCATTAGCCTTAGAAACAATACATTTTTTTGATTTTTTTCTCAGGCCTCAGGTTTGCACCTGAATCTGGACAAATGTGAACTTATGAGTATCCATAACTGTTCTGAATCTTCATTGTATGATGTGCCTGTCAAAAAGGAGACTAGATATCTAGGGATTTGGATAACTAAATGTGAAGACGTTAGTGAAAAAAAGAATATGCAAAATAGCCAATTATTAAAAAAACTTTAAATAATTGGCTACAAACAGACTTAACGCTATTCGGCAGAACCATGTTAACCAAGGTTGAATCATTATCCAGATTAATTTATCCAGCATACTCCCTCGCCATCCCACCTAGAATTATAAAAGAAATCAATAGAATAAACTTTAATTCCACATGGAAAAATAAGCATCACTGCATCAAAAATGGAGATTTCATAAAGGATTATAAGGATGGTTGTTTAAATATATCTAAGGGAGCAAGAAGTCTCCAACAACCATCTCACGGCTCTAAACAACAGAGCTGCTGTCCTGTTGGCTCTCAGTGTAAACCGTGATGCCATCATTCACAACACGAATAGAATCCGTAACGTGATGGAGGGCTTTGAGTTCTCCCAGGAACCTGAGAGCTTTGTTGTCGGGGGTTACCTTCCTGGTAGGTTCTCCCCTGGCACCTTGTCTCAGGGGTGGGGTCAGACTTGGATTGACACAAAGACCTTGATGGAGCAGCACCAGATTGTGAAAGCTCACCTCCCAGGAAAGGGAAACTGGGACACACCCGAGGGGTCAGGCCTAGAGAAAGGAGCTCACCTCCCAGGAAAGGGAAACTGGGACACACCTGTGGGGTCAGGCCTAGAGAAGGAGCTCACCTCCCAGGAAAAGGAAACTGGGACACATCCGAGGGGTCAGGCCTAGAGAAGGAGCTCACCTCCCAGGAAAGGGAAACTGGGACACACCCGAGGGGTCAGGCCAAGAGAAGGAGCTCACCTCCCAGGAAAGGGAAACTGAGACACACCCGAGGGATCAGGCCTAGAGAAGGAGCTCACCTCCCAGGAAAGGGAAACTGGGACACACCTGTGGGGTCAGGCCTAGAGAAGGAGCTCACCTCCCAGGAAAGGGAAACTGGGACACACCTTTGGGGTCTGGCCTAGAGAAGGAGCTCACCTCCCAGGAAAGGGAAACTGGGACACACCCGAGGGGTCAGGCCTAGAGAAGGAGCTCACCTCCCAGGAAAGGGAAACTGGGACACACCTGTGGGGTCAGGCCTAGAGAAGGAGCTCACCTCCCAGGAAAGGGAAACTGGGACACACCCGAGGGGTCAGGCCTAGAGAAGGAGCTCACCTCCCAGGAAAGGGAAACTGAGACGCATCAGAGGGGTCAGGCCTAGAGAAGGAGCTCACCTCCTAGGAAAGGGAAACTGGGACACACCCGAGGGGTCAGGCCTAGAGAAGGAGCTCACCTTAGAGATAGGAGGAGGAGCTCCTGGGAGGTGGCCCCGGAGCAGAACCAGTCCAGTTACTGTCCTCTTGTTCATTTACAGGAATCTCAATTAATCCATCTTTATG
The DNA here is from genome assembly GCF_027942865.1 of Odontesthes bonariensis. NCBI lineage: Eukaryota > Metazoa > Chordata > Actinopteri > Atheriniformes > Atherinopsidae > Odontesthes > Odontesthes bonariensis. The sequence continues at coordinate 24,552,581 of NC_134524.1, forward strand.
AAAATGTGCACGCTTTCCACCTTAAAGCTTTTCACTCTTTGCTTTGGCCTCTAAAACCTGGAGACATTTAAACTCTTTGAGCAGCTCTCACAGGACTTGAACATATGATCTCCGAGTCCCAAAGCAGTTTATTGACCCTCTGAGCGATGCCTCTGCTGCTTTGTGCTGCTTTCTTGGCACTTTTTACTGAGACTGATGACCACAGACACTATCTTTTAGTCTTCCAACATGTTTCCTGTGAAGCAGCTTTGCTCATCAACTGTCTCTGGTTTCTTCAGCTGCTTGGTGTTCTGTCTCATGCTCTGTCTCTGTATCTCAATAAAGTCTCCGACTTGTTGGTTTCAAACTTTGAAGACTGAGAAACATTGAGTGGAACCTGGAAAAGGCTTGAACTCAGTCCCTATGAAAAGAAAATGAAAAGAGAAAGTTTAGGATTCAACCTTTCAGTGTGTAGTTGATCCATGAAGTTGTCTTATCCACCAGTGACCTCACATTTCCCCTGATGATCGAGGGAAGAAATTCTTTAAACTTCCTCCTCCTTTTCCTCCATGTTGTTCCTGCTGTGCATCCTAGATGTCTCCTCTTCAACTCATCCAGATTTGGGGTATTTTTCCAGCCATTTCTTGGGCTTTTGTGAAGCTCAGTTAGCTGCACCAACAGGTGAACAACTTTTCCGTTGCTACGGTTACACATCATAACAGATGTCAAAAACTACCAGAGTGACCAGCAGAGGTCCTTCCAGCAGCATCCACACCAGCTCAGAAACATGTTTCAGAAGTCTCTGTTTTCACAGAGAAAATCTGAAGAAGATGCAAAGAATTCTGGAATAATGGTGTTGACCTGGTTCGGTTCCACCTGAACCCAAAACATTTCATCCGGAGCCAAAAGCTTCCATCCAATTTGTATCATCAATCTACATTTATAAATAACTAAAGCTGACATATGAGTTTATTATTTTATTTTTTTAACAAGAATTATATTACGGTGGAATTCTGCAGTTAAAGACAGAGGAAAACCTCCATTTAACCAGGAGTTACAGCAGATTAAATCTATAAATTAGTGTATATATAAATATATGTGGTGAAAAACACTAACTTCATGGTGGCACTGGAGGAAACTCAGGTATTCTGCAGAAGCACAGGAGTTCATCCCCTTCAGATCATGAATATCTGACGTTGATTCCTGCTTTTAAAAGAATCAATGAGAAATCCCCACCTATGAGACGACACTGCCACCAGGAGGTCAGATTGGAACATTACACTATTGTTTGGATCCAGCACTGCGAGTGTGTGTGTGTGTGTGTGTGTGTGTGTATGTGTGTGTAAGTGGGCTAGTGTGTGAGTCTGTGCGTGTGTGTGTGTGCAAGGGCACGAGTGTGTCTGTATGTGTGTGTGTTTGTGTGTGTAAGTGGGCCAGTGTGTGTGTCTGTAGTATGCATGCGTGTGTGCGCGTGTGTGTGTGAGTGTGTGTGCCGTACTACATTTTCCGGGGGTCGTCTCCTTTGGATGCGATGAGGTCATCCAGCTTCTTTACTTCTGCCATTTTTTCTTTATGGCTCCGCCTGAATGCATTGGACTTTGCAATCAGCTCAGCCGTCTTGCTTCCTTGTACCAACTGTGCCCATTCTGACAAGCGGTCAGCGTCATGGATTAGGTTATCAGCAACTTCTTGCACTGTACGTTTGGTTTTCTTGAGTTGCTCCAGGTCGCCTTCAGCAGCCTTTCTTTTAAGCGTCTGGGCCTCAGATTCCTTTTTCTGCCGTTGTGTCTCCAGATAGTTTCGGTAGCGGCCTCTTGCAGATGATACGGAGTTGAGAAGCTCTTGGGTGAGGGGGACTTTTGAAACCCCTCCGTGGCTTGACACAAAGTTGCAGACAATTCTGTGTGCTACGAGAGTGTCCTCTTGGATGTTGCATATCTCAACCTCTTTATTGATAAAGAATCCTCTCTCGACAGTTGCCTGTCCATGAGACAAGACCAGAAGCTTTTGCATGAATTCCCGAAGCTCTCTCAACACAGCTCTCAGTAGCAGAGAGCTGTCAATCAAACTAAAAAAACAACTTTGGGCCCGCCTCTCACACGGTTCCCAGCATAAGACAGTAAACATTCACAAAATTCAATCAAGAAAATATACACATTACACTTGCTGTGAGATTACACAACCTACATATATGTACATGGAATATAAATAGATCTAGGCCCTATATTTTCTTACAAAACCATGGAAAATTAAAAACAGTCACAAAAAAGGCACATAATCTATTTCCTCATTCAAGCCTGGAAATTCCATTGTTTTTAGTTTCCAAATCCAAAAGGTTTCCCTTTGTAGTAATAACTTGAGTCCCTTCATTTGTGTCTGACACAATTCTGGACACGAGTACATGCGAGCTGGATTCAGACACCTCATCTGTCTCACTGTTGTGTCCTTTAAAGGACTCTTTTCCTGAATCTTCTTCACTATTCTGACAAGACCCTCCATGCAGTCCTTTTTGAACTGAAGGACTGACAGCTCTCCTGTGGTCCTGCTCTGCTTCTGAAGTTCCTATGAATATACAAGGACTAGCTGTAGAAAAGTGCAACAATTCTCCCTTTTCTTTCCAGCTCAGTAACAGAGAACAATTTTCAGATGTTATGTAAATGTGGACTTACTCTACATGCCCTAAAATATCCCCACAACCATTGACATGATATTACAACACAACTGCCCATATTCAAGTGTCCATAAAGACAGGGTAAAGCTTTATTATAGGATCTTGAAGATACCCTCTGACAAAGTTATATTCAATTACCAGCTTAATTTGTGCTTATTGCCCATGTCAGCCGCTTTGAACCCTACATATATAAAAATAAAACAAACCTTTATGGCGTTCTCAGCTCCAATTCCAATATCCACTGCTTTTACTAGCACCTGGGATGACTTCTCGCTCACATTCATTTGCACCAAATGCTGAGGGGTCGCATCATGGAGGAGGTCCCCTTTGATGAATCGCCTTAGCAGACTCTGTAAAAAGACAATGCAAAAACAAAAACAAGTGTAACTGTAGCACCAAATCTTTGTTTCATAGGAAGTCCTGGTGACGAACAGTTGTGTGTAGTTCATATAAAACTCAGTGGATTAATAAACCAATATAAAACTTCAGCTGTAGTTAAACTTTGGTGCACCCATTTTTCCCTACTGTAACGGTACTGTGACTGAGAAGACTAAACCTTACCTTCAGCAGTTCAGCCAGGTGGTCTCCAATAAAAGGCAGCACTGGCGCATCAGTCTGGAATGTAGTAAGGAAAGGTGAAACACTCCGGGACACTGCCATAAAAAAATGGAGCTTGGCCATGATCAGGGGGGTCCTTGGCTGCTGCCTCAATGGTGTCGAATGAGGAGGTTCCAGGATTTGGGAGGAGCTTTCTGGCAACAGCATCAACATACTGAAGAATGTTTGGCCAGATGAGAATGGCCCTTTTGACCACAGGAAGATTCTCCACCCAACGATGGCCACAAAATGGTAGGGCAAAGGTGCTTGATTTGGTTAAGTTGCAGAAATCCTCTCGTCTTGCCGGTACGTTGAGGAATATTGTGTGCAGCGCTCTCAGTAACTTTTCCATATTCCAGGATGTGAAGCCACATTTGACAGCATTGTGGACAGTATGGAGGCCGCAACTGCTAACGACTATTAGTTGGGCCCCCCCAAACGGCTCTAGATCAGTAACACACTACAAAAATGTGAAACGAAGCATTCTTAGTATTCAAATGAAGAACTTTGGTGGCATTTTCTACTCCACCCGCTTCAAAATGGCCGTTAGCCAGTGCTCGGGACAGGGACATGCAACCCCAAATCTGGTCACCCCCCTCCTCCCGATTCACCAGGCAAGTGATGTGAACATGGCCAAGTTAAACGGCGAAATTCACATTATTCCAAACGCAAACCGTGCAGAAATACATTATTGCATATAATACATTTTAATTGGAGAAATAGACAACTTACCTTGAAATGTTTAAGCAGGTCCACCGCCTTCGCATGGCCCATAAACTGCGAGCCGAAGTATCTTGACTTGACTTGGTCGCCGATCCAGTACCTTACATGCAAGTCCAACTGTTTGGACTTGGTGGTCTTGTTAAGGCTTTCGTCGAACATAATGACGAAGGCATCTGCGCCATTGACTTCTTTCATTATTTCTTTCGTAATAAACGGTGCAAGACCAAATTTAGTAATATATGCCGTTTTGTTGCTGCCGCAAGAAAATGTGGTGGCAATAGTTGAATCGGGGAACATAAGCCGAAGCATGTCACCGATGGACTCATTGGCAGTGTACGAGTTGTGGTCGGTTATTGTTTTTAAAACCCACAATACCTCTGCTTGGAGCGTTTTCATCCCACCGACAAACGGACGTAGGCCTAGACGTGTGGTCGGTGGGTTTTCCGTTTCGACTTGGTTTCCACTAGAGGTGCTAGCCTGCGTTGGCACACAGAATTGTGCTATCGGTGTCTGTTGACTGTATCCCAATGACTTGGGTTTACCGCTTTTCATATGGGACTCCAAGGACCCAAGCCCCATCGTCCCCAGAGAAAACGTCTTCTTGCATAATGCACAGAAAGCCTCGCGTTCATTTGGCACTGCTTTCACCCAAAAGTACTTGGGTTCCAGCAGCCACTTGCGATTAAACCGGCACTTTCCCATGCTACACTCCTCGTTCTAAATGACGGCGCCGCGGCACTCTAGGTTTGTACGTCTATGGGTATTGACGTTCTGTGCGTCATCTTCATTATGAAAAAAACCTAAAAAAAACTTTGTCATAATTTGGGTTGCACACGGATGTTTTTTGAAAATTTAAGACCGCAGTGAAAAAAATTCCAGACTTTCAACTTCTAATTTAATACTTTTAAGACGTTTAATGCTGGACAACTAAATTCAATGCCTTTTTAATACTTTTAATAATCCGCGGGTACCCTGTAATAAGTGAAGCTAGTGGAATAGGAGCTGGCTGGATGAAAATTAAGGGAAACCCATCCATTCAATCAATCAATCTCCGAAGAGCTCCGAAAGGCAGTGAAGACGGTGGGAAAGGTTTGTTTGTGTAATTGTGTTTTCTGCCACCAGAGGGAGTCTCACCGACCCGCTGCCCCTGAATGCCAGCAGGCAGGCTGAGGGGCACCATCAGAGGGGTGGAGCCAGGAAACCACGTGATGACACCATGATGTGTGTGTGTTCCAGGTGTTCTGAGCTAAAGCTGCTCAGTGTGTGTCAGCAGCTCCTGAAACTTCACCGTCATGTCTCACTTTGGGCTGAAATGAACTTCAGCAGCAGCAGAGGAAGCTCTGACCATGGGCTGCTTCATGCTGACTGCAAGGGCTCATGGGAACTTTCCCTTTGGATCCAAGTCATTAGATTATCAGTGTTGTCATCATTACTTTAGGTTCAGTTTGGCCTTTAATTTAAAGCACTTCTGTGGCCACCAACAGTTTCCTGAGGGAGGCTCCTGTGGATGAAGCTGTGCTGTTTTCCTCTTGTGGCAGAAAAGTGACAAGAACAACCTTCAACCCTGAGAAAAACCAGCTGCAGTCTTTTGCTGTTTGGCCTAACAGCTCATAGAAGGATAGAAAAACATGATATCTGACACGACTTTCCTCTCAGGGAGGGAACGTTCCCTGTTCCATGCTGAGTAACATGGAAATAAATACACAACACAGAGAGTTAGAAGTACAATCATTTATTGGCAAAACAACAGCAAAATGCAGAAATAATGAGTAAATTTGAACATTTACAGGAACAGTTATTCTTATTTTAACACTGATGCAGCAACAAGCCTAAAAACCCTGAAAAAGTCTTTAAAACAGCCTTCAGTTATTTTATAAACCTCATCTTTAGCTTGAGGTGAACTGATGGTTGGATGAAGTCTGAGGTCATCAGTGTGTTCATCACATGATCACAGTAACATGATGACATCATCAGACTGAGACAGAGGAGGAGGAGCCTGATGGCTTCTTGCTGTCTCAGGTTACAGAAACACTCAGACAGGTTTCACTCATTCCTCTTTCAGAGCTTTAATGAGGAAACATGGATGCTGCTGGAGGCTTTCAGGTTAAATAACCAACAAACACTTTAACTTGTACAGTTCATGCTGTGTGCAGAAGAGCAGAAGCTGCACACCATGAATAAAACATCCTCAGTGACTTCAGGACAGAAACAAGCAGCTGATATGAACTGAGAGATGATTCTTCTTCCTGTGTTCACATATCAGAGCTCTCTGCACCAGCAGCCCTGCAAACTAAGCGCTAAACATGGCTGCTTTAATGTAGCCACCATCACTCCGTTCCAAACACTATGGAGCCTGAACTCGGGGGTATTACATTAACAACGTAATGTAACACTTCAGTCTGAGTAGTTAAGCCGTTTCCTGGAGTAAAACACAGAGTCGGGCTGTAACAGCGATCCAGCAGCTGGAGTCTAAACTCAGTGAAAGTCTGAACTTCCATCAGCTGCTGAACAAAGTGAGTAAAACACAGACAGAAGCTGATTCTAACACTGAGAGCAATACGTAACGGATGGAAAACTGGAGAATGAGCGGACAGGACTGTCAGGGAACACTGCAGCAACACATGATGGAGAGTCAGATCCTGCTGAGATCTAACGTGTGACTTCCACTGTGAGTCAGCTCAGTTACAAACTGGGTTTAACTTCTGAGGTTCGTCTCTGACTGAGGGACTGTCTCTGTCACGCTAACAGCCCCCCCGGCTGGCTCGCCATGTTTTGCCACATATACACAGCATGACGGGGTTCATTCGGGGGGGGGGGGGGTGACTTCACTGATGACCATCTGCATACAGGAAGACAGTCCTGCGTAACATTCAGTGGCTACAGCGACTGTCTTGCATTTCTGGTGGCTACTTCCTGTTCAGCCAGGACCGTAGCGCCAGTCGCTAACACACAAAAGTCACCGCTGATCACATCTTTAGGCCAAAGTGAGATTTGTCAGTGAGATTCTCCCACTGTGAGCGACAGAAAGCGCTTTCTAAGAAACTCTTCAGGACATAATAGCTGTGGGGAAATGCTCAGGGTACGCCAAACACAGTCAGCTTAACTCTAAAGGGAACAAAAACAGGTTTAAATGATCAGCGTTTCAGTTTGTAGATACAATCCAATAAAGTATAAGGGTGTCGTGTGCACACTCTGCCACCAGGTGTTCTGGGTAAGTTGTGTAGCCATCGGGGAAGAAGAAGAAGAAGAAGAAGAAGAAGAAGAAGAAGAAGAAGAAGAAGAAGAAGAAGAAGAAGAAGAAGAAGAAGAAGAAGAAGAAGATTTGATTTTTAACAAAACATTTATTGACAATGATCCAAAAATACAACTTTACACAATCAGGTCACATAAGCTAAATAATTAAATAAATAAATAAATAAATATTTACATTAGTAGCTTGTTGTATATGAGTTCTTGATTTGAAACAGTGCACAGTACATTGTTAAAACCCCACACTTGTAAGAAATTATTTAAGTCCCCTGTGGCTCTGTGGAAGCAAAACTCCAACCTCAACCTGGCCTTGATGTTGCACTTCCACAGAGCCACGGCATCAAGATGAGGTCCAGTCTGCAATTTATCACGGCGAGTTATATAAATGGACATTTTTGCCTCCGAGATTAAATAATTTAAAATGCGGGATTTAAAACTAGTGGCTAGACTGTGATGCACACCGTAGATAAAAACAGAATTGGTAAAAACCACGCCAAAAAGGCTAAAAACTCTTGTTAAAAATTGTAAAAAACTAGTCAACCGTACACAATCTATAAAAACATGAAAAATACTCTCGGACAACCTACAAAAAGGACACTCATTTAAAACCCCCGGACTGATGACCGATAAAAACGAGTTTGTGGCGATGGCGCCGTGAAGAATTCTCCACTGGAGGTCACCAGTCCGTTTCTTTATAGGAGGCTTGTACAAAGTCCTCCACTGTGGTTTTTGTCCTCCAAATTTGTCGCTCCAGACACAGCTTGGTCTTTTGTTGAGACTTCTTTTGTTAAATATCTTTGTACAGTATGTGTACAGTACTTTTGGTCCAGTTTTACAAAAATCCATCCCTGGCACGACACTCTGCAGCAGGGGACCATCGTCTTCTGCAAAACCTGGGTCCAGGACCACATCTGGGAATGGGTCGTTTGGGTCAGGCAGGCACTTTTTTGTTGCATGAATCTCCAGGAGCCGCCTCTCCCCAGCCGTCAGCCGCTCCTTCACCCGCTCCAGGAATCGCTGTACCAGCCTGGCGGACCGGACTCCAAGCAGCGAGCTAACCTCCTGGACGTCAGAGAGGTCAGGTCCAGCAACTCGCATGAGACGCCGCAGGGTCACCGTCCCGGACCTGGACAACACCTCAGACAGACCCGGCACACTGCTGTCGCTGACGTCCAGCCTTGCTCCACACACCAGTGGTTCTTTTAAAAGCCAATACAGAGAATTATGCACTTTTGCTCTTTGCAGTTTAAAAAGAGCACAGGATTTAAAAACACCCTGATAAAATTGAGGCAACCCTTTTAACTTTAAAAAGCTAAAATTTGTTAAAAACAGAGCAGCATCCAGCCCCAGAAAGTTAACCCGTCTGAGGATACAGCTGGCCACGTCTTTCCATACAGGAGATCCTGTCAGGTATTTTTGTATGAACTGTAAACGAAATGTAGCTGTTCTACTGGCCAGGTGGACAAGGCCCTGGCCCCCCTCCTCTCGTGGTAAAAACAAGACAGATTGTGGCACCCAGTGTAGACCATCCCAAAAAAAGTCGACCATCTCTGACTGTATTTTGACTAATAATCCAGATGGTGGGTCTAACACAGACAGTTTGTGCCACAACTGTGAGGCAACAAGGTTGTTTAAAACCAGCACTCTGCCTCTATACGACATTTGCGAGTGCAGCCATTTCCACTTTGCCAGTTTGTTCTTTATTTTTTGCTCGACATTTTCCCAGTTTTTATTCACAATTTCTTTACTGCCTAAAAACACACCAAGATATTTAAAACCATCCGTTTTCCAAATAAGACCTTGAGGGAGAACTGGGAGCCCATCAGTCCATTCACCAACAGCCAGGGCTTCGCTTTTCCCCCAGTTCACCCTCGCAGCAGACAGTGCAGAGAACTTATCTGTGATCTTGGTTAAAATGCTAACATCTAGCTGATCTTTTATAAAAACAACAACATCATCAGCGTAGGCAGATAAAACTATTTTGTTATTAAAACCGGGTAAAACCAGACCACAAACAGTCGAGCGTATTTTCTGGAGGAGGGGTTCCAGGGAGAGTGCGTAGAGCATCCCCGAGAGCGCGAACGCCTCTACGCACCCTAAAAGGAGCACACAGGCTACCGTTGATCTTCAGCACACTCTCAATGTCACTGTACATTACCTGGATCTTGGCAATAAGACCCTCGCTGAACCCAAACTTCCCCATGGTTTTCCAGAGGAAGCCGTGTTCAACGCAGTCAAATGCCTTTTCTTGATCTAATGAAATCAAGCCAGTTTGTAAACCCAATGAACCAGAGACTTCCAAAATATCTCGAATTAGGCAGATGTTATCTACCATGGACCTGCTGGGGACGCAATAGGTCTGGTCCCGGTGGATGACCTGCTCCATAGCTTTCCCCATCCTCGTGGCCAGGGCCTCGGAGAGGATTTTGTAGTCCGTGCAGAGGAGGGACACAGGGCGCCAGTTCTTGATGTCCTGCAGGTTGCCTTTCTTGGGCAGCAGGGTGATGACCGCCCTGCGGCAGGACAAAGGGAGTGAGCCAGTGGACAGACTTTCATTGTAGACATCTAGCAGGTCTTTTGCCAGAATGTCCCAGTAGGCCTTGTAGAACTCCACAGTGAGCCCATCAACACCTGGGGACCTCTGGCCCTGCATGCCGAGGAGGGCTGTGTGGAGTTCCTGAAGCCCCAGAGGGCGCTCCGGCTCGGAGTTGGTCTCCTCAGAGACCTGGGGTAGTTCATTGCAGAACTCCCGAAACAGTTCCTCGTTCTCTTGGTATTCACTGTGGAATAACGAACGGTAAAACTCCACTGCCCTCCTCCTTATCTCACCCGGCTCACTCAACGGCTGCCCTGCGTCCGACAGCAAAGAGTGGATCTGCTTCCTCTGCCCGTGCTTCCTCTCCAAGTTAAAGAAAAAGCTAGAGGGAGCATCCATCTCCTTGATGTTCTGGACCCGGGACCTGACCAATGCGCCTTGGACCTTGCTTTCCAGCAGGTTTGCTAAAGTTAGCCTTTTAGACTTGAGAGCTTCAATATGCTCTCGATTTCCTGTGGATTCACTAAGTCGTTCTAATTCCACTATATTTATCTCCAGATCTCTGATAGATCCGGTAATGTCACTGGTGACATTGAGAGTGTGCTGCTGACTCAGCATCTTTATTTGAACTTTACCATGGTCCCACCACTGTTTAAGACAAGTAAAATCAGATTTTCTTTGTCTAAAACCAGTCCAAAAATAACATAAAACCTCCTTAAAACTCCGATCATAAGTTAGAGCAGAATTAAAATGCCAGTAAGCGCTTCTAGGTAAAATGTTTCTGATTAAAACACTACCTAAAAGCAACGAGTGATCTGTAAAAGCCACCGGTAAAATCTGGCAAGTTTTAAACACGTTAAAATGGTGTTTAAAACAATAAAAACGATCAAGACGAGCTAAAGAGATTCTATTTTCATTGATGTGGGACCATGTGTACTGCCTGGAACCTGCATGCATCCTTCTCCATGCATCCACCAGGCCATGGGACGAGACCAGCCGCCGCAGAGCGTGTTGGGCCGCTGAATGCGGCTCTGCGTGATTGCGGTCTAAAAACTCGTTTTCAGTGCAATTAAAATCCCCACCTATAAAAACATAATCCTCAGACCCACAATCACCCAGCCGTTCCCCAATTTTCTCAAAAAAACGCTTCTTCTCTGCATTGGTGATAGGAGCATAAATATTAATAAAAACTATACTAAAATGATCAAACTGTGTCTTCACTAAAAGACACCTCCCCTGAACGACGTGTTCAATTACTGTGGAGTTTGGGGTGAAAGCTCTAGAAAAAAGAAAGCCGACCCCTGCACTCTGGGAGGTGCCATGACTTAGTATGACCTCCCCCCTCCACTCTCTGCTCCAGTCTGTTTCAACTAAATGATCACTGTGCGTTTCTTGCAAATAAATGACATCAATTTTCTTTCGCTCTAAGGTTTGATAAATCAAAGCCCGTTTTTCAGCCTCCCTCGCCCCATTAAGATTCAAAGATGCTATTTTAAAAGAATCCATATTGGCTAAAAGGCTAAAAACGATGTACAAAAAGACTTTAAATAATATTAAAGTGCTGCTGTGCATCATTTTTCTTAGAGCTGTTTTCTAACCTTTGTCATTACTTTCTTTAACCTGTAAATTTCTGTTTCTGTAAATCCTGATGTTTCTTTATTCCTAATATGATACCTCGCAGAGAAGTAAAACATTTTCAAATTAGGAAAATGGCTCTCAATTTTTATCCCTTTCAGCCCTTTAGTTTCTTTCAAAAATATTTTAAAAGATTCTGCAGGGTATCTAGCTTCTTTGCTGCTTGATTGTGTCACAGATAATTCACTGCTGTCAGAGAACCAGCTCTCGGCGTCGCTGCTGTCCGACACCTCCTTTCTCTCTGCAGCCAGCTTGCTTGCCTGTTTACTGGCCTGAACAGCAGTCACCACATTCCTCCGTTTGCTTCGCCTCTTTATCGGGGCAGAAGCCACCAGCTCCATCGCCTCCTCCGCCTCACTTTTATCTCCCTCCACTCCAGCACCAAAAACCGACTCTGCACTGTTCTGTCCGTCCACCTGCACCTCTCCTTTCTCTCCCTGATCTCCACACACTACATGCTCCTCATCCCCCTGCTCTGTCTGCACACCGTCACCCTCCACTATACTTTCACTATCATTCACCCCATCAACACACAACACCGTGCTCCCATCTTCTCCCACACATCCACTCATTTTCACACTCTTCACAACTTCTATCGACACCTCAACCTTACCTTCCCCTGGCTCCTCCGCATCAGCCGCGGGCCCCTCCGCGTCCGCCGCGTGCTCCCCCGCGGCCGCCGCGGGCCCCTCCGCGACCGCCGCGGGCTCCCCCGCGGCCGCAGCCTCGCCAGGTGGGTCTCTCACCTGCTCAGCAGCAGCAGCGGGCTGCTGCCGCTGCTTCGCCGCACTCGGCGGGGCCGGCCCGGCCCTGTCTGGACACATTTTAATAATGTGGCCCTCCTGGCCGCAGCCAAAACACTTCATGCCAGCCGATGTAGCAAAAAGCACATAATCAAATTCATCTACTCTTACATGAAACCTTAGATTTAGCTCTTCATCCCTTCTATTCAAAATCATAAACAGTTGTCTTCTGTGTGAGACAACATGTTTTAGCAGTGGCGACTTACACCCAGACGCTATCTTTTTAATGGGCGACACCACCTTGCCATGCCTCGACAGCTCTCCAATCAAAAACTTGTCGCTGATAAACGGAGGGACATTTGACAGCGTTATTTTAATCGCCGGTGACGTTAGTGGCGTTACCTGTAAAAACAGTCCGTCCACCGAAACGCCAGTCTCCACCAGCTGCTGAGCCTGCTCCACCTTCTCCACAAATAACACAACGGCTCCACTCATCCGAGCCGCCGACTTAATGGCCCCATGCCCAATCACCTCTCCCACCGCCAAACAAACTTCCTCCACACTGCACGGAGACCCAGCGCCCACCTTGACGCCGTTCCTCCGTGTCAGCGTGGAGAAAGACCCACCACCAGACATCCCAACCACCATGGCGCCGCCAGACGCCGGCCAGCCAGGCACGCCTGACGGCCACACCCGAACCGAAAGCAAAAAACCCTTAAAAACGTGACAAAACTAACACAAAACTACAATTAAACAACTAACATAAACACCAGTGAAAAGACAGTAAGAAAAAACAAAGATAGAATATATAATCACTCGCGCTCTCTTTCGCTCTTCTTCCGCTATCCACTCACCCTCCTCTCACGCGAAGAAGAAGAAGAAGAAGAAGAGTTGTGGACTAAAACAACGTGAGCAGCGCGACTGAGAGTATCTGAGATTACAGCAGAATGTCTGTTTGGTAAATCTGCTCAGTACCTGATTGTGTGAGTAACTGAGCAGTTGTAGAAAAAACAAACAGATCAGTTCAGTTTTCTCGTGTTAAACGGTTCAATTCAAAGTAGCATTAGCCTGCTTAGCTGCCTTTTCCCTCAGTGCAGCCATGACGTTTGGACTAAAATGCGTTCACACTTCTGATTCTAACACAACAGACATTTGAAAGAGTTTCGCAGCTTGAAGTTGAGCCTCGTGCCCTTTTAGTGTTGGAACAGCCTTAACCCTGAAACCGCCAAAGTCGCAGAATTGCGACATTACGTAAGCATAAACAAAACATTCTGTAGATAAAATAAACAGGCTTTAAGGTGTTCAGTCCTCCTACCACCAGTTGGCAAACATGTTACCCTTTGAAATGAGACCAAACTCACGTCATTTTGTAGTTCACAGTGTCTATATAAGGCAGTGCAAAAAGCCACGCGAGCTCAGATACGGAAGTAGTTATTCAGAGCTTTTCTGTTGAGACGTGCGAGTCGAATTTTCATTGTCAGCGAACTATTAGTGAGTTTTTAACACCACGGCTTGTAAGAAGTTGATACGTGCAGAAGTATTGAGCATGCTATTTGCCGATTCCGACTCCGAGGGGAGTTTTTATCTCGTGAGGAGGAGGAGGATCGGACGAGCACTCATGCTTCCCACGGTGAAACTTCCGAAGGCAATGGTGCCGGCATGCGAAGCGAGGCTGTTCTCCAAGCACACACACACACTGCAACTCGCTGTCTTTAGATGAAATGACCATAGCCTTCAAAGGCAAGTCCACCCTCAAAATGTACAATCCCAACAAGCCAGACAAGTATGGCTATAAAGTCTTTGTTTTGAGTGAGGCTAAGACAGGATATGTTCTCCAGTGGAATATGTACACTGGAGCAAACGCAGCCCATGACACTGACACAGACTTAGGTGCCACACCGTCAGTGTGGTGTAGGTATCTGTGCTGTGCCATGTTTTGAGAGGTACCATACTCTAAAGAATTATAGCCAGTGTCACCTGGACAGATAAGTATTTACTACCGTTTTGACCATCATTTTGACCACCGTTTTCACGTTTCACAATGTGTTGTCACCTGTTTTAGTGTGTGTTTCTGCTATATGATGACATTTTACCACTTGTTTTATTATTGTATTCCTTTTCCTGATCATTATGAATAAGGTCGAACAGGTTTAAAAAAAAAAAAAAAAACTTCCACTTCTTGCATGTGTTTTCCTACCCTATGGTAATGATGACAGTATTTTACCACTTTCTCCTGTTTTATTGTTGGTTTCCTCCTTATGAATGATGGTAAAAGACAGAAAAATGAAAATAAGTTCAAACATCAAGTCAATATCCACCATTTCCTGAAAAAATAGAGGCAACTTTTCGCATGTGTTTTCCTACTATATGGTAATGATGATATAGTAATATTTTACTACATTATTCTGTTTTATTGTCGCTTTCCTGTTCCCTGATCATTATAGATGATGATAAAAAGACAAAAAGAAAAAAGGTTTTAAAAAAACAAGTTCATAATCACTCCATCTTTCCAATATATCCTGAACATAATGAGATTCAAAATGGCTGCCATCTGATGACGTCATAATATGCAAATTAGATCAATAATTTCATACCCCACATAAACTATGGATCATGGGCAACATTTTTCTAATGTACAGTAGGCATCTATCTTTAACCCCCTTTCAGCCAACAGCTTTTGAAATATTAATGTCAAAATCCAGTATTTTCAAAAAACAATCTTGAAGCCTAACGGGTTAACTTTCAGCTTCAGTCATCAGCATCATACAGCTATCTGGGAAGTACAGGGAACAACTCCAAACCTTTTTCAGACTGCGTTAAAGATTTCTTGGTCTTTGGGGAAGATGATAAGTGTCAACTTTCCCTCGTAACCAAACACACATTTTCTTCAAAAATATCTGTTTAGCAAGAACATGAAAAGCATGAGAAAAGTTAACATCTGACCTTCACTGAAATGCAGAACAATGAAATACAGACGAGTGTAAAGCTCGACTTCACATCAAACTGAAATGACATATTGCTTCTTCAGATGTTTACATAAATACCCACAGTTGGTGCAGAGCTACGTTGTGGATCTTAATTTTAAACAAAACAAATATGTTCAGTAAAACAAAATAAACATGTTTCTACTTTCAAACAGACAGCATTTTGTTCTATCCATCAACTCACAATTGATGCCATGTTTGTCTTGAACGTCAGGGGATCCGTCCCCAGTTAAAGCAATTCCAACAAATTATGACGCACTTTCAATAGCCGCTTTCGGACAGAGTAGTTATAGGAACGTAGTTATAAGAACTGTCGTACTCGAATTTCGTTCTGATAACTGTCCTTCTGTTTTAGTCTGCATTTGCACATGAGTTGGGACCTGATAGGGACTGATGCGCCGCGCGCAGCGGTCTGAGTCAGTGACGTGTAAGCCGTTAGCCGTTTAGCGCTACATTCAAAAACAAAACAGAAAGTAAGGAGAGAAGAAAAAACACCACAAAGAAGCTAATATGGAGAGCGAGGAGGCCACCGTGTTCATGGTCTGCATGATGGTGATATTAATCATGGACGATCGCATCAGGCGTCTAATATTGAGGCTGGAAGAGCTCACAGAGAGATTCAGGAGACGATACTTTTTCATTTCATGAAGGAAGAAAGGAGAGCAAAGCGCTGCAGACAAAGCAGACAAAGTGTAAGTTTAACTTATTAAACACCCGCAGGTTGTGTCTGTGCCGTATGAGGAAACATTTCAGCCGTGATAGCATGACATGGGGCGTAGCTACCGACCACCAAACACCTCCGTCAGATGTGTTCCTATGGAACCATGAAAAGACCTGACCTCAGAGAAGGAACTAAATAGTTATAAGAACTAAGGGAGATAGCCCCGAGTTCCTGTATGTCCGAACACGGGAGAAAACGGCCCCGTGGATTAAAAGGTTATTAGAACTGCTAAAGGTTCCTGCAGTCCGAAAGCGGCTAATGGTTCTTCAAACATGTGCTCCCCACAGAACATTCAGAACTAAAGTCCTGACAAGAGAAGGTGGTAATCCACAAAGAAGATTTTTAATCTGAACAAATGCAAGGCTTCTGATTGGTAGTTCCAGTTGCTGCTCCCAGGTGAATGTTTGCTTATCTGCCGTAAAAATTGTTCTTGATTTAAGCCAATCATTTCTCTCCTGTGTGAATACGTTGGTGTCTCTTTAGACTACTTAATGTAGTGAAAGCTGCCCCACACTGACCACAGCTGTATGGCTTCTCTCCTGAGTGACTACGTTGGTGTCTCTTTAGACTACCTAATGTAGTGAAAGCTGCCCCACACTGACCACAGCTGTATGGCTTCTCTCCTGAGTGAATACGTTGGTGTGTCTTTAGATGTGATAATCGAGTGAAAGCTGCCCCACACTGACCACAGCTGAAAGGCTTCTCTCCTGAGTGAATAAATTGGTGTGTCTTTAGATGAGATAATTGAGTGAAAGCTGCCCCACACTGACCACAGCTGAAAGGCTTCACTCCTGAGTGAATAAATTGGTGTGTCTTTAGATGATCTAATCAAGTGAAAGCTGCCCCACACTGGCCACAGCTGAAAGGCTTCTCTCCTGTGTGAATATGTTGGTGTGTCTTTAGATGAGATAATCTAGTGAAAGCTGCCCCACACTGACCACAAATGTAAGGCTTTTCTCCTGTGTGAATACATTTGTGTGTCTTTAAATTAGATAATGCAGTGAAAGCTGCCCCACACTGGTCACAGCTGTATGGCTTCTCTCCAGTATGAAGCCTCTGATGATACCTCAGATTTGATTGTTTGATAACTTTCCCACAGTCCTTACAGCAGTGCCATCTGGATCCCTCTTGGGCTCCATGTTTCTGCAATGACAGAGAGGAAGAAGACTTAGATCCTTTTGAAGTTCACACAAAAGATTTCTCTAAGCTAACCTACGCTAACCAACATATTCTAACTGGACCTGTACAGACCGAGCCACACAGGTCTCAATATCTCAGATCAAACGTGAACACTGAGGGTGCGTTTATAAGTGCCCTCAGCTATCAGCACTGTGCTCTGATGAGTTCTGCACACGTTCAGCTTTTTAAGCAGTAAACTCTTGCTTTTTGCTCTTTTACTAATTCTTTTTGTCATGATGAAACTCTGAAAAGGAACTTGAGCTACAATATTTCTAAATGATGGAAGGAACCAGAGTCTTGTCCAAGTTGTTCACTTAAACACCATGTAGAGGTTGGGCTGATAAAGGTTGATGACCACTGGTTTAAAGGAATAAAAGTAACAGAGGTGGTAATACATGACATTCTTTACACTAACCCTCTGTTCCAGCTTACAACTCAGAGGTCTGCAGCCGTTCAGCTCAACAACCATCAGGGAAACACAGTCTGTTTTAACTCAACCTTTGTTTCTCTTTGTTAAAACAACTCTACAAACCTGTCATCTAACCATTAAAGACCCAAAATATTACCACCACCAGGTTCAATTCATGTAACCCAGAGACTTTAAACACAAATAATGAAGATTAGCTCCCGAACCTCTCAAATCTGCAGACTGAGAGCCAGAAAACGTCCCAGCACAACAGTCTGCCCGCTGATTTTCTTCCAGCAGATCATTCAGCCTGCAGCACATGTTGAGTCTAAGCACATCTGGATCTGCAGCTCAGAGAGAGGAAATGAAACCAGGAAACACTTTGCTGTTTTTAACCAGGAAAACACAAACTGAGCAAATGGAACATTTATTAAAGGCATGAAATTTTCACTTTTTAAGGTTGTTTAACATTAATATGAGTTCAGCTAGCCTGCCTGCGGTCCCCCAGTGGCTAAAAATGACGATAGACCTAAACCATGCAATGGAAATTATTCTACGCCTTTGGAAATTTGACCATGCAGATGGCCTGATCGGGAAAGCCGCCGATTATGACGTGGAGGTTGTTTCCTCCCAGAGCCCATGTTTGGCTATGACAAATATTTTTTTATTTTTTCTCTTTAAATTGCTGCTTTATGCTGTTTATGCTTTTAAATGCCTTGTCTTTATGCAAAGCACATTGAGTTGCCTGTGGTATGAAATGCACTACATAAATAAAGATGCCTTGCCTTGCCTTGCCAGAACTGCCTTTCCCCGCCCACAGCTCTTTGGCCATCTCATTGCTCTGTACATGGATGTAAAAAATCTGTTTAGAGCTCCTGCATCAGAACCTCTAAAGAGCCAGTGGAAGGATTTAGTTTTTTTTTGGTAAAGTGACGACAGGACCGAAGAGATTTGTGTATGTGTGCGCCAAACATTTCACCGACGAATGTTTCCAGAACTTGGGCTAATACCGAGCCCAATAAGGGAGAGCCCAGACACCCTGAGGAGGAATCTCATTTAAGCCGCTTGTGTTTGCGATCTCATTCTCTCGGTCACTACCCACAGCTCGTGACCATAGGTGAGGGTAGGAACATAGATTGACCGGTAAATCGAGAGCTTCACCTTCTGCCTCAGCTCCTTCTTCACCACAACGGGCCGGTGCAGAGCCCGCATCACTGCAGACGCTGCGCCAATATGCTTGTCAATCTCCTGCTCCATTCGTCTCTCACTTGGGGAAGGATCTCATTCCCGAGAGTAAGTAATTTAACGCTCTATAATTGTGTGTAACTATGTCTTGTGTAGCACTTGCTTGATGTTTGTCTGTGTTAGGAGAGTTGTTCACTAACAAGTTCGTCATATTGTCAAATTAAGCTCATCTACGTGCCATAGCGATTCAAAAAACATTTGCGCAAGATACCACAGGCGTAAGTAAGGCCACACCCCGACTAAATAGCTCATTCTGAGGATCCTAAGGAAAGCTCTTTTTTGGGAATGGCTGTAATTCTGCTCCAAGGCAGAATTTTGGGGAAAAAAACTCAGATACAGTATTAGGGGACCACTAAAGCCTATAAAAATATATAAAAGCATCATCATCTACAGCAGCTACCAGCATTCCAGGATATAATGTATTTAGAAAGGCTAGAGAAGCAGGGCGAGGTGGGGGAGTATTAATCTATGTCAGAGAGAAGTTTCAACATGAACTAATAAGGTGGCCTAAAGACGTTAACGCTGAGTGTATTGGTCTAAATGCATCACTCTGCTCTGCAATGTCTTTTACTGTGATTTGTGTGGATCCACCTCAGCAAAGGATGTGTTTTATGATCATCTTCAGACAATCTTAAATCACTCAACTCGAAGAAGGAAATCATCATACTCGCTGATTTTAATATCAACTGGGACATCAAGTCAGAAAAAAAATAAACAGCTGATGGATGAGTACAATTTGACACAAATTATAAAAGGAGTGACAAGAATGACTAATATGTCAAATACAACAATTGATCTAATATTTAATAATAATCCTGAAATAATCTCTAAGATTTGTAATCTATTATCAGGCCTGTCAGATCACAATTTTATCTTGTGCTCATGGAAAATTAAGAGGAAGCATTTAATGGCATCCACCAGAGGTCACCAGTTCTACTTCATACCCAAAAGCCAGCAACAATTCCTGAATGAGGAAATCCAAAATCTCAAAGGTCTAATATTCTGGAAAATAACAACATTGAGGCTAGCTCAGATAACTTTATTAAAAAAGTCAATGAAATTATAACGATTCACAGAGAAAAAGGTAAATCCAAGCAACATAGAAATAATCTGTCCTAGTTGAACAATAAAATTATAAAATGAATGAAAAATAGAGATAAAGTCTTAAGGATGACCCGTAAGGTGAAAGCAGATTCTATATTCAGGCCATAAATGGGGCAAATGGTGATTAAAAGCTAATATGGAACAATCTAAATGAGTTATCTCCCCAACTTAGTGATCTACAGCTCCAGGTAAATGATGAGCTAACTGACAATCTGGAGATTACTGTGAGTTATCAATAGATTTTTCATTGGCTCAGTTGAGGAACTTGCGAAGCCCTTTAAATGCTCACATATTTCATCTCTAAAAAGGCCAGAGATTCATTTGGTCTTATTAGTGACCTTTTAAAGACCAATAAACAGGCTCTTGCTGACCCAGTTGCACAAGTTGTAAATCTATCCATAAAACAAGGAACGGTACCATCGACATGGAAGATTGCTCGGGTCACCCCCGTCTTTAAGGCCGACAAAATCTATCCACCCATAAGTATTTTACCTAGAATTTCCAAAGTAGTGGAGAAATGGGTTACCACTAGGGATGTCCCGATCCAGGTTTTTGCACTTTCGATCCGATACTGATACTGGCCAATACTGGCCTATCGTATTAAAGTTTAAAGTTATTTAGCCTACTAACTTAGTTGTCAGACTCATGTTGAAAAGGGTTTTCCTGTTTATTCAGGGATAAACACAAAATTGACAAAATTAAAAATAACAAACAGAGATGGCATCAGTCAACAGTAAAAAGTGTAAATTATACTGTAAAGTTTACAGTATAATTTGCACTTTTTACTGTTAACTGATGTAAACTGTATTAAAAAAGCAAATCACACAAACAACCTGTGTAGAAAATAGTCTATTAACTCAGCATCAGTACTCTGCTCTTGAACAAGTGTAAACCAAGGCTTTAAAAAAAAAGAATCAGTGCAAATAGTATTGTGAACTATTTAAAAACAAAAGTGACTTCTACTCCCCAATCTCCTCCACACTTTGCACTCCACCTCTTCATCTGTTTCGTCTTTTAGGGTAAAATAATCCCACACAGCTGACATTTTTACCGGTAACTTGGCCGTCTAAAGGGCGGTTTATGTCGTCTGAGTATGTGTCGCAGTTAACGCAGACATGCCCCCGCCCCTTACGCAGACACTCTGGTGCACCTCCCCAAAATTGTAACTCACCGCAGACAGTGCCGCAGATATCGTCGCAGGGAGGAGAGAAAGGAGGCCTCTGATTGGTCAACTCTACATCCGCTCTACACTATGCGTATTTCCGGTTTGCTAACCGGCTAATGGTGATGCTAACCGTGCTAACCGTGACGATTCTTTCGCCTCTCTGCCAGCTCCAGTAGTAGCAATATTTCTTCTTTTTCTAGATTGATCAGCTGCATCTCAATCAAAGTGCGCATTCGTCCAGTCGCCACCCACCGCACCCACAATCCTAGTTTGTTCGTGATTGTCCATCTTGCGTTGTGGCGTGGGATTAACATAGCGTAGACCGCGCTTCAAAAGTAGGCATAAATCAAAAAATAACTGCGTTGTGTCTGCGACAAGCTCACTGCGACACACTGCTGCGAGAGTATACATGGCCCTTTAATGGTTAGGACACCTGTGGGTTAGGAGATGCTAATGCTCGTGTGTTGAAGGTGTGCTGGAAAATGTGGACTTAAAAAAAAAACAGGATCGGGAGTCTGGATCGGCATCTTTCCATGCCGGCCCATAGGCATTTTTTTGCAAATATCGGATCGGGACAAGCCTGGTTACCACAGAGCTGACTGAACACTGAAATAATGGCCATGCAACTCTTTGGATTTAGTTTGGATTTAGTAAATTCCATTCAGCAGAGACAGCTGCCTGTTATTTCCTAGAAAACCTAAAGAGCTTGTTGTATCAGGGTGGCTTTGTAGCTGCTGTATTTCTTGATTTAAAGCGTGCTTTTGACACCATTAATCACGATGTGCTTATTGCTTAATCAATATATAAAAAAATGTGTGCAATAGCATGTACTCACACTCCAATTAAAAGTGGCAAAATAGTCAGATAAATGCTGGTCTTCAGCATGAGAGTACATGCAGTACATAATAGATACGATCCGTTGACTCAAAATAGAGTGTGTGATGATGAATGTAACCCAAACATGAATGAAAACAAGGGAAATGGCCCCAAACCTCAGCCAAGGGCTGACCAGATCATCAGGAGAAGGCCAAATCCAACAACCAAGGTGAGGACTACAGAAGCAATCCACACCTCCACACAGAAAGGAATAGACACCATTCTGATCGGGGACTCTATAACACAGCATGTCAGAATGGCAAAGACGGAAAATATAACTTTTTCTGATGCATCAGTCAGGGAACTGATAGATATTTTGCCGACCATTCTGTCTACTCATCCAGATGGCACGAGGATCATCGTCCACACAGGGTCTTTAGATATTCTGAGAAGGAAGACTGGCTCTGAGATCCTGAAGAAAGACTTTTCTCTGCTGTTAGAGAGACTGTGTCACTATGGAGCACACCGGGTCTCCATTTCAGGCCCCATTCCTACTGTGGGTAAAGGAATTGAACTTTTCAGCAGACCAGCAGAGCTGGATGCAGATTACTTGGTGCACACTTACGTCATGCTGTTGGGACGGCAAACCCAAACATGACTGTACAGATTAGACTGAAGGCCACAGCAGCGAGGCAAACACACACACACACACACACACACACACACACACACACACACACACACACACACACACAGGGGGATGTGCAGGATGTTCAAGGACAAAACAAAGATACCATGCCATGATGCGTTCAGGGTCCCTGCTATAGAAGTCCGATTACTGACAGCTGTTCTGAGAACAAGCTGGGGCCCAATAGGATTCCTGTATTAGTTAGTAAAAGAAGGAATGGAAAACAGTCAGCCTGCTGGGTGAATCTATCTAATCTGTTAACGGTACCATGTACAACTCAGATTACATCAGAGACCGGTGTAAACTCCACAAAGCTAGCCTTACTTAATATTAGATCTCTGTCCAATTAGTCACTGTTAGTTAATGACTTCATAATTTCACACAATTTAGATTTCCTTTTTCTGACAGAAACATGGTTAACAGAGAGCACAAGTGCTGCTGTTCTTTTTTTTTGTAATTTCAGTCATAACTCTAGTAAAAGAATAAAACAAAGGTAATCCACTGTATGTCAGTCACACCTTATACAATCTCTGCCACTCTGGTCAAAACAATTTTCAGAGTTATTGATGAAGTCACAAAGTAGCATGGGATTGAGTTGTTTTCTCCACTGACAATCAAAATCGATGTGATGTTCATATCATGTTAATGTACACACAAATTCCTCTTTGATAACCAGGCAACAGGAAACACCAGCAAGACAACTCCAGCGCTAACCTTGCAAATACCACTTTTTGCATGTTTGTGCACACATGTTTTGTTATTCTCTGACTATATTAAAGAACAGAGGACTGAATGTTACAAAATTGAACTAAGAACAAGTGCCAACATCCATGATCTTTGACAAGACCCCTAGATAAGAAACAACAATTTAAGTGAGCTGCTTTGCTTACACATTGAGGGGAAGGGAACTATTATAAGACCACCTGTCTGTGCGGTCACAAAAGTTGCACACTGAAATATTTAGCATGCGAGAGGAGTTTATGTTAACAGGAGTTAACATATTACAGCACCTTTCCAAGATTAAAAACGCCTCTCAGTATTCTCCTGGGTCTCCTTTTTTTTTATATCAATTTGTCGTTGTTGTTTGCCATAGAGTTTTGTTTAATTCCGTGCCAACTAAAGTTCTGTTTTTAGTTTTGATTAAGTTACATTAGTTGTTTATACATTTCCCTACCTACCTTTGGAAAGTCTTCATTTACAGAATACATAACTTTTTAAACCCAAAGAAAAATAATCAATTGAATAGAACACCAAGAAACTTCCCCAAAACTACCTTTAAATTTTTGAAGAATATGCAACTTCCAAGTAATAATGAGAGCCTGTAAATTATAAAAAAAAAAATGGTTACCATTGTGGTAATGGTCATGTAGTACAAAGAATGTTTTTCAGCCCCAACCATGATGATTTTCTAACCTTAACAAAGTCATCTTGAGGTCTAACCCTAGCAAAATGTTACTACCTAAACCCAACGAGGGATGCATGAATGATGGAAAACATAGAGTAACCGCGCCATCCAGCAACACTGCCTCCTACCACCTTTGAAGGGTTTTTAGGGCTTGTTAATGGAAAAACTTTAATATTGTATCTCCCTTTATGTGGAAACATCCATGGGTCACATTTCTCTATTGACACTATGAGGTGGTACTTTGCAGGAGTGTATTATGGTTCATATTTAAGGATATGAACACCATATTTTGGTCATTTCTTTTTTTTTCTTTTTTTTTGTGCTGCTGTTCTTAATGAAGCAGCCCCCCCCAAACTTTAGTTTTATGGATAAATGCCGAAATGGGAGGAAAGGTGGGGGGAAGCTGCCTTATTTAAAGATACATTCCAGTGTAAAGAGATCACATTTGGTGAATTCACTTCTTTTGAATATCTTAGTTTTATTTTAAAGGGTGTTCCTAAAATCCTGTTCTTAAAGGGGAACTCCGGGGCATTTGAAGCGTGTTTCCATTGCTAGAGGTTCTCAAATAATGATAGTAGGACACAGAGAGGTGCAAATCTGCGCTCCCTGTGTGGAGATCGCGCTGTTCGCTCAGCCTGTCATGCGAGGCTAATACGTGGTGGCTAAGGGGCAAGAGCTAACCCTTCCACGTAAAACAACAACTTGCACACTGCAGAAACGTCACACCACTTTATAACCCATCCGACAATAAAGTCACAAGCCTTACCATCAAAACCATATGCATGGTTCTCACATTACTGGCATGGGGATGTTACAAAACAACTTTATAAACAGCATGTAACTCACCGGCTGGTTGTAGGCTCACGCATGTGAAAGCCCAAAAGAGTCTATGGAGAATAATCCCATATACAAAACAATTATATTCTCTAGAAAAACTGCGTTCAAGTATTTAAAACATTACAACAATACATGCCCAGTAATATTCTTGTTCTATCCTTGCTCCTCAGAACCAGTCGCATCCGGTTCTCTCCCATATGAAATGGTTGTGGAAAACGAAATCTAAATTTTTTAAATTTGACCCACGTCTTCATAAATCTGCCAGTGTTTGGTATAATCCTAAACTTCGCATAGGTAAAACGCCCTTTTTCTGGAAGTCCTGGTATCAAAAAGGGATAATAGGCGACTTCTATGAGAATGGTTCATTAAAGTCCCTTGAAACACTGGTGGTGGAACTTAAATTATCCAGACAAGACTTTTGGAAATATTTACAATTACGACATTTATTGGTGAAGACTTTTGGTTCCTCCACTTCTATTCCTGCAACATGCACTACACTGTAGGAGATTAAAAAAAGGTGTTTGGTCAAGGGCATGAAGCCTCTGTTTACTATAGAATGTTGTTGACTGCCTTGGACTCTAATATTATGTCTCTTAAGAAATCCTGGGAAACAGATTTGAACCTCAGTCTCACAGATGAGGAATGGAATTCGATTCTTAGGAATGGGAAAAAAATGTCAAGGGAACTAAGAACGAGACTGGTTCAATTTAAGATTTTACACAGAGTATACTGGACACCATATAGACTGTACAGGGTTGGTTTGTCAGATACCCCGGTGTGTTGGAAATGTAAGGGAGATAATGGCACATAAGTACATGTGCTTTGGGAGTGTCCAAAAATTCCAGAGTACTGGTCATCAGTTCACAAAGTTTTTCCTTTTGTAGCAAGCTCTATATTCTCGGGGACTCGTCATCACTGGTCCACTTGCCCTCCTCCCTGTCGCAATGGGTGCAGACAGCTGTTATGCTGGGGAGAAAGCTGTTGGTGGGAGAGTGGAAGGGTCCATCTATCCCCTCTCTGACTAATTGGTATAGATCCCTGGGCAAACTTGCTGCCTTAGAAAGATTATCATAAAGATTGCTAAATAGAATTAATGAATATCAAATCAAATCAAATCAAATTTATTTGTATAGCACATTTCATGTACAAACAGTTCAAAGTGCTTTACATAAAATAAAAGCATTGCAGCAGGGAGTGGAAGAAGCATTAAAAATACATAAAATAATATAAAGAGAAACAAATAAAATCATTTAAATGAATTTAAAATCAGGCAACAGTCTAGATAAGTTAAAAGATATTTCAAGCATAGACACATGAGAAAAGAAATGTTTTTAACCTGGATTTGAAAATGTCTACATTTGGTTTGATTGTAACCATTAATGTTACTGCCACTGTGGTACTACAGTCTAATCTCCAACGCAGTGTTTTCTTCCCTTTCATCATCAGTGGTCTGTTCAGAGTTTTAGTCCCAGTGATGCAGTCTTTGTCAGTAGGTGAGGTTCCTCAGTCAGTGTTCTTTCGGTGGGATCTGGAGCATGAGTACAGTGAGTCTTGTGGCTCCAGTAACTCAGTCTGTCTCCTATCAACCATGCCTTTACACAATCCGATGTAGCTGCAGCTACCTTGTTTGGTCCCGTCCACAGAGGAGAGGACCAGTTACTTTGTTGACTGTCTTTAGGACCCAGTTTCCTACTTCACCAGGTGAAGTATGGCGGTCCTGTTCCTTAGTGAGCATTTCTGTAACATGTTGAGATATACTCATCACCGTGTTATTAAGTTGTTTCACTTATTCCCACAAGTTTTCATACTGTCGTAGAACAGGGGGTGAGCCTGTTGGTGCAGTAGTAAATGGACAGAGTCTTTTCTCCCTGCCCAGGCCTCATGTGGGACAACCTGACAACATTCATGGTGGATTCTGGAGTAAATCTCAGGTTAATTAACATCATAGGGAGAGCTTCAGCCCAAGTTAACTGTGTGTCTGCACAGAGTTTGTTGGGCCTTTTTGATGGTTCTTATTTGCTCTTTCCACTCGTCCTTGTGAAGCTGGTGATAGACTTCACCGAGCTTATGTCCAGTTCCAAACATCTGTTCCATTTCTCTTAGTTCTTCATAAGAGAAGTGAGTACCATTGTCTGTTCTTATCACTTATGGTACCCCAAATATTGGAATAATTTCTCTTGTAAGCCATTTAATGACTTATTTCTCTTTTTCATTGTCTTGCCTTCCAGTTGGAGCAGCTGCTTCTTGTTGATGTAGGTGTTTAACAGGGCACCGGCTGAGGTCACAAAAACTTTTCTTATAAACGGATTGATCTTCCTTTTCCAATCAGAGCGGCTCAGACCTCTAATTATTTAAAATGTTCTAAAATTCTCAGTTTGTAACTATGGTTGAGTGGCATCTCTTTAACTGTAAACATAATTTTATTTCTATTTCATCCATTCTATCCAATGCTATACTGTTTAATTCAATTATCATTTATCTGCAGGGTTAGAAACTGCTAATCGTGTTGATATATTGTTTCTCTTGTAAGGCCCTCTGGTCACTGTGGCTGTTTTTGAATGCGTCATAAAAACAAAACTTATCTTGTCTTGTTATGAATCAGTCTCACTGCAGCTGTAGTTTTCCTCTTTAAGAAAGCTATTGGTGGTATCTGCCTGTAGTGCCTTTTGTTGTGTTTTTGTTAATATCCAAATAATCTAACCTATTTTAAACCTCTCTATAAAGCACTTTGCTGCTTTGTTAAGAGAGCATTTAATTGTTTCATAGATCTGCTGTAGTTAAATAGTTAAATGGTATATGGATATTGATAACTATCAACTCAGAATTGGTGAAGAGAGGCAGAGGAGATCTATTTAGATAAGCTAAATTTTTGGAGTTATGTTAATATGATCTCTGAAATAATGACGGCTAACCTTTACTGCTTTAAGATGATAACCGGCTGTTTGATATCTGACTGTCTGGCCTTGCTGTTAAATCCTGATTGTTCAACCTATGTCACATGGTCTGACTGTCTGATCTCAGTCCTGCTTCAGGTGGAAATCATAAAGTCACACTTTGTAGAACATTTGTTTTTGTTCCAACAGCTTTTTCAATCAAAGGAGGAAATATTCTGAACGCTCTGCTTGTGTAAATCTTATTTCAGCAACAACTTGTATGAATGTCTTGTTTTCCTGGATTTATTTTGGACATTTTATTGCTTCTTATCTCTTCACTGTGATTCTTGCATTGAAAAGCTGTTTTCAGTTTATCTAAGTACTTTGGTATCTCTCTTAATCATATTCATGTTCCATTATCATATGTAGTTCTTGTACTCTTAAAGTACCGGCCAATGATCACTCAGAGTCTGTAGATAAACGGATTGTTTGGACTGTCCTCGCTCTCAGGCTGAATGAGAGAAGAAGAAGCAGGATTGAGATGAGACACTTATAGGGTGATAGTATTTTATGACAAAGAGAACAACTAATAACATTATGGAGCAGCTTGGAGGTTATCAGTTATCTGTTAGAGCTTTTAATCTGTGTGATTCATTATTTACTATGATGCTGCTGCACAGCTGATCTTTAGTTAGAACCCTTAGGCCCAGCCTCCGACTCTGTTGATTTTTTCTTTTTCTATTTTGACTCTCATGTCTCTAAGTTGTGATTTTGCCACTTGTGCCTGAAGGGAAGCCAAATCCATTCTGTCCTGTTCCTGCTCTTCCATTTCATTATCAATGTATTGAGTGACGTGGGCAGCAGATAATGCATATGTCAAGCTTGCTAGTCCAACCACCTTTTTCAGCGTAGATTGCGCAGAGGGAGTGAGTGAAGCTTCCACTGCTCCTCTAAACAGCATCTCAATGGTGTCACTTATGGCTGGATCTTCACCAGTTCTATCCTGCCATAATTCTCTTACCCGGAGCAAATAAGCTGTCCCTCTCTCATTTCTATTAGGTGGAATTCGGCACAGTTCCGCTGATCTCATATGTATAGGGAACTTCTCTCGTATCTGTGGCCAGAGTAAATATACAAGCTGCTGGAGGGGCGTACTGTCTGGATCGAGATCAGTTCGGCAGTGTCGTTCAATTTCTGTCAACATGCCCAATGACGTGCATGAGACAAATACTCGTCTGAAATCACCCAGGGCTGGGATTATTCCAGCACATGCTCCCAAGAATGCCTTAATCCATGGTGCCCCCCCTTTATTTATGTCTGGTAATTGGGATTTAATCATTGCAGTGTCCTGCAAGGAGAATGGATTATATGTGGTGGTAATGCGACTAACACTAGTAGTTGTCATTATCAATGGCATCTGATGATAATTCCGACGGGTGTCTGTGCAAGAGTGAATATTGCCACTACTCAGTTTCTGAGCAGGGACATGTGGCAGATTCTGACTTTGTGACCGGTCAATCCGATTTACCTGTCCAAGCGGTTTTCTTTGCTCGAATACGGAAGTCAGGTCACGTACTGTGGGACCACCATGTGCATCCCCTGATCTATTTATGTAGACCGGTTCAGATGGTGTAGCCCATGATCGGGTTACAAATGAATCACTAGAATGTTCTGAGGCCGGAGGTTCCAGAGTTCTGGTGGTGAATGGATTAGTGCTCTGTCGCGTCGTTACGTTCAGGTACTCTTTTGCTTGTGTTTGAGAGTTAGTATCTCCTGGGAATGGAGCTGTTTGCAGTATGCCATTTTTAACAACCACTAAATTACTCATTATGTGAGGTGTAGAGTTGGTTAGTGCCTCTGACTTAATTGGTTCAGTTTGAGGCATCTGTTTGTGGAGAGCGTCCAATAGCCTGCGGGCCTCAGCATAAGGAGGAGGAGAAGACAAAATTGTCTTATCTTCCTCGGTTGCCGTTATGTTGTGTAGAGGTGTCTTATCTTTTTGTGTGACATGATGTCCCAGGAGAAGATTGCGGCCCTGCTGGCATAAGGTGCTGTATTTGTGCGGAAGACTGTGTCTGACAGGATAATTTGACTTCACCTAAAAAACACTGACAGTCCGCGAGAAATATTGATGCCTTTTTTTCTTCTCTATTTGGAACTGTGGCGTCTCCGTGACCCACGTGACTTCCGCATTCCTTTCTTTCTATTGAAATCTGTGGGAGTGTCGCCACTCTCTCTCTAACCACTCTGCTCTGGATGCGTACTTTGAATTGGAACAGTACTTGGTCCTTCGGTGATGACGTTTCAGAAGTACACGAGTACGCAAGCACAGACAAGTACGCATAGTGAGAAACGGCCCTGGTCTAGTGCGTAACCTTTAAAAATAACGTTTAAAAACGTTTAAAAATATGTGCTTCTGGTTCACTCGCTTTTATTTTGAAAGGCTTCGAATCAACTTCCGGTCCTCATGCGCAGGTCTGCAGACAGACTCTCTCGAAGTTACTGGACACGCGCTTCAGAGTCAAGACCCTGTTGGAAACATCACTACAGACAAATACGCACATTGAGAAACGGCCCATTACCCGACACACACTGCGAAGCCTCGGCTCATCTGAGAGGCGTCTGGCTGCAGACCTGCACTGTCAGGACCCATGACCTGCACTGTCAGGACCCTTAGTTGCAGACATGCACTGTGACGTCACCTGCACTGTGAGGACCCGAAGCTACAAGCGAGGAGCACGTATTTTTTGTTCCCCATTTGAACTGTGGAGACGGCAAGGTGAGTTTAAGTCGAGTGAAAACAACTTTCTTTCATACGAAGAAACAGAAACAGTCTTTATTCACTGGAACGTTACGTTGCACACTTTATACTCTAAAGTTATATTAATTTTAAAGAATCAGGTTTTTTTTTTAACTTTTGGCTAGTCTTCAGCGTTGTTATCGTATCGATAGTGCTCAGTTGTATAATTTTGTTTGACTTATTACGACAGTATTTGTCTCTTACAGATGCATATTTCAATAACTATATACTGTAAAGTTATATTAATTTTAAAGAATCAGGTTTTTTTACTTTTGGCTAGTCTTTAGTGTTGTTATCGTATCGATAGTGCTCACTTAAATGCGCCATTTATATATATATATATATATATATATATATATATATATATATATATATAATTTAGTTCTACTTATTACGACATTATTTGTCTCTTACAGATGCATATTTCAATAACAACCGCCGGCACTACGCCCAAAACCGAACGTTGCACGTCATGTTGCAAACTGTTTCACTGCCCTCTGTGCCTACAATTTAAACCAGCAAAAGCTGCAGAGCCACTTAGAGGCACATACAAAAGGTGGCATTTTATTTAAAGGTAAGCATAATGTATTTGTCTGTTAGTTTGTACTCATAAGTATTAGCCAACGCTACGCTACTAACTTCTGGCAGGTTGTGGTTTGGTTTGTAAAAGGGTAAAAGGAAAATTAAGGGAATGTAGGTTGCAGTGAAGAACATCTGACACCTCACTTTCCGTCTTTTAGAAACCTACCCCAGTCACTAAATCCTGGCAACTGGACAGAGAAAACTGGACTACAAATTCAGGTAAGAGTATAAAGTATGTATAATGCATGTATTCATATTAATAGTTGAGTACTCAGGAAGAAGAGCAGCAGGCAGAGGTCTCCAAGAGAGCCAGACTTGCTGATGTGGACACACCAGTGGAAGGCGTAAGCTTTTGCACAGTATCTATTGGTCAGATACTGTTGGTGTGGCAGCTATGGTACAGACATCTTTCTTTCTGTCTTTTCCATAGGACTCAGTTGAAGATCGCATTCTTCAAAATTGCAGACATGCAGCAGAGTGGGCTGAGGCCAACAAACCACTGTTGTCTGCCAGAGTGGACCTGCCTGACGTTCTGGGCATGGGGGAAGAGGAGCAGGCAGAGGCTGCTCTACAATATGGGAGGTTGTGGAACGAAGAACTGGACGAGGATGAAAGAGAAGCGATCCTGGAGCCTTTCAAAATGATATTTCACAATATTAACGACATGTTGATATTTTGTGAACAGGTAGTCGACAAAAACAAAGATTTTTTGTCATATTGTGAATGTTTGACTGAATAAGCACTACAGAACATTTGATCATGTTGTGACTTGGTGTGTTTTTTATGTTTTCTCATTGATCCCTTAATAATTTGACTAAGATTATACTGTAGATATCAAGAGTTAGGGTACTATTTAGTGGTACGAAGGTGTTCCAGCAGCACAAGAACATAATTGGCATAGACATAGAACCAAATATAATAGAACCAAATATAATATATATATATATATATATATATATATATAAAGAGCAGTGTGATAAAGTCAAAATGAAATGATAATAAAATAGCAGTGACTTACTTACTCTATAGTACACAATAAAATGTACAGATGGCTATGGCATCTTGTGAGATGTTGGCTTATGAATATTAGCCTAAGAGAAAATGTGTGCAGTGACCAAACAAAAGTTTACAATACAAATAAAAACAATAGACCGGGAATTGATAGATTTTATGTCGTACTGTTAACTAATTAATTAATTTGTGAGGACCTCTTGAAAAATATAGCGTTTAAAATCGTTTAAAAATACGTGCTTCCGATACACACGCTTTTATTTTGAAAGGCTTCGAATCAACTTCCGGTCCTCACAGTGCACTTCCGGTCCTCACAGTGCATGTGACGGTCTGCAACAGGGTCCTGACAGTGCAGGTCTGCAGCCAGACTCTCTTGGCTCATCTCGGCTCATCTCGGAACATCTCGGCTCATCTCGGAACATCTCGGAACATCTGGTAGCATAGCAACAGAGCTGCATGCAGGTGAGTCCAGAAAAGAATGAATTTAGCGGTCAGACGTTAGCAGAAATGTCTTCAAAGTGCTCTGTGTCATTGGTTTGATTCCTGCTCCTGGACACGGTCAGTCAGAACATGCAGCAGAGAGTAAAAAGTTCAGATAACCTGGCTGCTATTCACTGTTAGCCCGGCCTGCTAACGCTAACCGTTAAAGCGTTAAACCATCCCAGAAACACAACCTCAGCTATAGATTTCAATAAGCCGGCCAGATGGCCAAATAAAATGGAGCTTTATCCTTTTAGCTGTGTGTGAAACATACTTCTGGGCCCTTTTCTTCCTCTTTTCTAACCTTTTGGGGCACTTTTTGGCCATCCTGTCACATTTCCCACTAAAGCTGCAGTTTTCTTAACTTCTTTCTGTAGTTTTGCTGAAATCTTTTGTGATTTTAAAAAGTTTGATGATCAATGTCAAATGTAGAATGGTTCTTTCCAGACTTATCTGAGTATCAATTGGCTTTTTGATAGAAGTGTGCAGCCAAAACATGTGATTTGATGTGTTTAACGTACACAATATGCCATATTTCATGATTAGATCTTAAAATGGGACTTAATTATGCTCAATATACATCCTTTAATGACATGAAGAGTTTAAGTTGTGTGAAGAGGAGTCATAGCATTATTATAAAGACTTGTGGGTGATCCAGGAAAGTATCACAGGAGCAGTAGAAATCCAGTTCTCCTCAGTATCAGTGTGTGATTTCTCAGATTTACACTAGGGGTGGGCGATATGGGCAAAAAAAAATATCTCGATTATTTTTTAGGATTTTCACGATAAAGATATTTTGACGATATTTTAAAAAAAAATTAAAACTTGCGTTAAGATCACAATAAAATGAACACAAGCATG
The DNA here is from genome assembly GCF_027942865.1 of Odontesthes bonariensis. Lineage (NCBI taxonomy): Eukaryota > Metazoa > Chordata > Actinopteri > Atheriniformes > Atherinopsidae > Odontesthes > Odontesthes bonariensis. The sequence goes on from NC_134524.1 coordinate 24,585,871, forward strand.
ATAGTCTAGCACACACGGCCGGTACAGTGAAACTGCGAATGGCTCATTAAATCACTTATGGTTCCTTTGATCGCTCTACCGTTACTTGGATAACTGTGGCAATTCTAGAGCTAATCCATGCAAAACGAGCGCTGACCTTCGGGGATGCGTGCATTTATCAGACCAAAAACCCATGCGGGGTGCCTCTCGGGGTACCCCGGCCGCTTTGGTGACTGATAACCTCGAGCCGTTTCTCAAGCTACTTCTCCCTCCGGAGAGGGAGCCTGAGAAACGGCTACCACATCCAAGGAAGGCAGCAGGCGCGCAAATTACCCACTCCCGACTCGGGGAGGTAGTGACGAAAAATAACAATACAGGACACTTTAAATCCTTTAACGGGGATCAATTGAAGGGCAAGTCTGGTGCCAGCAGCCGCGGTAATTCCAGCTCCAATAGACGACGCTGAAGTTAGCATCCAATTCAGCATAAAGGGCCATTTCACTTCATTTTTTGCATTTTGATCGCCCAAAAAAGGGTCCTGTATGGAAACTACATTACTTAGACAGCTCAAATCTTGATGGAATTATTCTAAAGAGGCTGTTGATTCATTAAAACCTTGTTTGTGATTTGTGAAACCTTTTTCTGATTTGTGAAATTGCAGAACAGGGCCATTTTACTGCATTTTTGGTATTCTGCTCACACTAAACAGGGTCCTGTATGGAAACAACATTACTTAGACAGCTCAAATCTGGATGGAATTATTCTAAAGAGGCTGTTGATTCATTAAAACCTTGTTTGTGACTTGTGAAACCTTTTTCTGATTTGTGAAAATGCAGAATAGGGCCATTTCACTGCTTTTTTGGTATTCTGCTCACACTAAACAGGGTCCTGTATGGAAACTACATTACTTAGACTGCTCAAATCTGGATGGAATTATTCCAAAGAGGTTTTAGATTCATTAAAACCTTGTTTGTGATTTGTGAAACCTTTTTCTGATTTGTGAAATTGCAGAACAGGGCCATTTTACTGCATTTTTGTTATTCTGCTCACACTAAACAGGGTCCTGTATGGAAACTACATTACTTAGACAGCTCAAATCTGGATGGAATTATTCCAAAGAGGTTTTAGATTCATTAAAACCTTGTTTGTGATTTGTGAAACCTTTTTCTGATTTGTGAAATTGCAGAACAGGGCCATTTTACTGCATTTTTGTTATTCTGCTCACACTAAACAGGGTCCTGTATGGAAACTACATTACTTAGACAGCTCAAATCTGGATGGAATTATTCTAAAGAGGCTATAGATTTATTAAAACCTTGTTTGTGATTTGCAAAACCTTTTTCTGATTTGTGAAATTGCAGAATAGGGCCATTTCACTGCATTTTTGGTATTCTGATCACCCTGAACTGGGTCCTGTATGGAAGCTACATTACTTAGACAGCTCAAATCTGGATAGAATTATTCTAATGAGGGTACAGAGTCTTTAAAACACATTTTATTATTTGTGAAAACTTTATTTGGTCATTGAAAATTCAAAAAGTTCCTCTGAGCTTTCTTTCTTCTTTTCATTTGGACCATCCAAAACCAGAAGCTGTATGAAACATGATTAAATATGGGTTTAATCATTGATCACATGATATAAATGAAATCAAACACACTTTAGAATTTGTGAAACCTTTCTTTGTCCCAAAATTCACAGAAGTCCTCGCCTCTCCATGTTCATTTTAATTTCCATGAGGATCTCCTGTCTTACACCACGTAGGAAAAAGAAAAAGTTCATGCATTTTACGTCACTAACTACTTACAAGAGTCTTCTTCACTTGTTGACTTTATTATCATGTTCTTTTATCTAGAAACAATGACTTCTCTCACCTTTCTTCCATCTGCCCGTGGTCCACCTCTGCCACCGATTCAATCCGTTTCATTTTTCTGACTACTTCCACAGCCTTTATTGTTGCCTGCATCAGACATACCATTATTATGCCCTATTCTGTATTGGATGCTTTGATGAAATCTGCATCACAAATTTATAGCTGTCATCTCATTAATCTTTCCACTAACATGTGCTATCATTTCAGACCCTGCTTGTCTTCTCCTGCTCCCATCATAGTCATCTTACCTCCCATCTGAGTGCAGACAGGACCTTCTTCATCCCTTCATTAACACTATCTTAGATACTGTACCACAACTGTTCAATATTGTCTTTGCTTTGCAGCCCTTTAGCCTGTTTGTGAATGTGATAACCTGCCATTGTAATAATGAGATTAAAAACTGTCTATTTGGCTAAAGTTTGTTTCCAGTTGCCATTTTACAAGACACGTCAAGAAAATAAAAATTTATTTTATTTGACATATTTAATGTAAAATAATGGGTGGTTAAGACCAAAAGTAATCATTAGGTTGTGCTTACATGATTTAGAATACTGTACATGGACATATGTATCTGTTAGGATGGCCATGTAGCAGCTGGATACGCAAGGTAGGAGGCTTGAGGCAGAGGTAGTGATGAACCAACCGGGTGTTTTATTCACCAACATTTACATCAATCATACACTTTAACATGGACACATACTGCGGACCTGGAGCACTGTGGTCCTAGCAGCATTAGTAGCAACAGGACCAACTCTCTCACATGGTACAACTGGCAGCCTTATATCCTACTCTGGCTCCACCAACCAAACCCCTGGGGGATTCTGCTCCTCCCATTACACATCCCCATAACAACAACACACAAAAACCTTAAAATCCATTTACCCTCTATTATAAAATCAATCAATTCCTAGGATGTCTAAACAAAAGTACCAAATCTACCAAAGACTTCCCCTAACTGATTCTGGTGCACTCCCCCCTACACTAATCAGCACATGGTACGACCTGGAACCTTCAAATGCTGCAGACTGAATGTAGGGATTCTTTTGACCGAGCACCCTGGAGAGGAGACACAAATTTCAGAATTCACAATTCCAAACAGCATAGTCACCTCACAGTTTATCACATCCTTTAGCTACATGTATCCTTATCACAGAGCATTTCAGGCTACTGAGTGCATGTTTCCCTTTACAGGCCTGGTCCCCCATCACGCCCCGCTGAGGGCAACACAGGACTTGCACACCCACTTGTTGTTAATATACACATTCAATAAAACATTTGACAATTTATTTATGCTACATTATTAAAAATACTACTCATGTGACCTCAAAGACCAAAAGTCAGAAGGAAGATTACCTTCATTACAGTAGCCCATTTTCCCATTGTAATTTATTTTACTCTACTCTGGAGCCACGACAACACTACACATTTTTAACTGACCAAACTACACACTGTACTATCTATATTACAACAACTTAACAAGAAGCTTGTTTCTCACTGGCAACCACTTGAAGATATGAAGAAATAGTTTAACCCAAAAGACATCTTCAACATTCCAGAAAGACAAATCTAGATTAAGTAAATGTATTTCAACCTTACATTCACAAATTGTCTTGTCTGGTATAGGGTGAACTCTAACAGCAAAATGTAATGTTTAATATCCAATTCATCAGTGCACATAACACATAATGGCAAAATACTACGGGTTTGATAGACGATATAATTAGGAAGTTGTGGTACAGTATCTAAGATAGTGTTAATGAAGGGATGAAGAAGGTCCTGTCTGCACTCAGATGGGAGGTAAGATGACTATGATGGGAGCAGGAGAAGACGAGCAGGGTCTGAAATGATAGCACATGTTAGTGGAAAGATTAATGAGATGACAGCTATAAATTTGTGATGCAGATTTCATCAAAGCATCCAATACAGAATAGGGCATAATAATGGTTGAACTATGGGATGTCTGATGCAGGCAACAATAAAGGCTCTGGAAGTAGTCAGAAAAATGAAACGGATTGAATCGGTGGCAGAGGTGGACCACGGGCAGATGGAAGAAAGGTGAGAGAAGTCATTGTTTCTAGATAAAAGAACATGATAATAAAGTCAACAAGTGAAGAAGACTCTTGTAAGTAGTTAGTGACGTAAAATGCATGAACTTTTTCTTTTTCCCATGTAGTCAAAGACAGGAGATCCTCATGGAAATTAAAATGAACATGGAGAGGCGAGGACGTCTGTGAATTTTGGGACAAAGAAAGGTTTCACAAATTCTAAAGTGTGTTTGATATCATTTATATCATGTGATCAATGATTAAACCCATATTTAATCATGTTTCATACAGGTTCTGGTTTTGGATGGTCCAAATGAAAAGAAGAAAGAAAGCTCAGAGGAACTTTTTGAATTTTCAAATGACCAAATAAAGTTTTCACAAATAATAAAATGTGTTTTAAAGACTCTTTACCCTCTTTAGAATAATTCTATCCAGATTTGAGCAGTCTAAGTAACGTAGTTTCCATACAGGACCCAGTTCAGGGTGATCAGAATACCAAAAATGCAGTGAAATGGCCCTGTTCTGCATTTTCACAAATCAGAAAAAGGTTTCGCAAATCACAAACAATGGTTTTAATGAATCTATAGCCTCTTTAGAATAATTCCATCCAGATTTGAGCTGTCTAAGTAATGTAGTTTCCATACAGGACCCTGTTTAGTGTGAGCAGAATACCAAAAATGCAGTAAAATGGCCCTGTTCTGCAATTTCACAAATCAGAAAAAGGTTTCACGAATCACAAACAAGGTTTTAATGAATCAACATTCTCTTTAGAATAATTCCATCCAGATTTGAGCAGTCTAAGTAATGTAGTTTCCGTACAGGACCCTTTTTTTGAGCGATCAAAATGCAAAAAATGAAGTGAAATGGCCCTTTATGCTGAATTGGATGCCAACTTCAGCGTCGTCTCCAATAGCGTATCTTAAAGTTGCTGCAGTTAAAAAGCTCGTCGTTGGATCTCGGGATCGAGCTGACAGTCCGCCGCGAGGCGAGCTGCCGTCTGTCCCAGCCCCTGCCTCTCGGTGCCCCCTCGATGCTCTTAGCTGAGTGTCCCGCGGGGTCCGAAGCGTTTACTTTGAAAAAATTAGAGCGTTCAAAGCAGGGCGTGGCGCTGTGGTAAGGGCAGAGGACCACTGGCGCCGCACTTTTTGGCGATTGGGGGGAAAAAAAAAAAAGTTTTTTTTTTTTTGCCTATATCTCGATATTGCAAAATTACTCATAGTCAAAACAACATTCACAATAATTTCGCAAACGATACATATCGCCCACCCCTAATTTACACTCAGAAGCCCATTAAAAGACAGTCTGACTGTCCTCTTCAGAAGTGTCTCATGAAAGCTTCAGTATTCACTTTCCTTTACGTATCCAATATTTTCTGACATCTACGAACCAACAAGGACTGAGCACATGATAAAAAGGTTCTGGAAATGAGAACAGGTTTAGAAACGAAGAGAATCTGAACCTCAGTCTTTGGGATGATATTGGGACCCTTTCCTCAAACAGGATCATTGTCTTAATGTAGTAAAATGATTTAAGTTGATGGTGTTGCACTGACTCAGATTTATGGGATATTGCACACAGTGGCTGTCGGTCTACAGAGTTATTATTAAATTTTTTTCTGAATTTGATAAAAAGCTACAAATATTTTGAACTGTGACCTTAGTGGGTCTTTAAAGAAGCATTTTAAAGTTCACAGGGATTTAAATAAAAAGCACAGTAATGAGTTTAATGGAATGTGACTGGCTGGTTAAAAACTGTGCAGAAAGGTTATCAAGAGAAGAAGAAAAGTGGGTGTGGTTTAACACGCTGCACTGGATCTTATCGTATGTGCTGACAGTTGCAGAGTCCATCAGTCAGACCAGAATGGAGCTGAACCAGGAACAGAACCAGGACCTGAACCAGGAGCAGAACCAGGAGCAGAACCCTTCCACCAGGAACAGAGCCGGCTCATCCTCTGGGTCCACCGGGCCACAGGTCAGTGTGGAGGAGGTTTTTATTTTATTTCTTATTCATTGGGTTAGGACTCTGCACATTAATCAACATATCAGAAGCCAGAGTAAAGATTTTAAAGCTGCTGTGATGTGGTCAGATCTCTTAGTTCGGGTTAAAACTCCAGGCTAAAACAGTTGGCAGATTTGTAGCATTTCTCAGTGGAGAGGAGGTCTGGGTTTGACTGTTCAGGAGGATTTGTGAGTTTTTCCACCATAGCAAACAGAGTTGGAGAGTTGTTGACATTCTTCTGAATCATTTCAGATAAATGCAGCTGTCTGGCCTTGCATAGCTCATTGTTATAACTACGCAGGCTTTGTTTGTACAGCTCAGAGTGAATCTGAAGCTCTGTTTTCCTCCACTTACGTTCAGCTCTCCTGCATTCTCTTTTCAGGTTTTTGACCGTAGTGCTGTTTCTCCATGGGCTTTTCTGTTTGATCAAGGTGCTCTTGGTTCTTATCGGTGCAACAGCTTCCATTACATTCAAAATGTTCAAGCTGAAATGATCCAGCCGTCCTTCAACCGACTCTGTGCTCAGTGTTGGTAACATAGCTATGGCCTCCCTAAACTGAGCACTTGTTTTCTCATTAATGTTCCTCTTCTTAACTGAGAAGCTGGTTGTTTGAACATTCTGAGTGATCAATAAATCAAATAAAATACAAAAATGGTCAGACAAGGCCAAATCAGTAACCACAACAGAAGAAATATCAACACCTTTAGAAATGAGCAGGTCCAGAATGTGACCTGGAAGGTGGGTAGGTTCTGTTACATGTTGCCACAAAGCAAACATAGCACAGAAGGCAAGTTTATTTATACAGCACAATTTAACTACAAGGTGATTCAAAGTGCTTTACAGAGACATTAAAACAGCAGAAATAAAAAGCACAATTTAAATTTGAACAAAAAAGAGAGAAATAAGAACAATAGATCAAATCAGGAGTTAAAATGTGATTAAGTTTTGAGCTTTATTCAAACGCAGCTGAAAATAGGTGTGTCTTCAGCCTGGACTTAAACACACTGAGTGTTTCAGCTGATCTGAGGCTTTCTGAGAGTTTGTTCCAGACATGTGGAGCATAGAAGCTGAATGCAGCTTCTCCATGTCTGGTTCTGACTCTGGGAACTGATAGAAGACCGGATCCAGATGAGCTGAGGGGTCTGGAAGGTTCATACTGGGTCAGGAGGTCCCTGATGCATTCTGGTCCTGGACCATTCAGAGTTTTATAGAGCAGCATCAGAACTTTAAAGTCTATCCTCTGATGGACAGGCAGCCGGTGTAAAGACCTCAGAGCTGGACTGATGGGGTCCACTTCTTTGGTCTCAGTGAGGACTCGAGCAGCAGAGTTCTGAATGAGCTGCAGTTGTCTAACTGACTTTTTAGGTAGACCTGTAAAGATGCTGTTACAGTAATCAAGCCGACTAAAGATGAATGCAGGGACTAGTTTTTCCAGGTCCATCAGACCCTTTAACCTTGATATATTCTTAAGGTGATAGTGGGCTGACTTTGTTACTGCCCTAATGTGTTTTTCCAAATTTAGGTCTGAGTCCATCACTACACCCAGATTTCTGGCCTGGTTGGTAGTTTCTAGGTGTATAGATTGAAATTCTGTGGTGACCTGTAATCGTTTCTCTTTGGCTCCAAAGACAATTACCTCAGTTTTGTTTTTGTTTAGCTGGAGAAAGTTGTGGCACATCCAGTCATTAATCTCCTCAATGCATTTACAGAGAGCCTGTACAGGGCCTCGGTCTCCTGGTGACACTGTAATGTATATTTGCGTGTCATCTGCATAGCTATTAGGGGTGGGTATTGGCAAAGAAGTCACGATTCGATTCGAATCACGATTCACATGCTACGATGCGATACTATCACGATGCATCACGATGCATTGCGATATTTTCACTGAACGTACTTTGTTTTTAAAAATACAGCCATTACCAGTGGCTGACTGGCTGTGTATGATCTGGATAGTGTCTTCAATTGATACATAACTCAAAGCAAATCAATTCATAACTGTATTTATTGAAACAACTTTTGGAGGTATTGCCATTAAAACAAATATTACTATTACTGGACACACTCATCACAAAAAGTGCATAGGATTTATAAAACTTAAAATAACAAAATAGGGATGATCAGTACAGACAAAAAAAGTGCATAGGCTTTATAAAACTATATAATATATATATATATATATATATATATATATATATATTGCAAACATCCCTTGCAGCGAAATGCATCAATTGCATGTGTCCTATCATTAAAGGCATAAAAAATAAAATAAAATTTTTTTATTTTTTTAAATAATCGATACTTGGCGTCCAGAATCGATGCAGTAGATCGCGAAAATTAGAATCGCAATGCATTGTCATAACGATTATTTTGCACACCCCTAATAGGAGAAAGTTGTGGCACATCCAGTCATTAATCTCCTCAATGCATTTACCAAGAGCCTGTACAGGGCCTTGGTCTCCTGGTGACATTGTAATATATATCTGCGTGTCATCTGCATAGCTATGGTAGTTTATTCTGCTATTTTTTATAATCTGTGCCAGTGGGAGCATGTAGATGTTAAACAGAAGAGGTCCCAGGATGGAACCTTGGGGAACTCCACATGTGATTCTTGTGTGCTCAGATGTAAAGTTATCTATTGACACAAAGTACTTCCTGTTCTCTAAGTATGTTTTGAACCAGTTTAGTACAGTTCCGGAGAGACCCGTCCAGTTCTCCAGTCGTTTCAGTAATATACTGTGGTGCAGCACTGAGATCCAGTAAAACTCAGACTGACATTTTTCCACCGTCTGTATTCAGACATATGTCGTTAAACACTTTGGTCAGAGCAGTCTCAGTGCTGTGGTTCTGTCTAAAACCTGACCGGAAGGTGTCATAGCAGTTATTTTGTTTTAAAAAGTCATTAGGCTGTTGAAAAACTGCTTTTTCAATGATCTTACTTAAAAATGGGAGATTTGAGACGGGCCTGTAGTTGTTCATTTGTGTCCAGATTGTCCTTTTTCAGCAGAGGTTTGATTCCAGCTGTTTTTAGTGGCTCTGGAAACACCCCCGACATTAAAGACAAGTTCACCATCAGTAACAGGTCTGACTCCAAAACCTTTGAGACCCTTTTGAAAAAAGCTGTTGGCAGGATGTGTAAGCAGCAAGAGGAGGAGTTCAGCTGACGTAAGATGTCCTCCAGGTCTTTGCTGTTAATGGGTTGGAAATGTGTCGTGGTGTTTAAACGGGTTTTCGGTGGAGGCGGTACATATGCTGAACCTGCTGCTGATGGACCAACTGCTTGTCTAATATTTTGGATTTTGTCTGTGAAAAATTTCAGTTCAGTTGCCACTAACACAGGAGGGTTTGTTAGCCTGTCAGCTGTAGCCAATAAGGCCCGAGCATTAGGACTGTTTTTGGTGATGATGTCAGAGAAGTAGGACTTTCTTGCATTCCTCAGTTGTAAATTGTAAGAGTGAAGTTTCTCTTTATAGATGTTGTAATGAACCTGGAGATTTGTTTTTCTCCATCTGAGCTCAGCTTTCCGACACTCTCTTTTCCCATTTTTCACCAGTGTGGAATTTGGCCATGGAGACTTCTTCCTTCCAGAGATAACCTTCACCTCAATGGGAGCAATAGCATCCATAACATTTAACATTTTAGCATTGAAGCTACTGACGAGCTCATTGACTGAAGCCCCGGACAGGGCAGGTGTTAAAGAGAAGACCTGGTTAAAGATCTCACTACTGTTTTCAGTTCTACACCGTTTAGAGATCACTGCTGCTGAGACATTTCATATCAAATCAAATCTATTTATACAGCACATTTCATGTACAAACAGTTCAAAGTGCTTTACATAAAATAAAAGCATTGCAGCAGGGAGTGGAAGCAGCATTAAAATACATAAAATAATATAAAGAGAAACATATAAAATAATTTCAATGAATTTAAAAACAAGCAACAGTCTAGATAAGGTAAAAGATATCGTGCAGATTTCATGCACAGACACATGAGAAAATAAATGTTTTTAACCTGGATTTAAAAATGTCTCCATTTGGTGAAAGTTTAATCTCCACTGGCAGTTTGTTCCACTTGTTTGCAGCATAACAGCTATATGCTGCTTGCATTTGTGTGCAGTGAAATCGTACTCTCAGAGAAAACACAGGAATGATCCGACAGGCCCACACCAGACACTGTAACCTTTGAAATGCTCAGACCCTCAGAGATCAGTAAGTCTAGAGTGCGCCCCCTGTTGTGCGTGGCTTCTGTTGCATGCTGAGTCAGCCCAAAGTGTTCCAGAGTGTGACTCAGGTCTTTAGTCCCTTTGTCCTGAGGGTTGTCCACATGGATGTTAAAATCACCAACAATAATTACAGTCAAAGTCAGCACAGATCATTGAGAGCAGTTCACTGAGGCCATCAAAGTCTGCCCAGTATTTGGGGGGCCTGTAAACATTCAGAAACAGGACTCTGGATGAGGCCTTCAGCTGTACAGCCACATATTCAGAGGACTGAAAACTTCCAGGAGATAACTGCTTCCATTGAAATGATTCCTGAAATAAGACTGCCCCCCCTCCTCCTCTCCTGCTCACTCTGGCCCTGCTGATAAAGCTGGAACTGGAACAGATCTGAGCCCAGCGTTGACCCGCTCCATCATCTGCTCAGTGAATTTCAGGTGAGGGGAGGAGGGAGAAAGGGAGGGTGAGGAGCGCCATGACCTGTCAGGGCTTTGGGGGCCTTGGAAGGTCCTGGGCCCTGCTCCTGCTCATTGGTGCTGTTGAGAGGGTTGGGGGCAGATAAGGACCCCTCTCCTTGCCTCTGATGTCTCTCCTTTCCAAAGCTGTTCCCAGGTGGGGGCAGATGGAGTTCCTCCTCAGGGTTTCTGCTGGGCTGTGTTTGTTCCTCTCTATGAGATAACTCCTGGTTTATCTCAGTCTGCTCTGCCAGGACAGATGATGTAAGAGGAGGGGGGGTGCCCTGCGTTTCCGGCTGGTCCTGGCTGGGATAGAGACATGCTTTGGAGACCTTGGGTGATGTGGAGTGTGGGGGGGGGTTGTTGTTGTTTGCCTCGCTGCTGTGGCCTTCAGTCTAATCTGTACAGTCATGTTTGGGTTTGCCGTGCAACAGCATGACGTAATTGTGCACCAAGTAATCTGCATCCAGCTCGATTGGGATGCACGCCATCAGGTCTGAAACGCTCCTTACAGTTCCAAAAGATATTAAAGTTACCAATGAACTTAATCCCATGGGCGATGCATGCATTTGACAACCATGTGTTTAGGCCAAGAAGTCTGCTGAAAAGTTCAATTCCTTTACCCACAGTAGGAATGGGGCCAGAAATGGAGAGCCGGTGTGCTCCATATTGACACAGTCTCTCCAACAGCAGAGAAAAGTCTTTCTTCAGGATCTCAGAGCCAGTCTTCCTGCTCAGAATATCTAAAGACCCTGTGTGGACGATGATCCTCGTGCCATCTGGATGAGTAGACAGAATGGTCGGCAAAATATCTATCAGTTCCCTGACTGATGCATCAGAAAAAGTTATATTTTCCGTTTGGGCCATTCTGACATGCTGTGTTATAGAGTCCCCGATTAGAATGGTGTCTATTCCTTTCTAGGGGTGGGTATTGGGAAAGAAGTCACAATTCACATGCCACGATGCGATTCTATCACGATACATTACGATTCTTGAATTATTGCGATGCATCGCGATGCATTGCGATATTTTCCCTGAACATACTTTAAAAAAAAATACAGCAATTACCAGTGGCTGACTGGCTGTGTATGATCTGGATAGTGTCTTCAATTGATACATAACTCAAAGCAAATCAATTCATAACTGTATTTATTGAAACAACTTTTGGAGGTATTGCCATTAAAACAAATATTACTGGACACACTCATCACAAAAAGTGCATAGGATTTACAAAACTTGAAATAACAAAATAGGGATGATCAGTACAGACAAAGAAACACATAGGCTTTATAAAACTATAGTATATATATATATTGCAAACATCCCTTGCAGCGAAATGCATCAATTGCATGTGTCCTATCATTTTTTTTAAATTTTTTTTTTAATAATCGATACTTGGCGTCCAGAATCGATGCAGTAGATCGCGAAAATTAGAATCGCGATGCATCGTCATGACGATTATTTTGCACACCCCTATTCCTTTCTGTGTGGAGGTGTGGATTGCTTCTGTAGTCCTCACCTTGGTTGTGGGATTTGGGCTTCTCCTGATGATCTGGTCAGCCCTTGGCTGAGTTTTGGGGCCATTTCTCTTGTTTTCATTCATGTTTGGGTTACATTCATCATCACACACTCTATTTTGAGTCAACGGATCGTATCTATTATGTACTGCATGTACTCTCCTGCTGAAGACCAGCATTTATCTGACTATTTTGCCACTTTTAATTGGAGTGTGAGTACATGCTATTGCACATATATATGGCAGTTATGAATACGTTATGTTTTGCTTTGTGTGTGCAGATACGTACCTAGACGGGTGGAGGTGTGTATTGTTTGTTTTTTTTTAAAAATATATATATATATTGATTTAGCAATAAGCATATCATGATTAATGATGTCAAAAGCACACTTTAACCCATTGAGGCCGGGAAAGCGTTGCCGCATTTCTACCTTTAAAGCCGGGGGCCCTGTTGCGTTATTCTACCTTTTTAAAGGGGAACTCCGGGGCATTTGAAGCGCATTTCCATTGCTAGAGGTTGTCAAATACTGACAGTAGGACACAGACCGGTGCAAATCGGCGCTCCCTATACGGCGATTGCGCTGTTTGCACAGCCTGTCATGCTAACCAAATACGTGGTGGCTAGAGGCAAGCGCTAAACCTTCAACGTAAAACAACAACTTGCACACTGCAGAAACGTCACACCACTTTATAAACCATCCGACAATAAAGTCACAAGCCTTACCATCAAAACCATATGCATGGTTCTCACATTACTGGCATGGGGACGTTACAAAACAACTTTATAAACAGCATGTCACTTACCTCTTGTCGGTATGCTCGCGCATGTGAAAGCCCAAAAGAGTCGATGGACGAAAATCCCATATACAAAACAATTATATTCTCTAGAAAAACTGCGTTTAAGTATTTAAAACATTACAACAATACATGCCCAGTAATATTGTAAATGGGTTAAATCAAGAAATACAGCATCTACAAAGCCACCCTGATCCAACAAGCTCTTTAAGTTTTCTAGGAAATAACAGGCAGCTGTCTCTGCTGAATGTAATTTCCTAAATCCAAACTGCATTGGATGAAGAGTGGCATGGCCATTATTTCAGTGTTCAGTCAGTTCTGTGGTAACCCATTTCTTGCCTTCTGATTCACTACAAAGAGCCGGCTCTCAGAGCCGATGCTTGTGCGAATGACCCATCACTAGCTGCCATGCATGGGACCACAACGGGACATTTTTGATGCAGTGCAGAAGTCCGTCAGTAAAAATGCATTGCCCTGGGAAAAGTTGGTGGGATTAACTACAGACGGTGCACCTGCAATGTGTGGAGGAAAATTGGGCTTAGTTGGACTAATGAAGAACAAAATGCAAGAAAGTAAGTGTCACAGGCCTCTGATAACGTATCATTGCGTTATCCATCCAGCAGCTTTGTGTGGGAAGGTGCTGGGATGGATGATATCGTGGCCACGGTCATGAAGGCGGTGAACTTCATTGGCGCGCGTGGCCTGAATCATGGTCAGTTCCAGCTGTTCTTACAGGAGATGGGCTCGGAGCACGGAGACGTACCGTACAGAAGTAGGTGGCTGAGGAGGAGCAGAGTCCTCAAACGTTTCTTTGAGCTCAGGGAAGGCGTTGCTTTTTTCATGCAGAGTCAGGGAAAACCCTTGTGTGAACTGTCCGATCCAAACTGGCTGTGTGACTTTGCCATGTTGACAACCTCCACGGTGTTCTACGGATCGCTGCAGCACAGGACCTAAAACCAGGCATTGACACACTGGCCACAAAAAAACGGTGGTCAGAAAACGGATTGGTAAGCATTTTTAAAAACCTAATATAATAAAATGCAATTCAACCAAGGAGAAGAATAGTTCAACTATGTGCAGTTTAATGATTGTGCTTGCATTTTTTTTTGTGTGTTTGTTATTTTCAGAACGTGATCAGTGGAAGAGGATGGTGGAGAGGGGATCCACATGCTGTGTTCATGGACAGGCAACACCTCCTCATCAAATACTAACCTAAAAACATGACCAATTAATTTGTTAAATTTGAGTTTATTACATATACTACATGTGTAGCAATGCATTTAGTGTTTGCAGGTTTTATGTTTTTATACAGACAAATGTTTACTGTAATCAAAGCATCTCTCAGTAGTTGGATGTTTGCCCCCTGCAAGGCTGTGTGCAGCCAATTGTTTTTGTAAAATGCTACATCTGTCACACATGTTCTGAGTTGCTCAAAATTGTTGGTTTTACAGTTATTTGATAAATTCTTTTTCTATAACTTTTTTTTTAAATTAAAGTCCCAGTTTGCGTGTGATTTTCTCCATTATGAAAATCTTGTTTGTTTCTGATATGTTTCTAGTCTGACTCTCTTTATAAATGCTGTGTGTGAAACCAACCTCCCTCTGATCGCTGCCTTCAGGGCATCCCATAAGATTGTCGGATCAACTTCCCCAGTGTCATTTTCTTTCCAATATCTGGTTATTTCCCCTTTAATTTCTCCAACTACTCCCTTATTGTTCAGTATGCCTTCGTTAAGTCTCCATGCTGTATTTTTCCTCTTATTGTTCAAAGGAATTTTTATGTAAATAGCACTATGGTCTGATACATCAGCCACCCCTATCTTACATTCCCTCACTTTGTGTATATCTCATTAGAAAGTAATCAGTTCTGAGGTACATGGCATGTGGAGCTGAGTAGTGGGTATAATCCCAAACAAGTGGATATAGTTCTCTCCAGACATCCTGCACATCCATTTCTAACATCATTGTATTCACATATCTATTCATTTGTTTTTTGTTTCTCTTCATACTTGTGGTGTCTAACCCGTAATTCAATACCACATCAAAGTCCCCACCGCACACTAATGTCCTTTCTGTTTCCAGATTTATAAGATCAAAAACTTTTTCATAAAATGCTTTTCCACTTTCCGGAGGAGCATACACATTGAGCAGTGTCACCAATTGTTTTTCTAATTTCCCTTTTATCATGATATATCTTCCCTTCTTATCACTAACTTCTTTGATCAGTTCGAACTCTACTTTGTTAGAAATCAGTGTCACCACACCCCTCTTTTGATTCTGCCCAAAGGAACTGGAAAATGAGTTCCTGTAGCCCAGCTTTTTAAACTTTGCATGCTCCTCCTGGGATAGGTGTTTCTTGAAGAAAAATAAAAAATCACCTCTTCTAAACTTAGATGGAGCTTTATTTCTTTTTTTAATATTGTTTAAGCCGTTAATGTTCAGCGACACCACCATTATATCATTATGTTGCACTGTTTGTATCCCTTGAAATAATTCCTGGCCCCTCCACTGTAATGTTGTCAACCAACGTTTCCCCATGAACAAGGTATGAACACAAAAACTGAGCTTCCAAGCAAGAAAGGGCCTCAATCCCCATAGGCCCCGTCTCCCTGTTGGTGGGAGTGGGGGATAACTTTTTCTGAACAAAAGGCCTCCCCTAGTGGTTTGGGGTATACCTAAAATAGGCCTTCCCATCCTACTAGGTAAGTCCAACAATCAGTAGCTTTGTAGCTCTCTCTGTCGATTCACATGAAAACATAAACATTAGAGAAGTCTCATTTGTAGGAGAGGGAGGGTAATCTTATGAGTCAAGTCTTCTCTAGTGGAACCCTTGTATCAAATTTAGATAAAAAATAATAAAACATGGTATAACCTTTACCTTAAAAACAGTTAGCCTTTAACTCTTCTGGGCTCCCGAGGGACTCTTCCCCCCCCTCTCGCTCTCTGTTGACCAAAAGTCTTTCTCGTCTACTCATCTTCTAAACTCCTGCAGCTTTTCTCTCGCTCGGTTCGCTGCGTCTTGGTTGGCGTCCTCTGATGCGGCGGACCCTCTGCTCGCCTGTCTCCAGCCCTCTTTTCCGCACGTCCCACGCTGCATCTTTGGCGTTTTTATAGATCTTGGGCCCGTCTGACCAGTGGATTCTTATCCTACTCAGAGGTGTCTGAAAGCGTATCTTTTTATCTTTTAGGACCTTTTTAATTTCAGAATAGGTTTTACGTTTCTTCATCACCTCGGTGGGGTAATCGTGGTCAACAAATATCTGTCTCCCATCGACTATTATTTTCTCTTTCCAGGCTTTAGCCAAAATGCTCTCTTTGGTCTCGTACTTAAGAAAGTTGACCACAATGGACCTCGGGGGATGCTCCCGGTGGCGGCAGTTTCTTTCCGAGACTTCTGTGCGCACGTTGGATATGGAGCTCGGTTCCCTCCGGTAACGCGAGCTCTCGGCGGAGGGAACCCTCCACCAGTTCTTTCACAGACTCATTGTCCCGTTCAGCCGCATTGTAAATTCTCAAATTACAGCGTCTTTCATGTCCTTCCACTTTGGTCAGCTACTCTTGAAGTTTTGTTTGCTTTTTTAGTAGAGTGAGGATGGCTTCCTTCGCCTCGATGTTCCACTCCTCCAACTCTTGACATCGTTTTTTTCTTTAAACTTCGCTGCCCTCATCTTCCACTCATTGCTAGTCAGTTTGAATTAGTGTTTTGAATATTTTCGTAGTTCGGGGGAGATTCTTGTCTAATCGACTCAGGAGCTCTGTTTTATGCTGCCATCTTGCTCCGCTCCCTGCCCGGAAGTCCCAGTTATTTGATATTTCAAGTTTTGAAAAAAGTAAATGTCATAACTTTGTTTGTTATTTTTCTTTGTTCACTTGGATAGTTTGATCATTGATTGATGGAGTAATGTGGGTTTCATAACCTGAAAAATTAAAATGATTTATGTTATAATAATAGAGCATCTATGCAAATATATATGCAAAATTTGTAATTTGAATATGTAATAAATTGAGAGTTATTTAACATTAAGGAGTAGTTACATTTAAGTTACATCTGGCCCTTTGAGGGCAACGATTATACTAATGTGGCCACCCCTGATTTAGACCAATACACTAAGCGTTAACGTCTTTAGGCCACCTTATTAGTTCATGTTGAAACTTCTCCCTGACATAGAATAATACTCCCCCACCTCGGCCTCTTTCTCTAGCCTCTCTAAATACATTATATCCTGGAATGCTGGTAGCTGCTGTAGATGATGATGAATCTGTCAACCAACTTTCACATATTCCAAGTATATCAATATTAGAGTCACTTAATAAATGTTCCATTTGCTCAGTTTGTGTTTTTCCTGGTTAAAAACAGCAAAGTGTTTCCTGGTTTCATCTCCTCTCTCTGAGCTGCATGTCCAGATGTGCTTGATTCATCATTTGCTGCAGGCTGAATGATCTGCTGGAAGAAAATCAGTGGGCAGATTGTTGTGGTGGGATGTTTTCTGGCTCTCAGTCTGCAGATTTGAGAGGTTCAGGAGCTAATCTTCATTATATGTGTTTAAAGTCTCTGGGTTACATGAATTGAACCTGGTGGTAGTAATATTCTGGGTCTTTAATGGTTAGATGACAGGTTTCTAGAATTGTTTTAACAAAGAGAAATAAAGGTTGAGTTGAAACGGACTGTGTTTCCTTGATGGCTGTTGAGCTGAATGGCTGCAGACCTATGAGTTGTAAGCTGGAACAGAGGGTTAGTGTAAAGAATGTCATGTATTACCACCGCTGTTACTTTTATTCCTTTAAACTAGTGGTCATCAACCTGTTTCAGCCCAACCTCTACATGGTGTTTAAGTGAACAACTTGGACAAGACTCTGGTTCCTTCCATCATTTAGAAATATTGTAGCTCAAGTTCCTTTTCAGAGTTTCATCATGACAAAAAGAATTAGTAAAAGAGCAAAAAGCAAGAGTTTACTGCTTGAAAAGCTGAACGTGTGCAGAACACATCAGAGCACAGTGCTGATAGCTGAGGGCACTTATAAACGCACCCTCAGCGTTCACGTTTGATCTAAGATATTGAGACCTGCTCGGTCTGTCCAGGTCCAGTTAGAATATGTTGATTAGCGTAGGTTAACTTAGAGAAATATTTTGTGTGAACTTCAAAAGGATCTAAGTGTTCTTCCTCTCTGTCATTGCAGAAACATGGAGCCCAAGAGGGATCCGGATGGCACTGCTGTAAGGACTGTGGGAAAGTTATCAAACAATCAAATCTGAGGTATCATCAGAGGCTTCATACTGGAGAGAAGCCATACAGCTGTTGTCAGTGTGGGGCAGCTTTCACTACATTATCTAATCTAAAGGCACACCAACGTATTCACTCAAGAGAGAAGCCATACAGCTGTGTTCAGTGTGGGGCACCTTTCACTACATCATCTCATCTAAAAACACATCAACGTATCCACTCAGGAGAAAAGCCTTACAGCTGTGACCTGTGTGGAGCAGCTTTCACTCAATCATCTAATCTAAAGACACACCAACGAATTCACTCAGGAGAAAAGCCTTACAGCTGTGGTCAGTGTGGGGCAGCTTTCCCCGCATCAGGTAGTCTAAAGAGACACCAACGTATTCACACAGGAGAGAAACCTTTCATCTGTGGTCAGTGTGGGGCAGCTTTCCCTGCATCAGGTAGTCTAAAGAGACACCAACGTATTCACTCAGGAGAGAAACCTTTCAACTGTGGTCAGTGTGGGACAGCTTTCACTCGATTAGGTAGTCTAAAGGAACACCAACGTATTCACTCAGGAGAGAAACCTTTCATCTGTGGTCAGTGTGGGGCAGGTTTCACTCGATTAGGTAGTCTAAAGGAACACCAAAGTATTCACTCAGGAGAGAAACCTTTCAGCTGTGGTCAGTGTGGGGCAGCTTTCACTGTATTATCTCATTTAAAGAGACACCAACGTATTCACTCAGGAGAGAAACCTTTCATCTGTGGTCAGTGTGGGGCAGCTTTCACTCAATTAGGTAGTCTAAAGGAACACCAACGTATTCACTCAGGAGAGAAACCTTTCATCTGTGGTCAGTGTGGGGCAGCTTTCACTGGATTATCTAATCTAAAGACACACCAACGTATTCACTCAGGAGAGAAGCCTTATATCTGTGGTCAGTGTGGGGCAGCTTTCACTCGATTAGATAGTCTAAAGAAACACCAACGTAGTCACACTGCAGAGAAATGATTGGCTTAAATCAACATAAATTTTTACGGCAGATAAGCAAACATTCACCTGGGAGCAGCAACAGGAACTACCAATCAGAAGCCTTGCCTTTGTTCAGATTAAAAATCTTCTTTGTGGATTACCACCTTCTCTTGTCAGGACTTCAGTTCTGAATGTTCTGTGGGGAGCACATGTTTGAAGAACCATTGAAAGTGCTTTATAATTTGTTGGGATTGCTTTAACTGGGGACGGATCTTCTGACTTTCAAGACAAACATGGCATCAATTGTGAGTTGATGGACAGAACAAAATGCAGTCTCTTTGAAAGTAGAAACATGTTTATTCTGTTATAGTGAACATATTTGTTTTGTTTAAAGTTAAGATCCACAAAGTAGCTTTGCACTAGCTGTGGTTATTTATTTAAACATCTGAAGAAGCAATATATCATTTCAGTTTGATGTGAAGTCGAGCTTTACACTCGTCTGTATTTCATTGTTCTGCATTTCATTAAAGGTCAGATGTTAACTTTTTTCATGCTTTTCATGTTCCTGCTACACAGATATTTTTGAAGAAAATGTGTGTTTGGTTATGAGGGAAAAGTTGACCCTTATCATCTTCCCCAAAGACCCAGAAATCTTTAACACAGTCTTAAAAAGGTTTGGAGTTGTTCCCTGTACTTCCCAGACAGCTGTATGATGCTCATGACTGAAGCTGAAAGTTAAGGCTGTTCCAACACTAAAAGGGCATGAGGTTCAACTTCAAGACGAACCTCAGAAGTTAAACCCAGTTTGTAACTGAGCTGACTCACAGTGGAAGTCACACGTTAGATCTGGTTCTCAGGGAGTGTTTCCTGTTGAGATCCAGCCGTGTCTGATCAGTGCTGCAGTTTCTTGTTTTGCATTATTCTCTCCTCTTAATCTGACTACACCTGAAACTAATCAAAAGCAGGAAGCAGCACAAAGAATTGTCACTTCAGCCAATTCAAAGAAGTAACAACAAGTGCTTCAAAAAGGCAAATGAATGAAGGGACGTAAAAATGAGGAAAATACCCTCAGTCCCCAGAAGTCTTTCTGGGGTTCCTGCTCCCAAAGCACACTGAGCGCTGCTTCTGTGCTTCAGTGTTTTTCAGTAGTTTGTGTTCAATTTTTCAACCTCCGTAATGATCTGTAAAACTGAAGGTTGTTGAAGAACACAGTGCTGGATCCAAACAATAGTGTAATGTTCCAATCTGACCTCCTAGTGGCAGTGTCGTCTCACTGGGGATTTCTCATTGATTCTTTTAAAAGCAGGAATCACCGTCAGATATTCATAATCTGAAGGGGATGAACTCCTGTGCTTCTGCAGAATACCTGAGTTTCTTCCAGTGCCACCATGAAGTTAGTGTTTTTCGCTATATATATTTATATTTACACTAACTTATAGATTTAATCTGCTGTAACTCCTGCTTCAATGGAGGTTTTCCTCTTTCTTTAACTTCAGAATTCCACCGTAATATAATTCTAGTTAAAAAAAAATAAAATAATAAACTCATATGTCAGCTTTAGTTATTTATAAATGTAGATTGATGATACATATTGGATGGAAGCTTTTGGCTCCGGATGAAATGTTTTGGTTCAGGTGGAACCGAACCAGGTCAGCACCATTATCCCAGAATTCTTTGCATCTTCTTCAGATTTTCTCTGTGAAAACAGAGACTTCTGAAACATGTTTTTGAGCTGGTGTGGATGCTGCTGGAAGGACCTCTGCTGGTCACTCTGGTAGTTTTTCACATCTGTTATGATGCGTAACCGTAGCAACAGGAAAGTTGTTCACCTGTTGGTGCAGCTAACTGAGCTTCACAAAAGCCCAAGAAATGGCTGGAAAAATACCCTAAATCTGGATGAGCTGAAGAGGAGACGTCTAGGATGCAGAGCAGGAACAACCTGGAGTAAAAGGAGGAGGAAGTTTAAAGCATTTCTTCCCTCGATCATCATGGGAAATGTGAGGTCACTGGTGGATTAGACAACTACATGGATCAACTACACACTGAAAGGTTGAATCCTAAACTCTCTCTTTTCATTTTCTTTTCATAGGGACTGAGTTCAAGCCTTTTCCAGGTTCCACTCAAATTTTCTGTCTTCAAAGTTTGAAACCAACAAGTGTGAGACTTTATTGGGATACAGAGCATGAGACAGAATACCAAGCAGCTGAACAAAGCAGAGACAGTTGAGCAAAGCTGCTTCACAGGAAACATGTTGGAAGACTAAAAGATTGTGTCTGTGCTCATGTCTCAGGTAAAAAGTGCCAAGAAAGCAGCACAAAGCAGCTGAGGCATTGCTCAGAGGGTCAATAAACTGCTTTGGGACTCGGCAGGGGCGGATCTAGAAAAATATTTATGGCGTGGCGAGGGGGGGGCATGAATTTGTGAGGGGTGGCCACAAATGGCAGATGTATATAAACTGAATTTAATCAGTTTGATCTCCAACCATGTTATCCAGAACCAGATAGTACACAGAGACACAAAACGTGTGTTTGCTATCTGGAACTACATGCTGTCCCAAGGTGTGGTGGACGACAGTATCCTGAAGCGCCTTCGTTGTCTGTCTCGGCCTCATTGGTTTTCGCTGAGTCGTGTCAATGTTACTTTGTTGACATAAATCAAGTGTTTCACTCCACATTTCCCCAAAAGAGGCTTGACTACGGTACTGGACCAGTGTCTCTTTAAGTGCTTCAATAAGTTCTACAGCCTTAGCATGGTCCACTGTTATCTGCTGGTTATCTGCAGGTTATCTGCTGGTTATCTGCAGGTTATTTGCTGGTTATTTGCTGGTTATCTGGCTTAACTAACCCGAACACTGGAGATGTCAGTGTTCCGATGTCAGACTGTGTTCATGTGTAAATCAATAAGAGGACGGATATGTGATGGATCATTAAAACACGAGGAGATCTGATCAGTTTTTATTTTATTTTTTATGCTTTTATTCATGTGCTGTTGCTGGTTTATACTGCTGAGAAAGTTTCATTCTGCTCGGTTCCATGGATGGAAGAACAAGGACCTGACAAAGAGGGAAACAGCAGCTGGACACAGACCTTTGTCCTCTCCGCTGTCTCAGGTGTCAGGGAAATGTGTGGGCTCACTTCGCCCCCTGGTGGCAGAAATAAACATCTCAAAAACAAAGACTTCTAAAGGATTGTTTCCCTCAGTTATAGCATGTTCCCCCTTGTGTTCTCTCCGGGTCCTCCCAGCATCCTTAACCTGCAGATTAGGTCAGCTGGTCCCATGTCCAGGGTGCACCTCACCTCCTGCCCAGAGGCAGCTGGGATAGACTCCAGGCCACCTTCAATGGATACAGGAGGCAAAGAAGATGAGTGAATGAATCATTTAGGTGAACACATTCTTTTTACCCAAATAAAAATCCAACAGAAAACATCAGCTGTTGTCAGTTATTGTTCTCTGGTTCTGCTGTAATACAGAGTGGGACCAGCACGTCTATCACGTCTTCTTCATCCTGCTGCAGGAGGAAAATCTAATGTTTTCCCCAGCAGCAGTGATGTTAAAAGTTTTACCTGCAGGGATATAATCTGGATGTATTTCATGTTGCAGAAAGCCATCCAGCTGCAGTCTGCTCTGCAGTCAGGACAGACCACCTCACTTCTGGACAAACAGTCATCAGATCCAACAGGACCAGAGGTACAGCTGCTCTTTATTCCCAACTTAAATCGTGCCTGCCACTGCCTGGTGTTTGTTTATTTTTTATCGGACTTTATCTCTCGCGGGGTGAAATTAGCCCTTTGCCAACATTGTAGCGTTGTTAGCATATTCTATGGGCATGTTCTGGATGAAGAGCTGAATATAGGATTGAAGGAATAAATAAATATCAGTGTTACTCGTTCTGTTTAGTTCCAGAAATGTCTATTTTTGCTCCCTATAAGAAAGTAATGGCATGCCTAGTAAGTAGCAACCTTCTCTGACTGAAAGTAGCCTTGAGCTAGGTTTTGAACAACTTGTATTTTTGTTCTCAACTTCAAGACAGAAAGTAGCCTAATGACATTTAGTAAGTAAGCAACCTTTCTAGAACAACTTTTCGGACTGAACTTAGCTTTGACCTAGGTTGTGAACAACTTACTTTTTTTTTATCTCAACTTCTAGAAAGAAAATAATTACATGTAGACAGTGGCAACTTTTTTGCTACGACCTTTTCTGACTGGAATTAGCCTTGACCTAGGTTGTGAACAACTTGTATTGTTTCTTTTTAATCTCAACTTTTAGAACTCAACATTCTCCTGGTTCTGCCACCGACTCAGAGGAGGATGAGCCTGAGCCTGAACCTGAAAGGGAGGCAACAGAAGAAATGCCAGAGCGACCGTGCAGGGAGAGGACAAGGGAGAGAGGAAAGATGAGGAAGGAGCTGAGGAAAGGTGAGATGGGAGCTGAGGAAAGATGAGGAAGGAGCTGAGGAAAGGTGAGGTGGGAGCTGAGGAAAGGTGAGGAAAGGTGAGGAGGGAGCTGAGGAAAGGTGAGGAAAGGTGAGGAAAGGTGAGGAAAGGTGAGGAGATAGCTGAGGAAAGGTGAGGAAAGATGAGGAAAGGTAAGGAGGGAGCTGAGGAAAGGTGAGGAAAGGTGAGGAGGGAGCTGAGGAAAGATGAGGAGGGAACTGGAAAGGTGAGGAAAGATGAGGAAAGGTGAGGAAAGGTGAGCAGGGAGCTGAGAAAAGGTGAGGAAAGATGAGGAAAGGTAAGGAGGGAGCTGAGGAAAGGTGAGGAAAGGTGAGGAAAGGTGAGGAGAGAGCTGAGGAAAGGTGAGGAAAGATGAGGAAAAGTGAGGAAAGGTGAGGAGGGAGGTGAGGAAAGGTGAGGAAAAGTGAGGAGGGAGATGAGGAAAGGTGAAGAAAGATGAGGAGGGAGATGAGGAAAGGTGAGGAAAGGCGAGGAGGGAGGTGAGGAAAGGTGAGGAAAGGCGAGGAAAGGTTAGGAAAGGCGAGGAAAGGTGAGGAGGGAGGTTAGGAAAGGTGAGGAGGGAGATGAGGAAAGGTTAGGAAAGGCGAGGAAAGGTGAGGAGGGAGATGAGGAAAGGTGAGGAGGGAGATGAGGAAAGGTGAGGAAAGGCGAGGAAAGGTGAGGAGGGAGGTGAGGAAAGGTGAGAAAAGGTGAGGAGGGAGGTGAGGAAAGGTGAGAAAAGGTGAGGAGGGAGGTGAGGAAAGGTGAGGAAAGGTGAGGAGGGAGATGAGGAAAGGTGAGGAATGGTGAGGAGGGAGATGAGGAAAGGTGAGGAAAGGTGAGGAGGGAGATGAGCGACTCGAAGCGCGCTTTGAAGACTCATCAGCAGTTATGTCTTCGCTTTCTGACACCTGTATGTCCCAGAGACGAACAGGAAACTGAACAGTTCCCTCTTCAGAATAAAAACTGTCCTTTTCGGCTGCCAGTCACGTGACTTTTTTCTTAAAGCGACACGCCGACTGAGCCCAACTCACCAGCACGACGGGCGGCGTGCAGAGCTCTGACGTCTTTTGCAATTTAGATTCTTGATTTTGTGGCTCCTAAATGAGCTGACACACGCTGACAGGTGTCCATGAGTCGGGACAGATGTGGGTTCTGATGGTTCTTTTCCTCAGAGACAGCCAGGATGGCCGCTTTTATCAAAACTTTGCTTTCTTCTCCTGAACCGCGTTGGTTCCTCTGGGTGCAGGCAGGCTTCAGAGCTAAGCGTTCACTGTAGAACTCGGATCATTGTTCTCACTCTATAAGCAGACAACTGTTTGCACCTGGTTCAGCTTTGTAATGTCCCTTTAATCCTCTGATAAAAGCTGATCCTGAAATTAGCTGTAGACTGGAGCAGAACTGAATGGGGTAAAGAACATGTTCTGGTCTACAGAGATGGTGATCTTTATCAGAAGGCCAGCATCCATCTTTTAAGAAGCGGGTGGATCTGCAGGACAGACAGATGAAGGATGGAGACGTGTCTCTGATTCTGAAGGATGTGACGACTGAGGACAGAGGAACATATGAGTGTCCAGTCTTCCAGAGAGGAACAAATGATGGAAAGATATCTGATCCCATCAGCATCATCCTCCTGGCAGTTGTTGAAAGGTGAGTGTGAGTTTGTCTCTGGACCAGAGCTGAAGCAGCTTCCTGGTTGTTGATGTGAGAGTGAAACATCTCAGATCAGATGTTTCAGGGGTTTTCTAAAGATGTTGTTGATGAGACTCTGTAGAAAGCAGCTGGTCTGAGTGCAGGAGATGATGTGGGACAGCAGTTTGAAGAGGAAATGTTCTTCAGTCATCACCCACCTGACAGCTGGTAACCACACCTGTTTCTGACCTGCAGGGAACAGTCGGGGACATCATGGACTGGCTGCAGGTCTGTCAGCTAGGATCATTATTACAGCTGCTGCTGCTCTCTGGATCTCTCAGAGACAAGAAAAAGAAATCAGACTCTCCTCCTGATGAAGCAGCTGTCCAACAGCTGCTCTGACTCAGAGCTCTGATACTGGCTGTGTTAGAAATCGCATACTTCTCCTACTACTCCTACTAACTTTCTGAGTTAGTAAGCGAGTTTGAGTAAGCAGAAGTTCCCGAATGCATACTAGATTCTCTGAAATGTTGGGTATGCATCATGAGGTTACTACTCATACTCAAACTACCCAAGATGCAACGTAACGTGGCCGATCGTCATTTCCTGTCAAAACAGCAGTTTCAAGCTAGCTACAACGAGGGTAGGTTCACTTCCTGTTTTCAAAACAAAAGCACCAATTGTATGGTAATGGCTTTCCCTATGATAAAAGGCAACGGGTATTTTATTTTGTGACAATAACCGGAAGTGCGTTAGCTCACTGCGGCTAGCTTTAGCAGTGCCGAATTCGTGGGAACAAAATTGTAAATAGCCTGTATTTTGTCAGGTTTTCAACACGTTGGGGATCTAAACGACTACTTTCTCGCCTGAAAATGTTTCAAATGTTGCTAAAGTTTACAGAGTTTAGAGCTTAAGGGAAATCAGCTTCAGGCCGGCTGATTTCGGCTCGGGCAGATTCCACTTTAATTTAAAGTCCTTTTCCTCCGTCTCAGCTCCATCATGTAGACAGTCCAACCCTTTTTATCCACAGCCTCATTTATTTGTTCAATTGCAAATAAATAATTGGATTAAAAATGCACCGTCTTGTGTATTTATTTACATTTTACTCAACATGTAACACTGTGAATATGTTTGATCTCAGGATGTTGAGAGAGACTTGAGTTAAACCTAGATTACAGCAGATTATCAGAAATGATTCAGCTGAACTCCAACACAAACAGCTGACAGCTACAGAAGATCCCGTCTGAGAAAAGCAGATGTATTTCAGTTCTATGCTGATTTATTTATGCTTTACATGCAGGTTTTATGATAATGACACGTTTCCATCTGCGTTTTAATGGACTTCTGAACACTCTGAGGTCTTATGAAGGTGTCCCTTTAGAGGTGAATATCCTTTAATCATTTTAAACACAGGTTAAACAGACATAAAAATGACCTTTTGTCTGTTCCTCCCCACTTGACCTCATTGATAAATGCTGCAGGGTTAAAGAAAGATAAAATTAATTTATAATACAGCTGTGATGTGGCTCTGCAGCTCTGACTCGACAGATGTTTTATGTTGGTCACGATGATGCTCGGCTATGCTGGTGGTGTGGTTTCTGGGCCTCAGGTGGAGCTGAGCAGGTTTCCAGGAGGTCAGAGTCTGGATTGCTCCTGCCCTCACACCTGGTCCCCATCTGTCCTCGTCCCCCTGATAGGAGCTGCAGGAGCAACCGGCCATCACCAGATGGTCTCCCTGCCCCTGTGGTAATTAGGCTAATTAGGTAATAAGACTCCTGTGTGCACAGTGGGTGTACAGGGCATTCCCATTTGTTTCTCCCTGCTTAGAGTTTCATGATTACCCATATTCTCCCTCTGGTTTCCATCCCCCCCCCACCTGTAAACACTCTGTTCATCAGGGGTTCTTCATGAATATGTAGAAGATGAAAGAATATTTTCCCCATTTAAAAGTTGAAAGTGTTCATTTGGAGACATGAGAGTAACTCTTCTTCCATCCAGCACTGTGGACTTAAGTTTTAAGTATCTTTGTTTTCACTCACTCCCCCATGAGCTGTCACCTTACCGTGGTGGTACAATGAATAAAATGATTGGACGACATGTTCCTTTGCCCGGACGCGGGTCACCGGGGCCCAGGGAAGGGGCCTGTTCCAGGGGTGGAGCCAGGCCCAGGAGTGAGGCCAGGCCAAGGGGTGGAGCCAGGCCCAGGGGCGGGGCCTGTTCAAGGGGTTGAGCCCAGCCCAGGGGTGGGGCCTGTTCCAGGGGTGGAGCCAGGCCCAGGGGTAGAGCCAGGCCCAGGGGTGGAGCCAGGTCCAGGGGTGGGCCCTGTTCAAGGGGTGGAGCCAGGCCCAGGGGTGGGGCCCGGCTCAGGGGTGGAGCCAGGCCCAGGGGTGGAGCCTGTTCAAGGGGTGGGGCCCGGCCTAGGGGTGGGGCCCGGCCTAGGGGTGGGGCCCGGCCCCCGGCCCAGGGGTGGAGCCAGGCCCAGGGGCGGGGCCTGTTCCAGGGGTGGAGCCAGGCCCAGGGGTGGGGCCTGTTCAAGAGGTGGAGCCAGGCCCAGGGGTGGGGCCAGGCCCAAGGGTGGAGCCACACCCAGTGGTGGGGCCCGGCCCCCGGCCCAGAGGTGGAGCCCGGCCCAGGGGTGGGGCCAGGCCCAGGGGTGGAGCAAGGCCCAGGGGTGGAGCCAGGCCCAAGGGTAGAGCCAGGCCCAAGGGTGGGGCCTGTTCAAGGGGTGGAGCCCGGCCTAGGGGTGGGGCCTGTTCAAGAGGTGGAGCCAGGCCCAGGGGTGGGGCCTGTTCAAGGGGTGGAGCCCATCCCAGGGGTGGGGCCTGTTCAAGGGGTGGAGCCCAGCCCAGGGGTGGGGCCTGTTCCAGGGGTAGAGCCAGGCCCAGGGGTGGAGCAAGGCCCAGGGGTAGAGCCAGGCCCAAGGGTGGGGCCTGTTCAAGGGGTGGAGCCCGGCCTAGGGGTGGGGCCTGTTCAAGGGGTGGAGCCAGGCCCAGGGGTGGGGCCTGTTCAAGGGGTGGAGCCAGGCCCAGGGGTGGAGCAAGGCCCAGGGGTAGAGCCAGGCCCAAGGGTGGGGCCTGTTCAAGGGGTGGAGCCCGGCCTAGGGGTGGGGCCTGTTCAAGGGGTGGAGCCAGGCCCAGGGGTGGGGCCTGTTCAAGGGGTGGAGCCTGTTCAAGGGGTGGGGCCTGTTCCAGGGGTGGGGCCTGTTCCAGGGGTGGAGCCAGGCCCAGGGGTGGGACCGTTTCAGGGGTGGAGCCAGGCCCAGGGGTAGAGCCAGGCCCAGGGGTGGGGCCAGGCCCAGGGGTGGGGCCAGGCCCAGGGGTGGGGCCAGGCCCAGGGGTGGGGCCAGGCCCAGGGGTGGAGCCTGTTCCAGGGGTGGAGCCAGGCCCAGGGGTGGAGCCAGGCACAGGGGTGGGGCCAGGCCCAGGGGTGGAGCCAGGCCCAGGGGTGGGACCGTTCCAGGGGTGGAGCCCGTTCCAGGGGTGGAGCCAGGCCCAGGGTTGGGACCGTTCCAGGGGTGGAGCCAGGCCCAGGGGTGGAGCCCGTTCCAGGGGTGGAGCCAGGCCCAGGGGTGGGGCCCGGCCCGGCCCAGGGGTAAAGCCCAGGGGTGAAGTCCGGCCCAGGGTTGGGTTCTTACAGCGAGCGCCTGGTGGCCAGTTCGGTGCCCGTGGGGCTTGGTCGGGCACAGCCCGAAAGTATGACACGGGTCCCCCTTCTGACGGGCTCACCACCCGTGGGAGGGGCCAAGGGGGTCGGGTCAGTGTGAGCTGGGTGGCAGCGGAAGGCGGAGACCTTGGCGGTCTGATCCACGGCTACCGAAGCTGGCTCTTGGGACGTGGAACGTCTCTGCTGGGGAGCCTGAGCTGGTGCGCAAGGCTGAGCGGTTGGGAGGCATGGCACCCCCAATCTCAATCAGAGTGGTGTTTTGTTGTTGGACTTCTGTGCTCGTCATGGACTGTCCATAACGAACACCCTGTTCAGGCATAAGGGGGTCTATGTGCACTTGGCACCAGGACACCCTAGGCCGCAGCTCGCTGATCAACTTTGTAGTCGTATCGTCGGACTTGCAGCCGTATGTCCTGGACACTCGGGTGAAGAGAGGGGCGGAGCGGTCAACTGATCACCACCTGGTGGTGAGTTGGCTCCGCTGGTGGGGGAGGAAGCCGGTCAGACCTGGCAGGCCCGATTGTGAGGGTCTGCTGGGAACGTCTCTCCCTTAGAGATACGGTGAGAAGCTCGGTCAATCGGCAGGGGCTCAGAGTAAAACTGAGCCAGATGAGGTGGCTCGGACATCTGGTTAGGATGCCTCCTGGAGATGTGTCCCGGGCCCGTCTCACTAGGAAGACCCCGGGGAAGACACAGGACACGTTGGAGAGACTATGTCTCCGACCCCCAGAGAGGATCCCAGTAAACCACAAACAGGGATGTGCGGAGCTGACAACTGATCACCACCTGGTGACTCCATGGCAGAGTGAGACCACTGAGTAAACACTCCAAACCTAACCCTAAGCCCCCCTACCCCCCCCCCCCCCCCCCCCCCCCCCACATGCCACGATTAGAAAAATGAAGTTTTAATCATTTTTCCCAAAAACTTGTTGACCCTAAATTATACCATCATACTTTTCTTTTTTTATACCTTTCCCTTCCCATTACCCTGAGCCTAAAGTCACAAAACCAGAGCTCTAACCCTGAGGTCAGCGTATTTTGAGTACTGGTAATTCACTTTTACAGGGTAATTATTACTTTGTACACTGGTGGATTAACTGAGTTAGTTCACTAGAAACTACACTATTGGGATAATAGGGTTCCATTGTTCACAGGGTCTCATAAATGCTCACTTTTTTTCACAAGTTTTTTTTTAATTACGTTGTGGTTTAAATACTTAATCTTACATTGAGGTATTTTTCTATATACCTTTCCCTTCCACTTGGCCCTTACGCTCCTCTTCAATGCTATGCTGTGCTACTTTTTTATGCTAGGCTATATGCCCTTTATGCTATGCTTTGCTGCACTGTTCTATGCTGACTGTTCTACACTAATCTTCTCTGCTATCTTTTAGAGTTCACCTGGAGGTCATCAGCTCTGTTCCATCACCTTGTAATCATTAAAGTTATTTTAGCCTTAAGGAGTTTCTTTTGTTTTGTGACTGAATGTTACAAATGAAGACATTTCCCCATAACTTAGAGCCTCCACCTATCCTTCAGAGACTTTAGGCATGTGTCCAGGATGGCGAGGGGAGAGACTCTCACACTCAGAGGCGCCTCGGGGCTCCAGGCTGGGACCTCACACTGACAGAAGATAAAACACTTCAGTTTCTGCCTCAGAAAGAAAGCTCAAAGCTGCACCTCAACCACACCTTACAGCATCTCGTTGGGACGGGGAGGCCATGAGACGGGAAACTTTATCATTAACTAGGTGAATGTGATTTTATGATAAAGTTTTATCAACATTTAAATGAATAAAAAAAAAGCAGTTTTGTAAATGAGCTCAGTGGACTTCAACTCAACAATACTCATTGATCCTTGCCATGTTTTGCCACATATACACAACATGACAGGGTTCATTCGGGGGAGGTGACTTCACTGATGACCATCTGCATACAGGAAGACAGTCCTGCGTAACATTCAGTCGCCACAGCGACTGTCTTGCATTTCTGGTGGCTACTTCCTGTTCAACCAGGACCGTAGCGCCAGTCGCTAACACACAAAAGTTCCCGCTGATCACATCTTTAGGCCAAAGTGGGATTTGTCAGTGAGATTCTCCCACTGTGAGCGGCACAAAGCGCTTTCTAAGAAACTCTTAAAGGCATGGTAGGTAATCCTGTTCAGAAACACATTTTGTAATACTGGGTGAAATGGTCCGTCTATCCTGAGAGAAATCTACACAAGATGTATTTAGAAAAAGGGACGAAAATAATCAGACCTCTGTGGCAGCTGCAGGACTGAGAAAAAGCTGACCAATCCTTGGTCGCCTACAAAAAACCAATCAGATGCCTCTGCTTTCTGCCTACGCCCCCCTCTGCCGGCTCCCTGCTCCATGTGCGCATGCGGTTCCACCGGCTTTGGATGAAGCACTGACGGAATGGGGAGGGGGGGGTGGAGCTTAGAGGAGTGGCCACTTTCGAATCTTGCTAGCTCTCTTGCTAGCTCTCTAGGATTACCTACCATAGCTTTAAGGACATAATAGCAGTGGGGACGTAGTTACCACAAGAACACAATACAACTCTGTGCTGAACATTTTCCACTGAAATGCTCAGGGTACGCTAAACACAGTCAGCTTAAAACTAAAGGGAACAAAAACAGCCTGAAGCAGGTTTAAATGATCAACGTTTCAGTTTGTAGATACAATCCAATAAAGTATTAGGGTGTCATGTGCACACTCTGCCACCGGGTGTTGTGGGTAAGTTGTGTAGCCGTCGGGGCAGAAGAAGAAGAAGAAGAGTTGTGGACTGAAACAATGTGAGCAGCGCGACTGAGAGCATCTGAGATTACAGCAGAATGTCTGTTTGGTAAATCTGCTCAGTACCTGATTGTGTGAGTAACTGAGCAGTTGTAGAAGCAACAAACAGATCAGTTCAGTTTTCTCGTGTTAAACGGTTCAATTCAAAGTACCGTCAGCCTGCTTAGCTGCCTTTTCACTCAGTGCAGCCATGACGTTTGGACTAAAATGCGTTCACACATCTGATTCAAACACAACAGACATTTGAAAGAGTTTCACAGCTTGAAGTTGAGCCTCGTGCCCTTTTAGTGTTGGAACAGCCTTAACTTTCAGCTTCAGTCATGAGCATCATACCAGCTGTCTGGGAAGTACAGGGAACAACTCCAAACCTTTTTCAGACTGCGTTAAAGATTTCTGGGTCTTTGGGGAAGATGATAAGGGTCAACTTTCCCTCGTAACCAAACAAACATTTTCTTCAAAAATATCTGTATAGCAAGAACATGAAAAGCATGAGAAAAGTTAACATCTGACCTTTAATGAAATGCAGAACAATGAAATACAGACGAGTGTAAAGCTCAACTTCGGATCAAACTGAAATGATATATTGCTTCTTCCGATGTTTACAGAAATAACCACAGCTGGTGCAAAGCTACTTTGTGGATCTTATCTTTAAACAAAACAAATATTTTCAGTATAACAGAATAAACATGTTTCTACTTTCAAACAGACTGCATTTTGTTCTGTCCATCAACGAACAATTGATGCCATGTTTGTCTTGAGCGTCGGGAGATCCGTCCCCAGTTAAAGCAATCCCAACAAATTATAAAGCACTTTCAATAGTTCTTCAAACATGTGCTCCCCACAGAACATTCAGAACTAAAGTCCTGACAAGAGAAGGTGGTAGTCCACCAAGAAGATTTTTAACCCTTTAGGCGCCAGGTTTTAAAAAAAAAAAAAAAGACTAGATTTTGACATCTAAATTTCAAAAGGCTGTGGGTTCTAAATGGTTAGAGATAGAGACAAAGTGTAAATGAGAAACATATTGGGAATGACCTGAATTTCATGTAGGTCGTAAATTTTCCTATCTAATTTGCATATTATGACGTCATATAGTGGCGGCCATTTTGGAATTCGATAATTCTCAGGAAATAAATGATATTGTTGATAGTGTTGAACTTTTTACATCATATCCACCCCTCCATCCATCTGTTATGTTATCCACATATCAAATGGACAAGCAAACAGTGAATTGTAAGCCAAATGTTGCAAATTATAACCATTATTATACTACAAAACTCATATAAACAGCAGGCGTTTTTCAGAAGCAGAGGCCTTTTCTGTGCCCATCTATCCAGATTACAGTTTGTAGTTCTTTAGAGTATATCTCATGGCAACACAGACAGTTGGCAGACAATATTGAGAATCACCCTAAGTGTATGTGGGGAATAATTTACTAATCTAATTTGCATACTTTGACACCAGATAGTGGCGGCCAACTTTCAAGATTGATATTTTGAATGGATGTTGAAATTGTTTAGACAGATTATTCCTTGTCCCTTTGTTATGCTAACCACATAACAAATTAACAGGAAAACAGTATAATAAAACTAAGAATTGTAAATTTTGACTACTGCTGTGCCATATAGTGGCAAACACATGTAAACACCAAGAGGGACAGAAAATCGAGAGGTTGTGATTCAGTCTGAATTTCTCTATCACCACGATAGCCAATTGCCTCAAAGGGTTTTATCCATTCCTGTAAAACTTCCTCATCTCTCAAAAAGACCCAGTCACCATTACCAGCCCTGTTTAGCCTCCCCCTGCTGCCTCTCCCACGGGCACTCCGGCCACGTTCATTCCTCTCACCCCCTCTCCCATTTAGCAACGCTTCATCTTCGCTACTTTCCGTCCTATTCAGACCCCTGCGGCCAATCCGACACCCACCAACCCTTCTACGGACAATAAGTCCCCGTTTACCCCTGCTTGTGTTTGGCAAAGAGTTGAAAAATGTAGTGTTTTGTGCTTTGGAGACGTTGATCCGTTGCACAGCCGCATCATTGACGCGCAGTAAAGCACCATGGCTAGCACGGTAGGCTAGAAAGAATTGACACTCACGCTGGTCCCAGCGCCACTCTCACCTACACTGTTTCCACCATTCCCAGCAGCCCCCTACGAATACTCCTAGTAGCCTTTCCAATTTTCCTCGCTTTGCCCAGCACCGCCATTGCCATGCAAAGACGCACCAGCGAGCTCACTAGTTGACCGACCGTCATCTCCAAAACAAAGATTTTCCCCTTCGGAATCAGAATCGGCATCACATCACTTTTAGTAAACATTTTCCCAGTCATCTTTTATTTATTTTGTCTCTAACTCTTGTAATCCAGCAATACCGCTTCAGCAATCAAGATCCGTGGCACACTTTCTCCGTTTTTTTCTCCTACAACTTGGAATGGACTTCCTCGAACATTTTACATTACAGTGTGACTTATTCCGACCCAAAGTATAAGTTGGAGATGTCTGCCAACTAGTGGACGGGAGTATAAGGCAAATTTGACACTCTGCTTGGCTCTATCGTCTGTTAAAGTCAACACCGCTTCTTGTTGCAATATTGCGACTTTGGCGCTTAAAGGGTTAATCTGAACAAAGGCAAGGCTTCTGATTGGTATTCCTGTTGCTGCTCTCAGGTGAATATTTGCTTATCTGCCGTAAAAATTGTTGTTGATTTAAGCCAATCATTTCTCTGCAGTGTGACTACGTTGGTGTTTCTTTAGACTATCTAATCGAGTGAAAGTTGCCCCACACTTACCACAGCTGAAAGGTTTCTCTCCTGTGTGAATACGTTGGTGTTTCTTTAGACTACCTAATTGAGTGAAAGCTGCCCCACACTGACCACAGCTGAAAGGTTTCTCTCCTGAGTGAATACGTTGGTGTCTCTTTAGATTAGATAATTGAGTGAAAGCTGCCCCACACTGACCACAGCTGTATGGCTTCTCTCCTGTGTGAATACGTTGGTGTGTTTTTAGATCAGATAATTTAGTGAAAGCTGCTCCACACTGACCACAGCTGAAAGGTTTCTCTCCTGAGTGAATACGTTGGTGTGTCTTTAGATTATCTAATGTAGTAAAAGCTGCCCCACACTGACCACAGATGAAAGGTTTCTCTCCTGAGTGAATTCGTTGGTGTCTCTTTAGACTAGATAATGTAGTGAAAGCTGCCCCACACTGAGCACAGCTATATGGCTTCTCTCCTGTGTGAATACGTTGGTGCGTCTTTAGATGACCTAATTCAGTGAAAGCTGCCCCACACTGACCACAGATGAAAGGTTTCTCTCCTGAGTGAATACGTTGGTGTCTCTTTAGATCAGAAAATGTAGTGAAAGCTGCCCCACACTGACCACAGATAAAAGGTTTCTCTCCTGAGTGAATACGTTGGTGTCTCTTTAGATTAGATAATGCAGTGAAAGCTGCCCCACACTGGTCACAGCTGTATGGCTTCTCTCCAGTATGAAGCCTCTGATGATACCTCAGACGAGATTGTTTGATAACTTTCCCACAGTCCTTACAGCAGTGCCATCTGGATCCCTCTTGGGCTCCATGTTTCTGCAATGACAGAGAGGAAGAAGACTTACATCTTTTTGAAGTTCACACAAAAAGATTTCTCTAAGCTAACCTACGCTAACCAACATATTCTAACTGGACCTGGACAGACCGAGCCACACAGGTCTCAATATTTCAGATCAAACGTAAACGCTGAGGGTGCGTTTATAAGTGCCCTCAGCTATCAGCACTGTGCTCTGATGTGTTCTGCACACGTTCAGCTTTTTAAGCAGTAAACTCTTGCTTTTTGCTCTTTTACTAATTCTTTTTGTCATGATGAAACTCTGAAAAGGAACTTGAGCTATGCGTTTTGTGTCTTATGATCATCTCCAGACAATCTTAAATCACTGCAACTCGAAAAAGGAAATCATCCTACTCGCCGATTCAGGAAAAAAATTAAACAGCTGATGGATGAGTACAATTTGACAAAAATTATAAAAGGAGCGACAAGAATAACTAATACGTCAAATACAACAATTGATCTAATATTTAATAATAATCCTGAAAGAATCTCTAAGACTTTTAATCTATTATCAGGCCTGTCAGATCATAATTTTATCTTGCGCTTGTGGAAAATTAAGAGGAAGCATTTAATGGCATCCACCAGATGTCACCAGTTCTACTTCATACCAAAAAGCCAGCAACAATTCCTGAATGAGGAAATCCAAAATCTAGAAGGTCTAATATTCTGGAAAATAACAACATTGAGGCTAGCTCAGATAACTTTATTAAAAAAAGTCAATGAAATTATAACGATTCACAAAGAAAAATGTAAATCCAAGCAACAGAAATAATCTGTCCTGGTTGAACAATTAAGTTATAAAATGAATGAAAAATAGAGATAAAGTCTTAAGGATGACCCGCAAGGTGAAAGCAGATTCTATATTGAGGCCATAAATGGAGCAAATGGTGATTAAAAGCTAATATGGAACAATCTAAATGAGTTATCTCCCCATCTTAGTGATCTACAGCTCCAGGTAAATGATGAGCTAACTGACAATCTGGAGATTACTGTGAGTTATCAAAGATTTTTCATTGGCTCACTTGAGGAACTTGCGAAGCCCTTTAAATGCTCACATATTTCATCTCTGAAAAGGCCAAAGATTCATTTGGTCTTACTAGTGACCTTTTAAAGACCAATAAACAGACCCAGTTGCACATTTGTAAATCCATCTATAAAAGTGGAACGGTACCATCGACATGGAAGATTGCTCGGGTCATCCCCGTCTTTAAGGCTGACAAAATCTATCCACCCATAAGTATTTTACCAAGAATTTCCAAAGTAGCGGAGATATGGGTTACCACAGAACTGACTGAACACTGAACTAATGGCCATGCCACTCTTCATCCAATGCAGTTTGGATTTAGGAAATTCCATTCAGCAGAGACAGCTGCCTGTTGTTTCCTAGAGAACTTAAAGCGCTTGTTGGACCAGGGTGGCTTTGTAGCTGCTGTATTTCTTGATTTAAAGCGTGCTTTTGACACCATTAATCATGATACGCTTATTGCTAAATCTGCTTATTTCAACTTTTCAAAATAGTGCCCTCTGCTGGATGAAATCATACCTGTCGCACAGGAAACAGGCAATTCCAATTGGTGATTCGCCTTCTTCATACCTCACTTCCTCTGCTGGAGTACCACAGGGCTCAATATTGGGTCCTGTTTTATTCAGCCTAAATGTCCATAACTTACCTAATGTCTGTAGAAATATAAAGATGCAACCATATGCTGACGACACTGTATTATACTGTCATGCCAATTCAATTCAAGAAGCTGCTGAAATTCTCTCAGGAACCACGGTGCCAGTGTCCTATCGGCTCCAAAACTGTTGTTTACATTTGAATAAAAAAAATAAACAGTCTATGTTTTACTCCGCGCAGCCAATAGAGGGACAGCAACCATCAGTCATGGTGGATGCAGAGACACTTGATGTGTTTCAACACTAAGTACCTCGGGGTAATTCTCTGTGGCTGGCCCCCGTCTCTGGGACTCTCTCCCGGTCTATCTGAGAACTCCACAACCACTGGGCGACTTCAAAAGAGGCTTAAATACTTTTCTTTTTAAGCAAGCCTACTCTGCCGCCACATGATTTTTATGATGTTGATTTTATCCCTGATTTTAGTTTTACTTTGTAGCACTTTGAGATTTTTGCTAATGAAAAGTGCGTTACAAATTTGATTTATTATTATTATTATTATTATTATCTTTGATTCTAATCTTAATTTTAAGCAACACGTTAAAAAAGTAACAAATTAAATTAAATTTAACTTTAAAATTTCAAACATATGAGACCCTTCCTGACTATGGGTCAGCGAAGACTTCCACGCATGCAGTGATACTTCCTCGTATTTCCTACTGTTATACAACGTGGTCACATACATCAGAGTGCAAAATCTTGGACTTTGATAGCTATCAGCTGTTTTTGGATGTCTGTCTCATCTTTAAGGTTTCCAAAGGATTAGCCCCTCCACTATTACAGGATTTCATAAAGACAGAATCCTCTAGAGTAAACCCCAGAGCACTAGAGGAGTCTGATGTGCAATGATACAGGACTAAGTTTGGCCAAATGATGGAGTCCATCAGAGGAACAGTGCTGGAACACACTACCAACTTGTGTTAGAAACTGGGACAATTCCACCACTTTTAAAAAGACCCTTAAACAGTGGTTGAAAACAGCCAGAGCTGCTCTCATGGGTCACCTCTCCGTCTTTTCTCTTTTGTGTACGGACTCTTAACTTTGATGTGAATCTTTCTAAAGATTTTCTGTTTGTTTGTTCTTTAGTTTTTTGTCATGCTGTATTGTCTGTATGTTTTTATGATACCTGCCTGAGGACAACGGATGAAATTTAGCAGCTGTGCTAACTCCGGCATATTTACATGGATGCTTTGCTGATATGTTGATTAATGTGCAGAGTCCTAACCAAATAAATAAGAATTAAAATAAAAACCTCCTCCGCACTGACCTGTGGCCCGGTGGACCCAGAGGATGAGCCGGCTCTGTTCATGGTGGAGGGGTTCAGCTCCTGGTTCAGCTCCTGCTTCAGCTCCTGGTTCAGCTCCTGGTTCAGCTCCTGGTTCAGCTCCTGGTTCAGCTCCTGCTTCAGCTCCTGCTTCAGCTCCTGCTTCAGCTCCTGCTTCAGCTCCTGCTTCAGCTCCTGGTTCTGCTCCTGGTTCTGCTCCTGGTTCTGCTCCTGGTTCTGCTCCTGCTTCAGCTCCTGCTTCAGCACCTGCTTCAGCTCCTGCTTCAGCTCCATTCTGGTCCAACTGATGGACTCTGCAACTGTCAGGACATACGATAAGATCCAGCTGTGGCGTGCAGCGTGTTAAACCACACCCACTCAAAACTGAAATCATTGTCTGTGGCCCACAGAAACAAAGAGAAAGTGTTATCAGTCACCTTGAGACTCTCTCTCTAAAACCTAACTGTCAAGTTAGAAATCTCGGGGTAATACTGGACTCAGACCTGAACTTTAACAGCCACATTAAATCAGTAGGTTTTTACCACCTAAAAAACATTGCCAGAATCAAAGGAATAGTGTCTAAACCAGACTTAGGGAGACTGATCTGTTTGTCTCCAGCAGGTTAGACTGCTGTAAAGGCCTGCTCACTGGGCTCTAAACGGGCTGTAAGACAGCTGCAGTACATCCAGAACGCTGCTCGAGTCCTGACCAGAACCAGGAAATACGACCATATTAGTCCAGTGCTCAGGTCTCTGCACTGGCTTCCTGTCGCTCAGAGAATAGAGTTTAAAACAGCTCTGCTTGTGTACAAGTCTCTTCATGGTCAAGTGCCAAAGTACATCTCTGACATGTTAGAGCCATATGAACCAACTCGGGCTCCGAGAACCTCAGGGAGGGGTCTCCTGCCTCAGGGATGGGTCTCCTGCTGGTGCCCAGAGTCAGGACTAAACAAGGTGAGGCTGCGTTTCAGTTTGATGCTCCTAACATCTGGAACAGTCTTTCAGTTTGATGCTCCTAACATCTGGAACAGTCTTCCAGAAAATGTGAGACAGGCCTCAACTCTGACAATGTTTAATTCCAGGCTGAAAACAGTTCTATTTAGCTGTGCATATGACACCTGGAAGTATTTTATCTGCACTCTTCACTTTTTAATTAATTAATAATTACTTTAATGGGTTTTTAATAGTAATACATATATAGAGAACAAGAATCTGGTGAGTTGGCAGAGAACATTTTGATTTGGTTCTAAATAAAGTTTTCAAATCTGACTATGCAGAAATGAGTTTGATTCTGAATATGCTTCAATAATTATGTTCTATCATTTTGTTTTAATCATTAAAAAGAATGTAGTAAAAAAACAACTAAGTAATGACAGGTGTATGTATTCCAAAATGAAAAATCAACTTCGATATAGATTTCTGACTTTACGGGGTGCACTTGAATGCACCATAAATCCGCTCACACGCTTTACCGTACGACGCGATGTAAACGGGCACTCGATTTTCAAGTGTAGCCAGCGCGACCGTGCCTCTCCGAAGCGCAGATAGCGTGACCGCAGTAAGTTTCACATCTTTCTGACACACTTTGAAGAAATTCCAGACAGGAGATGTCATGTTGCCGAGATGCACTGTTGATGTTTTGCCTGTTCGGTTCTGTACACACGTCCCGTACCACATTAGAAAGTGGTCCCTAGTAATTTACGTCACGTGATCGGCATTTTGATCGCTATATTTTTCCGATCGCCGATCAGGCTATTTTTGGGCATTATCGGCCGATCATGATCGGCAGCCGATCGATCGCAGCATCACTAGTTTTTAACCATCCAGTCACATTCCATTAAACTCATTACTGTGCTTTTTATTTAAATCCCTGTGAACTTTAAAATGCTTCTTTATTTTTATTTTGTTTATTTGACAGGGACAATACAATCAGACATAGTTACAAATCAAAGCTTGTATACAGAGTATTAGCCTAGCAAGGCAGACCCGTACAGCAAAAAGTTGTACAGGGGTCTAGTGACGCTGGATAGCAGTGTGGGCGGGATAAACGGCTGTCTGTCAAGTTCAACGCCAACAATAGGATGGCGCAACAACCAATCAGAGCGATGCAGAAGTTTTACGTAGTCAACGCAACGGAATGTACTTCGTGGTTTGTAGTCTATGGCCTGAAAAGCTGATTTCTCTTAAGCGTTAAACTCTGTAAACTTTAGCAACATTTGAAACATTTTCAGGCGAGTAAGTAGCCGTTTAGATCCCCAAGGTGTTGAAAACCTGACAAAATACCAGCTATTTACAATTTTGTTCCCACAAATTTGGCGCTACTAAAGCTAGCCGTAGTGAGCAACGCACTTCCGGTTTTGCAGTTTTGACTGCTCTCGTCCCGTTAACGGAATTTGACCGTTCAAATGCCTTACCGGAGAGTTTTGTCAGCTCTGAGACGAAGATCGGCCCGCCATCTTTGGTACATCATGCTGAAACACACTGAAACGTCGCACCTCTGTCGTGACTAGGTAGCCCGGCCTACGACAGTGCTCCTGACGATTTGATTGGCTCAATTTAGTTTTGATTTGGAACCGCTAGGGGCGTCTAGATTTCTAGGCTAACAGAGTATAGCAACAAGTGCTAATTTACAACTCCCGTCCCTAGTTAGGCTTTTCTATGCTGACACAACCTAAAATAGACATTAAAATAAACCTAAAATAGACATTAATTTACATAAGAACATTAATCTAAGAATACAACAGTGCAGTTCAAACTTTCATCTCATTCATTCACTCTCACATTTTTACAAGTAAGTACAGTTTTGGTTGGTTTTAAGCCAAAATTGAAGTTTAAAGGTGAACAATTTAAACTCACTGATTGACTTAATATCTGTGGGCAGTGAGTTCCAGAGTTTACAGATTTTGTAAGAAAAGACCGACTGGTCAAACAATGTTCTGCACTTAGGGATTGTACAGTTGTGGTTGGAGCTCCCTCTTGTTGTCCTGCTGCTGGTTGGTCTCTTTATAAATTCCCTGAGTGGTTCTGGAGCCAAATTGTGATTTAAGCATTTAAATTGATTTGGCAATGGTGATAACGGATTGGTTTTCTGCCCATCATTTTGAGCGCATTATTGTAAAGTGAACCAATGCGCTTTGTGGCTGAGGGAGCTGCCTGGGCCCATGCTGTCATGCAGGAGGAGATCTGAGAAAATATCATCCCATGCATGTAAAGTAGGGCCGCCTGGTTTGGAATGAAGAACCTAATAAGTCTGAAGCAATTTATATGTGTAACCCATAGTAAATAACCTGTCATGTTTTATTGTGGCGGGTCGGACTGACGGTGTGCGTCTTTAAATGCCGGGTCGGAGGTGAGCTGATTGCTTGTTCCACAGCTGTTGCTGTCACTGCTGTCTCTGTGACAAGTGTTGGTGTTTCCTTAAATATTCACAAATCAGCTGAAACCAACTCAGCCGACGGTGTTTTCTCTTTTTCCTGCAAACCACTTGATGGTGAGTCATCTGTTACATTTGTTTGTTTTAAGTAGTAATCGTATTGAACGCCCATGCAACATTCCGGTGACTGGATGCTAATTAGCATTGCTAGAGGGATGTTATGTTTTTGGGGACTCGTTTGAAATTCATTTTGATGGTTTTATCACAAGGAAATGAAATTGATTGTTTATTGAACATTTTGTTGATATGCATTTACTGACCGTAGTCATTAACTGTAT
The DNA here is from genome assembly GCF_027942865.1 of Odontesthes bonariensis. Taxonomy (NCBI): domain Eukaryota; kingdom Metazoa; phylum Chordata; class Actinopteri; order Atheriniformes; family Atherinopsidae; genus Odontesthes; species Odontesthes bonariensis. The sequence continues at coordinate 24,627,683 of NC_134524.1, forward strand.
ATCGCAAAGACTTGGAAGTGCACTTAACTGGATCACTTTATTTATGATTAATTGTTTGAGCAGTCAAACTATTTAATGCCAATTGTCCTTTGCTTAGGTCAGGTTTTTTCCCCTTTGGTTTTCCCTCAACTTGCATGTCAAGCTCAATTGTCCTTTGCTTAGGTCAGGTTTTTTCCCCTTTGGTTTTCCCTCAACTTGCATGTCAAGCTCCAGGATGGCGAGCGAGTAGATCACCGCAACAGTGTGGTAGGAAGTATCAGACACCAAGTTCCTTGTACGGACCTATTGCCTTTGAACTATTGGATTTATTTCCTGTGGATTATTGACTGATTGATGAACTATTAATTAATTTCGTCTACAATTGGACCAAGGAAAAGTGAAACTCTTGGGTGTCGTCGGGGAAAGTTTTTTCTGTTATGATTATTTATTTTTCATATGTATATCCAACTGTTATTATTTCATATCTTTCTAGCACATATACAAATGATATTTGGGTCCTGATTATTTTAATACAAATACTGAAAGGTATTTTCCGTCTCTGGGTGATTTATTGACAAACACGAGCTCTGTAGTCGAACCTACTTCTGATTGCTTTATTTTAGCATTTGCCGCAGTAAAGTGCCTAGCCAACAAAGCGTTACATATTTCTTTGAATTGTTTGGGATTTTTTCTTTATGTGTGCATCAAATTTTAGTTGTGGGTCAAGAACCAATCCTAAACATTTCATTTCATTTACCTGTTGTATTTTGGAAAAATATTTAAAAATTTTGATCTAATTTTTGTTTTTTGATTGAAAAGCACATAGACTGTTTTTGTAAGATTAGGGACTAAGACTTGATTTACACTGCCAGTCTTGATGCCCTAATCTGATTTTTTTTTGCCTAAATCTGATTTTTTGTTTAACGTGTGGTTACACGTACTTTAATAATGTGACTCATATCTAATTCACGCGATTCCACTTGCCTATCACCTGAAACATCGCGCTTGCCTACTTAAGTGTTTACCAAATTCTGCTGCTGAGGCAAATGGACGACGTTGACATAGGTGTGATGCTAGTGTTGCGGTACATGAGACGTTTTGGACACTCGACCACTTCCACTTCGATTGTTCTGGTCTTTACACTTCTTTATATTTGATCTTTAGGGCCTTAACTTTCCTTTGGCACTGGAGCCAGGTCCGCGTAAAGCCCTTCTCCGCCATTAAGTTAGAAATGTCTTGAAAGACTGATTTATTACGATATGTGCCTTTAATTTTGGTTTGTATCTCCTCCTCTCCCCAAAGACCGAGAAGACAGGTCACTTCCTCAACTGTCCACTGCACCTCGTTGGTTTTGACCTCCTCTGACATGTTCCTTGTATGTTTATGCGTCTCGCATTCACTAGCGCAACAAAAAATCTAAATCATCGCATATTTAATGACGTGTGGAACCCAATGTGTAAGAATATCCGATCTGCCTGTTTACACGGCGGTCGCATCGTCACATATCCAATTCGTATCTGATCAATTTCCACATGTGAAGGAGGCCTGTATCCGATCTCAAAATATCCGAATGCATGCGTCCTCGTCCTATTTACATGGTCAAAAAAACATATCCGATCTGTGTCACATGAGAGCAAAAATTCAGAATTGGGCAACATTTAACTGACAGTTTAAATGTAGTAGGGGTGGGCGGAAAAAAAAAAAAAAAAAAAAAAAAAAAATTGATTCATGTACATATCACGATTTTTTTTATGGGATGATTTTTCTCCCCTGAATCGATATATATATATATATATATATATTACCCTTGTCCTGCCCAGCATTATGGCAGCAGAATTGTAATCTGAATAGCGTTTATGCTAAACACATTTGCTATGTCAAGGGGAGCTTTATCGATTATATTACATCATATCCGTGTCCAGATAAACTTCATCAATTCATCACATTAAGTTAAGTTAAAACTAGCCCACATTTGTGCTGTGTGGACGTTTCAATTCATTTTGTAACTGTAAACTTTAAAAAATGCCTCTTTTTGTCTCAGTTGAAATAAATGTCAGCTGCTGGACTGACTGAGACAGACTGATGTGCATTGTTTATGGGAACGACACTCATTCTAGAAGTGTATGATTCAACTTGTTTGTTTTTTTAAGGAGGAAGAAAATTACAATTACTGATTATATCGAATCGCAATACTTGGAGAATCGCAATTATCAAGAATCGTGATAAAATCGAATCGTTACCAAAGCATATCGTCCCACCCCTAAAATGTAGCCTAATTGATTTTTGAAGAGCCACTGACTAACCTCAGCCATGCATGCTGATAAAACATCTGCAGCTTGCTCTGGTGTCTTTGTGGCTGCATAAAAAACTGCATTGTCCGCGTAAAGTTGACAGCGGACACCTGGGCAAATCAACGGCATATCATTTATAAAGAGACTGAAAAGCAGTGACCCTAGTATGGAGCCCTGAGGTATGCCCATTGAGATGTTTCTCTGAGAGGATTTGTCCTGGGCCACTCTCACACACTGCTCTCCATCCTGCAGGTAGGAGGTGAACCACTGCATGGCCTCAGGGGAGATCTTAAAGTGATACTCTGGAGTAGATTCAACCTGGGGTCATTTGAACCGTGATATCCAGCCAAGTAGCCCACCCACAGTTTTTTCGATCTTGGCTGAACATCAGCTGAGTTACTGAGTTATCCCGAATAGCTTCGTACAAGGGTTAATGGATCCTGCTCCGTATCTCCAAAATTACCACACTAAAATCACATGCCATGACACCAAACTTCTACAGTAGTACAAATATGGTCTGTACTCACAAAGCGATGCATTTGGAAGTTTGAAAATAGTCCAGGAGTTTATTATTATCAACACAAGCCTGATAGCTTCTCTGCAGCTAAAGCTGCGACAACGTCACTTCAGGGAGCTGGGAGCTTCAAAGTAAGATGAGGGTTGACCTACTACTGTAGACAACAAAGTATATGCTATATTCTACATGTTTTTTTTATGAATTTTTATGTTGTAGAGTTGTGAAATTATTTTATCAATGGAGAAATTTAGCAGCCTTGCTTTGTTGTCTACAGTAGTAGATCAACCCTCATCTTACTTTGAAGCTCCCAGCTCCCTGAAGTGACGTCGACGCAGCTTTAGCTGCAGAGAAGCTATCAGGCTTGTGTTGATAATAATAAACTCCTGGACTATTTTCAAACTTCCAAATGCATCGTTTGGTGAGTACAGACCATGTTTGTACTACTGTAGAAGTTTGGTGTCATGGCATGTGATTTTAGTGTGGTAATTTTGGAGATACGGACCAGGATCCAATAACCCTTGTACTAAGCTATTCGGGATCACTCAGTAACTCAGCTGATGTTCAGCCAATATCGAAAAAACTGCAGGTGGGCTACTTGGCTGGATATCACGGTTCAAATGACCCCAGGTTGAATCTACTCCGGAGTATCACTTTAAGTGTAGACATTTTCAGGCATGCAAACTGGTCAGGGGTGAAAAAGGTGACAAGGGTACACGGACACACGGCACGCGCGGAAAAGCGGAAACATGAGACGCATTAAGTTGTAAATTATACAAAATATATATTATAAAATATACAATATGTCCCATTTGCATTAAGTAGAGAACAGCTGTGCAGCATAAAAGATGAATTTATAGGTACAGTAGGCCTATAAATTGCATTTACTGTACTATTATGTGTTTTAGGGATGCACCGATACCACTTTTTTTCAAACCGATACGATACCTATACTTGGATCTGGGTACTTGCCGATACCGAGTACCGATGGCGATACTTCTACCACAAAAAAATGTAATGGATTGGAAGAAAGGTTTTGGTCTCACTGGCCCAGTGGTTCCCAAACTTTTTGTGCCCAAGGCAGACCAAAGGACAAGTAAAAATCTCAAGGCACACCTATTGTGCAAAATAGCCCTTATAACACGTGTTATCACTCATATCATGTAAAATATCTGTAAATGTGCATTATTATTTACTAATACCAAATACAGTGTGACAAGACAACTATTACTCATGAAATATTTATTAACAAAATATTTAAAAAATTAATTTGAAACTTTATCAAATTAGGCTTCATCAAGCAACACACTCATTTAAATCAGACAGGTCACAAAATTAAAAATGAGGCAAAGGAAACTTAGCAGAAATTCAGCACAGAGAACTGTCAATGCAAGGAAGCTGCATTGTCCATGGCCCTAAACTACAATTTATTTCATTGCAACATTTCAGCAATCAGTGAAACATGTGCTATTGTAAATATTTTGCCTACTTACAAATTAGTGAATCGGGGCGCGCAGGTTTCTTTAATCCTCGGTGGCACTGAGGAGAGGGCCACTCGCACCTCCTGTTCTACTATCGCAAGCCAAAGCTGTCATATCCACACGTCGAGAGCACGCGCTATATATCTTAACGATCGCGTTCTGTTTTCTTATATCACGCGTGGTATAAGGACACCCGTAAAAAAGCGTCCCTTTTCCTCCTTACGGGACGCGCTGTATAATGCTTGAGCACGCGTGCCGAAATACACCACGCGTTCTCTGGATGCTCACCTCGTGACTGTAGGGTGTTTTTCTTCCCCAAGATTTTAGCTTCTTGTCGTAAGCCACTGCTTTTAACATCTTTGCGTGCCTAAATTGCCTTGCATGTGTCTTATTATTTTATGCTACATCATTTTAACATGTGTTGGACATTGCTGTCAGTGTTGCAACTGCACACTCCACCTATGTCTTTGTATATTATATATAATAAAACATAATAATCAAGCTGGAACATCCCCTGTGTAAAGGTAAGTTCAGTGTGGCACTGGCCATCTAGAGGACGCGTGTGCTCTCAACGGCCCTCATTTATCAAACTTGCGTAAGACGAAAAACGTGCGTAGGTCGTGTGTACGTTCTTTTCTGCGCAAAGGTTGGCATTTATCAAATCCATCGTGAGCGCAGGAAAGATGAAATCGCCACGACAGGTCTGAGGCTGTGTACGCACTTTTCCATTTTGACTTGCGGTGACTGCAATGCCGCAGCGTCACTAGTGCGTGCTCAGGAGTCGCAACAAATCCCTTGGTTAAAATTACAGACTTATCACTTCAAAAAAGGCCCATGTTTTATTTGACTTCGACATAAATATAAACATAAGCGCAAATTAAATAAATTAAACAAGTACAACTCCGTAATTGGAAGAGTGATGGCTCATTATTCAACCATGCACCCTCACACCGAACAAGAGAGGCGCTTTAACACTGCGCATTCGCGCACGCGTGCCACTGTGGAGAGGTGTACAGGGCTCCTAAAGCTGGATCTGTCTCTCGGCTGCGGGGGGAACCCTATACGCCCGAAAAGGTATGCAATATTATTATTTCATGCGGGGATCTCCATAACATTGCCCAAAAAATGGAGTGCCATTTCCAGATGTAGCTATATCCAGAGGACCCCGTACCCAGAGATCCCTTCCACCAGCTTGCACAGCCAAGAGCGCTCAGGAGGAGAGAGGAACTTATTCAGCGATTCTGACTTTTGGTAAGCATTCTGTTATTCAAGGAAAAAAGAAAGGAGAACAACGATTTCTTTCAGCATTTATTCTGTGACTTCAGTGTTTCATTTATGTCTTTCAATATACTGTCGATAGATTGCATGGTGTGTGTTAAAGCCATCATCCACTTCACGATCTCTGTTTGTGTTTCTAGGACCTCTGTGGTCAACACGGCTGGCCGGTGTGACCCTGCAGACCGGGGGGCAGAGGCAGAGGCTTCGGATATTGACGGGGCCGCGTATTCGTCGCGCAGGTCAGGTTGCCCGGATGCCACTTCGGATTCATCTGTGAATGAAAAATATTAGTTTGATTAGGAACCTCATTTGTGTTGAAAATTAAAGCAACTGTTTTATTTAAACGTCTTGGGTGTGCAGTCATTCTTACCATTCTCGAGCTCTGACATGGGCGCATCAGTGTCAAGTTTCCCTGGCACGCCCGATGAGGACGTAGCTCCGATCACGCCAGCCACCCTCTCCTCCAAGGCACTCAAATCCAAACCTTGATTCCCCCCCCCCCCGTTTCTGACATGCTGTGTCGGAGAGCTGCGACCTTCTTTTTCATATCGGACCACTTCTTCCTGATCTTACTGGAGAAAAAGATTTAATTTAATCTGGAGTTTATCACATTTTATTGACCATCACAGTAGGGGAAAATACATACCTCGTCCGGTCTGCGATTTACATCGCCAACGCTGTTGACAGCCGTCCCAGCTGACAGCGTTTCTTTGCCGCCTTTCGTCTATCCATGTCGCAAATTCTAGAGGTGCGGCCTCTCAGCCCCCTTTTGTAGAAGGCGTGGTTAGGATCATTACGATGGATTTCAGCCACCGGATTTATCAACAGCCGCTCGGTCTTACGATGGGATTGGTGTGGTACGCATGTTCTGTAAATCTCACTTGAGCCTCTGCGTACGACGAGTTCTCCGCTCATATCTACGATGCTTTCTACGACGGCTTGATAAATGAGGGCCAACGTGTGGATATGGCAGCTTTGGCTTGCGATACCTGTTCAACAGAGAGCCGCGACCTGCTGTTGTTCTTCATGTTTAACCAGAGCAGAGAACGCCAACTCACACAGGCAGGTAGCGGGGAAAAGAAGAAGGTGCTCAATCGCGTGGTGGGAGATGCTTAGGTAGTCCGATGCAGAAGAATTAGATAACTAGCAGTTAAGTTACCATTAGCTAACTAGCAGTTAAGTTAGCATTAGCTAACTTCTCCCGACAGGACGCACTCGGGCTGATGATTGTTGACACCCCCGGTCCAACTGAAGCCATAAGACGGTAACTTTCATGATACTCTCAGCTGACAGTTTTTTTTTTCCTCTTTTCTTTCGGTGGTGGGTTGTCGGCAGTCTCTGCACTGGTGGTTGGTGGTTTGCTCCGCACAAGAAAGCGCTCTTTCTCTGTTTTCATGTTGTCCTTCACGCTCTGATGTGTCATAGTCTCATAATTCCCACGTGCGCAACTGCGCTAACAGCAAAATATGGGTTCTCTGAGGATTTTTTTTTTTTCATATTTTTTTAGGGAATAGAATTTTCCTCTGTATTATGAAATGAGTACATACAAAGTACTAATATAGTAAATAAGATAAAAATATTTTTGTGTAGTTGTATATTGCACACCAGGACTTGGACACCCTCTGATTGCGGTCTTCATGGTATTGGTTCATGGTATCGGCTAACTTTAACGAGTACGAGTACGAGTATGTTAGAGCAGTATCGGCCCGATACCCGATACCAGTATTGGTATCGATGCATCCCTAATGTGTTTGATATATAACATCACAGGTCTTCAAAAGCATTTAACTGTAGTATCATACATTTAATTACATTAAATTTAACGAAAAAGTTAGTCCCATGGTCCTTAAAGGGATACTACAAGTATGTAGGATTAAAAGTTTAATTCATTACTGCCCCAAGACAGCCTATGCTTAGTAATAGCCTGAACGATAACTCTCCCGACCACTTTCGCGGTCCGCTGTCATTAAACCACGAAAGTTAACGTTTGGCATGCCGAGCCAAACGAGCTCCACGGGACAAACTTATATCAGCAATTCACTTGACGTACCGCCAGAGACCAATTTGTATCGACAGCTGGCACTCTAACATGAAAAACATTCTCGCGGCAAGCTTAGTTAAGCAGCATTTTTTCATGACAGTGTAAGTTTTGAGACATGCATGCCACGAGCACTACGTAATCCTACATTGTGCCCCCTTTTAACTTCGATTGATGGTGCATCATACTCGATGAACACGAGTGCACCTGTAGGCTGTCATCATCAACGGGGGTGTGGGCGAACAGCGAGGGGATGGGGGTCGCACTCTCAAATACGACCTGTGGCAGAGCTCTCCAGACTCTGCATTGATAAACTCACGACGAATGAAACGACCTCCTCAATTGGGCAAAATGTTCCCTTTCCGTGATTATCGGAGTGTATTATGAAGGGGCATACCTCATTAAAAAGCCAAGTCGGCGACAATTAAGGTCTCCATTGACATTGGCTAAAAGTATTAGCAAAGCCCTGAACTTGTGTTGGAGGCGCTAGTTAGCCACTCTACAGTTACCTCGAGTAGCACTAACACAAACAGCGTTCTGTGAGGCGGTGAAATATCGAGGAATTGTAGACTATTTCAAGTCTGTTATCAAGACATTTAGCTGACACTTGTATTAAATACACTATTAAAAGCACATTAATTGATCTAACGACACAATTCGTTATGAAGACTATTTCAGGACATCAGTCAAATTGTAGCATTTTAGCTTCAGAAGTTAACAACTGAAAACATTAATCCCTACCTGTCCTTGTTGCAATTTCCACCGTGTGGGGTCGGGGGGGGGGGGAAATAGGGGTTCGCCCTCCTCACTTCTGATTGGTGATAGTGCTTCTCTCACACGCCACTCTTGTCAGTCATTTGTTGTCACGAGAAGAGAGCGGCGGTGATAGGTCTAGTGTAGTTTTGAGGTTCACAGTTCCACTCGCTAGTTGACATGCTCACCCCCCCCCCCCCCCCCCATTTTTTTTTTCTCCTCGGATCTACGCGATTCAGAAGAATGACCCATTTTGATTTCAAAACGGCGAATTTTGCCGAAAGGTGGCAAGTTTGCATGCCTGCATTTTGGCTAAAAGAAGGCTATGGCTGACTGTTTCGAATGCCTTTTTAAGATCAAGAAACACAGCTCCAACCACTTCACCCTTATCTAATGATTTTTTTATGTTTTCTATGAAGCAGCAGTTGGCGATCTCAGTTGAATACCCAGCTCTAAAGCCACACTGCTGTGGGTGGAGGAGTTGATTCTCCTCCAGGTGCTCAGTTAGTTGAGCTGCCACCACTTTTTCAATCATTTTTGACAGTACAGGTAAAATTGCTATCGGCCTATAATTGTGCATTGAGTCCTGCTTTCCTGATTTAAAATTGGGACAATCGCAGCTTTTTTCCACCCTGAAAGAAATTTACATTTTCTAATAGACAAATTGACAAGATGTGTCAAAGGTTTAACGAACAAGTTACCATAACGTTTGAGAAAGAAGGAGTTTATATTATAAATATAATTTGCTTTGGAGTTAGACAGTTTTTGTATGGTCCTTGCTACCTCAGTCTCATTCACTTCTTGTAGACAAAAGTATCCAGAAGAAGTCTGCAATGATGTGACTCTCTCAAACTCTTTTGTGAGCTCTTCTATATATTGTACAAGGTGCTTATTAAATTCATGAGCCATGATGGCGTTTTCATTAATAGTTTTGCTGTTAATTCCTTAATTCCTTTGGGCTTGGTATTTTTATTAGTCAGATTATTTAAATGTTTCCAAAGGGAATTATTGTTGCCGATAGAATTGCCTATAAGGTTTGTATAATATGAAGCTTGTGCTTTTCTGAGCTCTTTCACTACTTTATTTCTAAAGCTTTTAAAAGTAAAATTGTCTGTGCTGAGTTTGGATTGTAGTGATTTCTTCAGGGCTAGATCTCTCTTTTTCATGAGATTCCTTATTTAGCCACGGGAGACTATTTTCCTTTTCTTTGCACTTTTTTTTTATTGGTAAATTTGTTAATTAATTGAGTGCTCGCAGCAGTGATTGAATTGCAACATTCATCAACATCTTCCAAGGCTAAAATATGTTCCCAATTGAGATGTTTTAGTTCCCTCTCAAATTGTGGGATTTTGGATTTCGGGATGAAGGATTTTGTGCTATTGTCATTGTTCTTTAATTTACCAAAGTAGCAAAGTCTCTTTTTAGTCAGCTTCCTAGCAGTCAAAGTCAAATTGTGGTCAGATAGTCCCGTTATTAAGTTATGTTTTTATAATGCGCTCAGGTTTGTTTGTAAATGCCATGTCAATTAAGGTTTTTGACTGCCGGGTGATCCTGGTGGGCCCTTTAATCATTTGATGGTACAGCGGAAACCGCTTATAGTGATCACGGATATAGTAATCAACCGCTTTTATCATTTCTATACAAATGCTGTTTAAATAATTTGTTTATAGTAATCAAGAAATCCACTTATAATGTTCATTTTTGGCCATTTTATGAATGTAAACATGTGCAAAAATGATTTTAAAACTACGTGTAGCTATTTTATTTTTTACTCCCTTGATTCCTTTCTGGACGTCTGCCTCTGCCTCGCTAGCTAACGTAACGAGTTAGCAAGCAAGCATGCGAATCATGCTGGAAAAAGGAAATCATTTTCTCTGAATGAAAAACGTAGTCTCCTCGAGGCGTATGACAAATTACCAAAAACGAGCCAACGAGATGCTGCGGCGAAGCTTGGCATTCCTCAGGATACCTTGTGTAGTCCAATTAAGCAACGAGAGACGGTCTTGAATGCTAACGACGGAGAAAGAAAACGACGGCGGACTGCGCAGTACTGTAATTAAACTTGCATGATAATAAAATTCAGTAAATGCTGAAGCTATCCGTTTCATTTCATTTTTCTCATTGAAAAACAATACAAATGGCATTTAGATGATATTCTGCATAAAAAAAATAAGTGAAATACCTGTACTGTAATACAAGATCGGTTTTATTAATCAACCGCTTATAGTGTTCAAATTGGCTCTGGACCAACGTGATCACTATAAGCGGTTTCCACTGTGATTAAGTTTTGTCATGATTGTTTTAAGTCTTTGTTTGCAAACTTTTTCAGTCCAATTAATGTTAAAATCCCCGTACCATATTGTTTCTTTGTAAGTCTCAAGCTGCTTAATTGCACGAGTTAATTCATCATAAAAAGACACATTATGAGAAGGTGGGTTATAGAGAACAAAAACATTAAAATTCATGGATTGTGACAAAATTATATTTAAGGCTAGACATTCAAGAGGAGTGTTAAGTTCAATTACTTTACAATTAAATTGATCTTTGATATAAATTAGAACTCCTCCTCCCTTCCCAGAGTCTCTGTCCTTTCTGAAGCATTGATATCCTTTAATGTCTATCATATCAGTAGGAATATTGCTATGAAGCCACGATTCAGTCAAACAGAGGTAATCCAAATGGGAATCCACGAGGAGAGCAGCAATCTTCGGATGTTTAGTTGCCCCCCAAGAATTCCCTTTGGTTTGCCTTTAGGTTCCCATAGCACTCTGGCGTGATTCAGTTTCAAAGAATAGATATTGCTTTTGTTTTTGCACTGCGTGATTGTCTTTAGAACGCATTTGAGCTGTGTTTTCTGCACCAGTTTTAAAGACCCACTAAGGTCACAGTTCAAAATATTTGTAGCTTTTTGATCAAAGTAAAAAAAAAAAAAAAAAAGGAATAATTACTCTGTAGACCAACAGCCACTGTGTGCAATATCCCATAAATCTCATCTGAGTCAGTGGAACACCATCAACTTAAATCATTTTACTACATTAAGACAATGATCCTGTTTGAGGAAAGGGTCCCAATATCATCCCAAAGACTGAGGTTCAGATTCTCTCCGTTTCTAAAAAGGTTCTCATTTCCAGAACCTTTTTATCATGGGCTCAATCCTTGTTGATTCGTGGATAACAGAAAATATTGGATATGTAAAGGAAAGTGAATAATGAAGCTTTCATGAGACACTTCTGAAGAGGACAGTCAGACAGTCTTTTAATGGGCTTCTGAGTGTAAATCTGAGAAATCACACACTGATACTGAGGAGAACTGGATTTCTACTGCTCCTGTGATACTTTCCTGGATCACCCACAAGTCTTTATAATAATGCTATGACTCCTCTTCACACAACTTAAACTCTTCATGTCATTAAAGGATGTATATTGAGCATAATTAAGTCCCATTTTAAGATCTAATCATGAAATATGGCATATTGTGTACGTTAAACACATCAAACACATCAGTGTGCAGCCAAACATCATGTTTTGGCTGCACACTTCTATCAAAAAGCCAAATGATATCAGACATCCCAAGTCTCCCGGAAGCTCCGGGAGTCTCCCTGATATTGATAGTTAATCACGGATGCCCGCGAGTCGGATAAAATATCCCGGATTTTAGACTATGCTAGGGAGTGTTTTTTTTTTTTTCAATGCGTGTGAGAGCGTGCAGGCAACACAATAACTCGTGCACCATGCGCGTTTCGACTGCACAAGCACGAGAGAGAGGGGTGTGGGGACAGGTGTGAAACCTGTGCGTATCTGTCCAAAGCGATGCTCTGTTCAACGAGCGTTCAAGGCGACTGCTTGTCAGAGGGCGCGCTGATTGGTTTAGTCAGCAAAATAAGCCAATAATGTTCGGTGTGGGAGGGCTTCGATTTACACTCTGACAGTCACCTAAGTTACCACTCAAAACTGTGCATCCTGCCAAATGGCAGAGGGTGAATCCTTGAGTAAAAAAAAACGAAAATATTAGACTCATTTTACAGCAGAATATACTAAAGTATATCCATGTCTAGAGAAGGTGAAGAATGATGACACCGTGCGAGGTGCACTGTATGCAATAGTGACTTCAGTATTGCCCACAGGGGACTTAATGACTGTAAAACATGTGGAGGTAGGTGAACGCGCCATCACCTGCATTTTATTTCTGTAGGTTAAATGCTATATATGTTATAAAATGTTATAAAATAAAGCAAAACGTATCAAATACTTATTTAAAGTATCAATACACATTTAGTTACTAAATTGTAGGCCTATATCTAACTAGCCAGCTACATTGGGGGGGGTGTCTAGATAAGCATCTCCCTGAAATGAGTTTTTGGAACTTGGGATGTCTGTGATATTCAGATAAGTCTGGAAAGAACCATTCTACATTTGACATTGACCATCAAACATTTTAAATCACAAAAGATTTCAAAAAAACAACAGAAAGAAGTTCAGAAAACTCCAGCTTTAGTGGGAAATGTGACAGGATGGTCAAAAAGTGCCCCAAAAGGTTAGAAAAGAGGAAGAAAAGGGCCCAGAAGTATGTTTCACACACAGCTAAAAGGATAAAGCTCCATTTTGTTTGGCCATCTGGCCGGCTTATTGAAATCTATAGCTGAGGTTGTGTTTCTGGGATGGTTTAACGCTTTAACGGTTAGCATTAGCATTAGCAGGCCGGGCTAACGGTGAATAGCAGCCAGGTTATCTGAACTTTTTACTCTCTGCTGCATGTTCTGACTGCCCGTGTCCAGCAGCAGGAATCAAACCAATGACACAGAGCACTTTGAAGACATTTCTGCTAACGTCTGACCGCTAAATTCATTCTTTTCTGGACTCACCTGCACGCAGCTTTCTGTTGCTATGCTACCAGATGTTCCAAGATGTTCCGAGATGAGCCGAGATGAGCCGAGGCTTCGCAGTGTGTGTCGGGTAATGGGCCGTTTCTCAATGTGCGTATTTGTCTGTAGTGATGTTTCCAACAGGGTCTTGACTCTGAAGCGCGTGTCCAGTAACTTCGGATGTATTTTGAGAAGCTTGTACCGAGGCGCGTGCCGATGACTATGTGGTGACGTCATAGGCCTTTCGAACCGGCCGTACCATGTGACCGGTTTAGGAGGGGTTTTTTTTTCAATAAAATGTATTGTTCTATGTAAGTGTACAAAAAGCATGGCATACAAAACATTGTACAGATATCTGCAGTGCTGAGCTGACTGTAGAAATATAAACATGTTATTCTGTGTATGATTAAGTTGAAAAATTAAGAAATAATACATTATCCATCCATCCATCCATCCATCCATTATCTTCCGCTTGTCCGGGGATCGGGTCGCGGGGGAAGCAGCTTGAGCAGAGAGACCCAGGCGTCCCTGTCCCCGGCCACTTCCTCCAGCTCTTCGGGGGGACCCCGAGGTGTTCCCAGGCCAGCCGAGAGACATAGTCTCTCCAACGTGTCCTGGGTCTTCCCCGGGGCCTCCTCCCAGTGGGACGGGCCCGGAACACCTCACCAGGGAGGCGTCCAGGAGGCATCCTAACCAGATGCCCGAGCCACCTCATCTGACTCCTCTCGATGCGGAGGAGCAGAGGTTCTACTCTGAGCCCCTCCCAGATGACCGAGCTTCTCACCCTATCTCTAAGGGAGAGCCTAGACACCCTGCGGAGGAAACTCATTTCGGCCGCTTGTATTCGCGATCTCGTTCTTTCGGTCACTACCCACAGCTTGTGACCATAGGTGAGGGTAGGAACATAGATTGACCGGTAAATCGAGAGCTTCGCCTTCTGGCTCAGCTCCTTCTTCACCACGACGGGCCGGTGCAGAGCCCGCATCACTGCAGACGCCGCACTGATCTGCCTGTCAACCTCCTTCTCCATTCGTCCCTCACTCGTGAACAAGACCCCGGGATACTTGAACTCCTCCACTTGGGGAAGGATCTCATTCCCGACCCGAAGAGAGCAATGCTCTACATTATACATATGAGATAAAACACAATAGACAGAAACTATTTATCAGAAAAAAATATATCTATATCTACATATATCTCAGAAGAAATTAAAATCTATATATTTATCTATCTATATATATATGTGTGTGTGTATATATACTAATGGAGTTTATATTTAATTACTCTGAAGATATGATAAATAAATATATCCATGATACCCCATAGTGATGCTGACATGATTCTGTTGGACTTAAATGATGCACCAACTGAAGGTTAATCTGACTGATGAAAATATTTTGGGAACAAAGAGGGAACAGGATGAGACCAAGAGGCTTCAGCTGAAGATGGTGTCATAAGTCTCCCACTAAGAATCTCTGGGGAAAACAGTGAGAACAATAAATATGTAGTTCCACCATCCTGTCCTCACACCACACTGCTAAGATTCCAATAAATGTCAGTCTGCTGTAGTTCCCCTACAATCCAGCAGAGGGTGCTGTGACTAAGAGGAGGTGAACAAGTGGAATCTGTGAGATGCAGTTTTATCTAAGAAGCAGATGATGTTCTGGTAGAAGAGACATTTCCATCTTACTAACATGGCTGCGGGTGATAAAGTCAGAGGGTGGGACATGGTGGAAGATGGTTGTTCTGGGAACTACCAAGAAGCTGAAGATGTAAAAAATCTACTTTTATGGAGGAGACTAAGAATGACAAAGAGTTGTGTTCCTGAAAGTGAGTTTTCAGTGATTCAGACCTGATCCCACTCACTGGTGATTGATGGAAATGATCAACATGACCATCTAACCCAACTCCAGCAGAGTTGCTTCATGGTTCACATGAGATACACAGAATAATTAGGTTATACGGCGACATCAAAGCGCTTTTATTTATTTTTTTTATTCAAACATGTCACATAGACAAAACAATGACATACTCAAATGTAAACAGTTTTTTTTTAACTTTACATATTCACACCTCCACATATAGAAAATAAAATTGAAGGATCTTAAATGCACAAGATAAAAAAGGGATAATAAATAATAAAAAAACGAGGAGAAAAGAAAAGGTAAGTCCATTCTGAACAGTTACAGGGGGGTTAGGACAGGTTCATATTTTCTATGAGTGTGTATAATGTATCTGCATGGGGATTATTTATATGTTTCAGACATTTTTGTAACAAGGATATATCATTTTTTAATGTAAGCCATGAAGGTGGGGCTTTGGCACATCGACACTTGTGAATATAATATGTAGTGATGATGATGAGGTTATTTATCAAGAACTCTGTTTTTTTTTTATCTTTGAGGAATACGCCTACTTGGATGTTTTGAAAAAAACAGAAATCCGTGTTTATGGAACTTTGTTTTGCAATTACAACAGTTTTCTACAACAAATTGAATTCTTCTTTTTAACAAATCATTTTAGGGATAGATGTTGTTTATATTTTTTAAATGAACTTCTTTACATTTTGGGGGAATTTGAAGTATTTTGTCCCAATAGTTGATTTTTCACATTTGTTATAATCCCTAAGAATGAATGAGCTTCTTGCTATACCTGGATATAAGGTGTTTACTGAATACTGTCTTAAAAATGTATTGTTACATTTTTCACTTACTAGGTCCAAATCATCTAACTTTATTTGATGTAAACTTGGAGTTGGAATGTTCAAGATATTTTTCTTTACTGATTGGATAAGGACTTGTGGGATATTCTGTATGACTTTCCTATAAGTCTCACTGGAACAACTCATGCTATATTTAGCATTAAAATAATTCAATTCAACTATGTTTCCATTATCATCCAGTATGTGTCTAACAGACCAAATTTGTTTAGTCATCCAGTCTTCCATAAACATAGACTTCCTTCCATTCAATATTACCTCATTATTCCACAATGGTATATTATGAGGGCTGAAATTATGCTTGAACATCAGTTTCCAATTTAACAAATGCTGTTGATGAAATTTGGATAGTTTTATGGGCAGTTTTTAAATTTCAAAATCATGTACTCATAGAAAAGCAATACCTCCAACTTTGTTAAAAACAAGAGAAGGTAGCGAGAACCATATCTCATCATCATTTCTTAAGAAACAACAAAGCCATTTGATCTTCAATATACCATTCATAATTTCAAAATCAATTGCTTTTAAACCACCATCCTCATAATCCTTTATCAAATCTCCATTTTTGATGTAGTGATGCTTATTTTTCCATATGAAATGAAAGTTTATTCTATTGATTTCTTTTGTAATTCTAGGTGGGATGGCGAGGGAGTATGCTGGATAATTAACCTTGGTTAACATGGTTCTGCCGAATAGCGTTAAGTCTCTTTGTAGCCAATTATTTCAAGTTTTTTTAATAATTGGCTATTTTGCATATTCTTTTTTTCACTAACTTTTTCACATTTAGTTATCCAAATCCCTAGATATCTAGTCTCCTTTTTGACAGGCATATCATACAACGAAGAATCAGAACAGTTATGGATACTCATGAGTTCACATTTGTCCAGATTCAGGTGCAAACCTGAGGCCTCAGAAAAAAATCTTTACTGTTTCTAAGGCTAATGGAAATTGATCCTTATTTCTTAGAAAGATAGCAAGCTGACTTATAATCAATTTGTGGTTGTTAATGTCTAAACCTTCAATGTTTGAATTTAAAACAGTAATACAGTAGCTAGTAGTTCAGTGGCTAAAATAAATAAAAGAGGGGAAATGCTGCAACCCTGCCTGATGCCTCTTTCTACCCTGAATCTGGAACATGTACCTTCTGAGAGACTGAACCGGTGGAGGTTCCAGATCGGCTCGGGGGCCGATGTCTGCTGAACGCGTCACACAATATGGCTGAACGCTGGAATGGGAGTACATTGTGATTGGCTGTACATCGGACAGTTGTGATTGGCTCGTTTTTTTCTTTCATCTTATAACCTTATGTGTGCCTTGCACATGTACACCCCGATTTACCTTTGTGTATACATGCCACATGTTTCTGTACATTTTGTTAAAAATCTTTAATAAAAAAAAAAAAAAGTTGGCTCAGACAAACTTTGTTGCATTCGACTTTCACAACAAACAGACAGAAAGATAATTGGATGCCATTTATTTAAGCTAATTTTTCAGTTTGTGTATTTGTCTTATTTACCTAGACTATATGTATATATATGTAATGTATGTAGATTTATATATAGTGTATGTATATACACACATATCCAACAAAACAATTTTTACTAGTTTCATGTACATTTGTGTGCAGGAGTCCACACGCATATAGTCAAAGAGGTTATTGCTGCTCAAAGCTGAAAATGAAGCTTCTCTTCAGAGTGAACCAGGGCCAAAATGATTCAACAAAACAAACTAGATCTTAAAGCTTTGGGGCTAGTGGTGGTCAAGGTGTGGTACACACTATTTTGTAAATATTTAATTTCTTCCTAAAAGCTCTCCATAGCTGCTGCCGATCACCGAAAGACCGAGAAAAAAACTCTCCTAGTTACGGTTACTATGGCTACTACAGCCAATCACAATGTACTCCCATTCAAGCCGACAGCCATATACTGTGACGTAATTCGGAAGTGTTGTGCCGAAGCGTCCCGACTCTGAACATCTGGTAGCATAGCAACAGAAAGCTGCATGCAGGTGAGTCCAGAAAAGAATGAATTTAGCGGTCAGACGTTAGCAGAAATGTCTTCAAAGTGCTCTGTGTCATTGGTTTGATTCCTGCTGCTGGACACGGACAGTCAGAACATGCAGCAGAGAGTAAAAAGTTCAGATAACCTGGCTGCTATTCACAGTTAGCCCGGCATGCTAATGCTAACGCTTGATAGAAGTGTGCAGCTAAAACATGTGATTTGATGTGTTTAACGTACACAATATGCCATATTTCATGATTAGATCTTAAAATGGGACTTAATTATGCTCAATATAAATCCTTTAATGACATGAAGAGTTTAAGTTGTGTGAAGAGGAGTCATAGCATTATTATAAAGACTTGTGGGTGATCCAGGAAAGTATCACAGGAGCAGTAGAAATCCAGTTCTCCTCAGTATCAGTGTGTGATTTCTCAGATTTACACTCAGAAGCCCATTAAAAGACAGTCTGACTGTCCTCTTCAGAAGTGTCTCATGAAAGCTTCATTATTCACTTTCCTTTACATATCCAATATTTTCTGTTATCCATGAACCAACAAGGACTGAGCACATGATAAAAAGGTTCTGGAAATGAGAACGGGTTTAGAAACGGAGAGAATCTGAAGTAATGAGTTTAATGGAATGTGACTGGATGGTTAAAAACTGTGCAGACCAGAATGGAGCAGCTGAAGCAGGAGCAGAAGCAGGAGCTGAAGCAGGAGCAGAACCAGGAGCAGAACCAGGAGCAGAACCAGGAGCAGAACCAGGAGCAGAACCAGGAGCTGAAGCTTGAGCAGAACCAGGAGCTGAAGCAGGAGCAGAACCAGGAGCTGAACCAGGAGCTGAACCAGGAGCAGAACCAGGAGCTGAACCAGGAGCTGAACCAGGAGCTGAACCAGGAGCAGAACCAGGAGCTGAACCAGGAGCAGAACCCCTCCACCAGGAACAGAGCCGGCTCATCCTCTGGGTCCACCGGGCCACAGGTCAGTGCGGAGGAGGTTTTTATTTTATTTCTTATTTATTTGGTTAGGACTCTGCACATTAATCAACATATCAGCAAAGCATCCATGTAAATATGCCGGAGTTAGCACAGCTGCTAAATTTCATCCGTTGTCCTCAGGCAGGTATCATAAAAACATACAGACAATACACCATGACAAAAAACTAAAGAACAAACAAACAGAAAATCTTTAGAAAGATTCACATCAAAGTTAAGAGTCCGTATACAAAAGGGAAAAGACGGAGAGGTGACCCATGAGAGCAGCTCTGGCTGTTTTCAACCACTGTTTAAGGGTCTTTTTAAAGGTGGTGGAATTGTCCCAGTTTCTAACACGAGTTGGCAGTGTGTTCCAGCACTGTTCCTCTGATGGACTCCACCATTTGGCCAAACTTAGTCCTTCATCATTGCACATCAGACTCCTCTAGTGCTCTGGGGTTTACTCTAGAGGATTCTGTCTTTATTATATCCTGTAATAGTGGAGGGGCTAATCCTTTGGAAACCTTAAAGATGAGACAGACATCCAAAAACAGCTGATAGCTATCAAAGTAGCTTTAGTCAAAGTTCCTCAACTGAGCCAATGAAAAATCTATTGATAACTCACGGTAAACTCCAGATTGTCATTTACCTGGAGCTGTGATCATTAAGATGGGGAGATAACTCATTTAGATTGTTCCATATTAGCTTTTAATCACCATTTGCCCCATTTATGGCCTCAATATAGAATCTACTTTCACCTTTCGGGTCATCCTTAAGACTTTATCTCTATTTTTCATTAATTTTAATATTTCATTGTTCAACCAGGGCAGATTATTTCTATGTTGCTTGGATTTACCTTTTTTTTTTTTTTTTTTTTTTTTGTTTTTGTGAATCGTTATAATATCATTGAATTTTTTAATAAAGTTATCTGAGCTAGCCTCAATGTCATTATTTTCCAGAATATTAGACCTTCTAGATTTTGGATTTCCTCATTCAGGAATTGTTGCTGGCTTTTGGGTATGAAGTAGAACTGGTGACCTCTGGTGGATGCCATTAAATGCTTCCTCTTAATTTTCCATGAGCACAAGATAAAATTGTGATCTGACTGGCCAGATAATAGATTAAAAGTCTTAGAGATTCTTTCAGGATTATTAGTAAATATTAGATCAATTGTTGTATTTGACGTATTAGTTATTCTTGTTGCTCCTTTTATAATTTGTCTCAAATTGTACTCATCCATCAGCTGTTTAATTTTTTTCCTGACTTGATGTTCCAGTTGATATTAAAATCAGCGAGTAGGATGATTTCCTTCTTCGAGTTGCAGTAATTTAAGATTGTCTGGAGATGATCATAAAACACATCCTTTGTTGAGGTGGATCCACACAAATCACAGTAAAAGACATTGCAGAGCAGAGTGATGCATTTAGACCAATACACTCAGCGTTAACGTCTTTAGGCCACCTTATTAGTTCATGTTGAAACTTCTCTCTGACATAGATTAATACTCCCCCACCTCGCCCTGCTTCTCTAGCCTTTCTAAATACATTATATCCTGGAATGCTGGTAGCTGCTGTAGATGATGACAAATGTGTCAACCAACTTTCACATATTCCAAGTATATCAATATTAGAGTCACTTAACCCCTTAACAGGTGGGCAATTTTTGCCTGCTAAAAAATGCATACCCAAAGTAAATTGAAAGCTGTACATGAACCACTTGGAGTAGAGGGCTGGTTGAGGTCTCTTTTGAAAGAAAACACTCTAAATTTTCACCTACAACAGTCAGAAGTGCTATTGTCACAGAGTTATATGAGCTTGAATACAGTGAAAGAGATGGATTTTTATGCCTGCCAAATTTTTGCCCTATGCTAAAAGTGACTTTAGCATAGGGCTGCGGACTAAAAAACACAATGGGACTACAGCCTGAAGTCTTACCCATTCCCACTTCAAATGTGACTGTAATACAACAAAAAATTTGTATTTTGTAAAGTTTTTTTCCAAGGATAGGACCTTGGAAAAAAGCTTTACTGATGAGAATGCTGCTGAGTGATAACGCTGAGTCACAATTTCCTTCGGTAACAATAAAGTATCTAACTGTCTATCTATGAGCACAATAATATTTAATAAAATAACAATAAAATGTAAATAATACTTGTCAAGAGTAACGTTTCCGTCGTCAGAAAATGCTTCTTCTTCTTCAGAGTCAATGAACGACACATCACTGTCTTCCTCTGACACACACTCGTCAGAAGCATCACTGTCCCGCCGTAGACAAACCTCCAAGGCTTCCTCCATAGTGTACTTAGTTTTCCAAGTCCGTTTAGCCATTTTGTAGACACCATGCCACAAAGCGGTCCACCAGCTCTCTGTACTCAGCTTCTTGTCCATCTCTGATACACCCGACAACTGCAGAGTCATCTGAATATTTCTGTAGATGACAGGAGTCTGACTTGTACTGGAAGTCTGAAGTGTACAGAGTGAAAAGGAATGGTGAGAGTACAGTCCCCTGTGGTGCTCCTGTCCTGCTGATCACCTGGTTAGACACACAATTCTTCAGTCTGACAAACTGTGGTCTGTTTGTCAGGTAGTCATTAATCCAGGTGATTGTTGAGGCCTCCACCTGAGTCTTCTGGAGTTTAAGACGAAGCAGATCAGGCTGAATGAGAAATCAAAGAACATGATCCTCACAGTGCTGCCTGCTTTTTCCAGATGACAGTGGGTTTGTTGAAGCAGGTGTATGATAGCGTCTTCAACTCCAACTCCATGGCGATAAGCAAACTGCAGGGGGTCCTGATATGTGCTGGTTTGCTTACACAGGTGGGTCAAGAGGAGTCTCTCCAGGACCTTCATGATGTGGGATGTCAGGGCAACAGGTCTGTAGTCATTGATGACTGAAGGGTGAGTTTTCTTTGGTACCGGAACCAGACAGGATGTCTTCCACAACAGTGGTACCTTCTCTGGGGTCAAGCTAAGGTTGAAAAGGTGTTGCAGAATCCCACAGAGCTGCTCTGTACAGGCCTTCAGGACTCTGGGGCTGACACCATCTGGACCTGCAGCCTTGTTCCGGTTCAGTCTCTCCAACTGCCTCTTCACCTGACTTCTAGAAACAGAAAAGTGGGAGGGGGAGGCAAAGGGGACAGCAGCATCTCCTGATTTGGTTGAAGACAAACTAGTGGAAGCAGAAGAATCCATGACTGAGGTGGAGGTGGAGATGTTACAGGAAAGCTGTGGGTCAGAGGAGGGTGGGATGTCTCTTTGGCTGGGAACAGGAGGGGAGGATGGTGAGCTTGTTCCTGAACTGAACCTGTTGAAGAATGTGTTCAGCTCATTTGCTCTGTCCAGACTTCCATCCATCCGATCCTCCCTCTGCTTGAGGCCTGTGATCTTCTTCATTCCTGACCACACATCTCTGATATTGTTCCTCTGCAGTTTACTCTCAAGCTTCTTTCTATACACCTCCTTGCTCTCTCTGATCTTGACTTTGAGCTGCTTCTGTATACTCCTCAGTAACTCCCTGTCTCGCTCCCTAAAGGCTCTTTTTTTCTTGTTCAATAGTTCCTTTAGCTCACTGGTGATCCAGGGTTTGTTATTAGGGAAGCATCTCACTGTTCTGGTGGGGATGGTGTTGTTCACACAGAAGTTTATATAGTCAGTCACACACTCAGTCATGGCATTAATGTCCTCTCCATGTGGCTTACAAAGAGAAATCCAATCGGTTGCATCAAAACAACCCTGTAAGGCTTCTTCAGCTTCCTGTGACCACTTTCTAACAGTCCTTTTTGTGACAGGTAATCTCTGGACAAGGGGTTTATATGCTGAACAGAGAAAAACAAGGTTGTGATCTGATTTACCCAGGGGAGGTCTTGATTTGGAAATGTATGAATCCTTGACATTTGTGTAAAACAAATCCAATGTCTTGTTTTCTCTGGTAGAGCAGCTGACAAACTGTTGAAAAGTTGGCAGTGTAGCAGAGAGTGAGGCATGATTAAAATCACCAGATATTGCCACAAAAGAATTGGGTTGTTGTGTCTGGATCTTAGCAACAACGGAACTGATGACATCACATGCAGTGTCGGCAACAGCTGAGGGTGGAATGTAAACAGCCACCAAAACAACACTGGTGAACTCTCTTGGCAAATAATATGGAGTCTCCCACTAAGAATCTCTGGGGAAAACAGTGAGAAGAATAAATATGTAGTTCCACCATCCTGTCCTCGCACCACACTGCTAAGATTCCAATAAATGTCAGTCTGCTATAGTTCCCCTACAATCCAGCAGAGGGTGCTGTGACTAAGAGGAGGTGAATAAGTGGAATCTGTGAGATGCAGTTTTATCTAAGAAGCAGATGATGTTCTGGCAGAAGAGACATTTCCATCTTACTAACATGGCTGTGGGTGATAAAGTCAGAGGGTGGGACATGGTGGAAGATGGTTGTTCTGGGGACTACCAAGAAGCTGAAGATGTAAAAATCTACTTTTATGGAGGAGACTAAGAATGACAATGAGTTGTGTTCCTGAAACTGAGTTTTCAGTGATTCAGACCTGATCCCACTCACTGGTGATTGATGGAAATGATCAAAATGACCATCTAACCCAGGGATGTCCAAAGTCGGTCCAGGAGGGCCGCTGTCCTGCAGGTTTTAGATGTTGCCCTGCTTCCAAACACATCTGATTCAGATTAAATGGATCTATTCAACAGATTGTTAACTTCTGCACAAGCCTGTTAATGATGCATTGATCTGAATCAGGTGTGTTGAAGCAGGGCAACATCTAAAACCTGCAGGACAGCGGCCCTCCAGGACCGACTTTGGACATCCCTGATCTAACCCAACTCCAGCAGAGTCTGGGTCCTCTATGACATGAGAGCTAACAGCATCACAGTGTGAACAAAAAGCAATCAGCCAATCAGCTCAGAGAAGAATCTACTCAATATTTAAACATGTGGGCTGAAAAACACTGTGGGGAACAACTCTGAGACACCTTCTGATTCACATGAGAAGACATTTTAATTATTATTTTATTTTATTCAACAAAAACAAAACAATTCAAACATCTCCAGCTTCAGACTTTTTTTCTGGAGTTTTTTCTGTTCATTTACAGCCACTGAATAAAACTCGCTTTCACTTTAATCTTCTTTGTTATTGTTTTTGAATGGGCTCCGGATGGATGAATTGGACTACTATTGAATGAATTGGATTATGATAACGACTGTAATGCTTTAACATCCTCACTTTTAACAGGTGTCCAGTTAAGAATCTTTTCCATATAAGCACTTGCAATTATGTATTCATTTCCAAAATACTCTGCAAGAAGAATTTTGGCTTTGTTGTATCCCATCTTTGAGGGCAAGTGTTGGCAACTGTGCACTAAGTTCCTTGGTTCCCCCCTGGTGTATTGTTCAAGAAAATGTAAACGATCACTCCAGTTAGTCGTTTTGTCCTCTACTCCATTTTCAAAAGCTCTGATGAAAGCCCTGAAGTGAAGAGGGTCTCCATCGAACACGGGGATATTTCTTGATGGAAGCATAGAGCTCAGATTTTGTTGAACTAGCAGAGCAGCGATGTCATTTTGTCTCTGCATAATGTTTACAATTTCATCTTGAGAGCCATTTGTCAGAGAATGATATTGAGGGTGTACCAGACCTGCTTGATTTTGATCAGCAGCCGATCTAAATCGAATTGGATCATTAACATCCAAAAACATCTCATCTCTTCGTGTTTCTTGGATTTGTTTAGGCCTAACAACTTGTGGCTGAGGTATGACAGGCACATCAATAACATTCATCCTTTTATCCAAGGTTACTGGTACAAAAATGTCAGCATCAGGCTTCAATACATTTGATCTTTGAGAAATTTTCCTTTCAAAATAAGAGTTCATCCCGTCTGAACGTTTTGAGCCACACACAGATGAATTAATCTCCAGAACGTTAAGTTTTGCACTTGTTGCAGCCAGTTCAGTTTCAAGTTCC